>NW_022436969.1:1302758-1361646 GCF_009761245.1 Sapajus apella | reverse complement strand
ATTTTCTCCTTACCTCTAGCACTACGTATCATAACATACCATAACCTGTACCATGGTATGTATAATCATAGCTTGATCTATCCTTCATTAGAGACAATACATTTTTGAAATTTATTGAATTGCTACAGTGAGCTAATCAACATATGTGTTACTTCACACACATATTTCTGTGGTGAGAACACTCAAAATCCACTCTCTTTGTTATCTTAAAAAATATACATTGTTACAAAATATCATCACCATGTTGTGCACTATTTCTCTTGAACATATTGTTCCTATCTGTCTAAAATTGCGTATTCCCAAACCCCACTCTCTCATTCGAATAGCTTATTCTAATTAACATTCTACTCTGCTTCTGTGAAGCCAACTTTTTTTAGATTCCGCATATAAGTGAGACCATGCTGTATTTGTCTTTCTGGGCCTGGCTTATTTTACTTAACAATGTCTAAGTCTATCCATGTTGTCATAATATATACAAATTTTGACTGATATTGTTAATTAACTAAATTCATGGAATGTAATCAAACTAGACTTCATTTTTTCCCCGTACACCTTTTAAATAGTCTCATGAAGATTAGTCTGCCTATTGCCAACCTTGCAGTCCCTTGACACTGGGGATCACTCTCGTGAAAAAAAAATAAAACTTTTAAAAATTTTCATGTTGAGTTGCAAACAGTCTGAATTCAGCAAAGAATTAGCACTCTGAGCATGACTTACACTTTTTGTCTCACAAGGATGAGGTTTGATAAATGTGAAGCAATTGCTGACTTTCTGTTTCCGTGAATATTTCTACCTGCAGTACTAGATACCATTTTTACACTCCTTGTAAGAGCAGGGGAATGGCATGGTAGTTAAGAACAGTAGAAAGTTCTTTATTGAATTCTGTTTTCACAAAACATTTGTCATCTCTGGGCCTGAACAAAATTGAAATCTTACTCTCTCCACAAAGCATCTATTTGCATGGTCTTCAGAGACTCCAACAATGTCATTGGTGTTTTACTATTATTTCTGTTGAAATGGGTGGGTGTGGTGTTTGATGTTGTGTGTCTGTGGCTGCTCCCTGGAACAAGGGTGGTGAATAGCCAGACTCCATTTTTTTCTTCTCGTTAAGTCCTTAGCAACATAAGTGATACCCATGCAGCTCTTTCCTTGCTCTTAGAGGTTGTCTTAGGGTCATGGGAAACTCTGATTCATGCTTAACCCTACCTTCCAGTTCAGCTACTTTCACCTTGATTTTACGTTTTCTGAGGCCCTCACCAAAAACAGACTCCAGTACTATGCTTCATGTACAGCCTACAGAACCATGAGCCAAATAAACCCATTTAAAAAAAATTATTCTCAGGCATTCCATTGTAGTAACATAAAGAGACTAACACAAAGAGATAATTCACTTGCCAGATTGTTCTCCTGGAACAGAAGGATGAGTGTGAATCACAGATCTTCTTAATGCATTTCCAACCTCATATGTAGAAGTAGAGGGTTTTAGAGAGCCCAAATGGTGATAGAGACCCAAGAAGTCACGGGAGTCTCTTTCCAGCCTAGCAAACCATGCCTGGACTGCACAGCTGGCCCCAGATGAGCCCAGACACCAGAGGAAAACAGAATATGTTATGAAAATCATTTAAAAGACTGGAGTCTCTCTATTAGCTTCCTGGGACTGCTGTAAAAAAAAAAATGTCCCACAAATTGTGGCTTAAAACAACAGAGATTTATTCTCTCACATACTTTGAAACTAGAAGTCTAAAATCAAGTTGTCAGTGGGGCTGTGCTTCTTCTGAAGGCTCTAGGGAAGAAGTTTTTTGCTTCTTCTAGCTTTTGGTAGTTATCACATATCCTTGCTGTTCCTTGGCTTATAGATGCATAGCACAAATTTGTGTCTGTGCCTTACAAGGCCTTCTCTTCTCTGTGTCTCTGCTCCAAATTTCCCTTTTCTTATAAAGGCATCTGTCATATTGGATTTAGAACGCATCCTAATCTGGTATGACTTCAATGTAACTTGACTACATCTGCATAGACACTATTTACACATAAGGTTTCCTTCTGAGGTTCTGGGTGGACATGAATGGTGCAGGAAAACTATTCAACCCTATGCAATTCCTGAAGCACAGAGCCCTAGACCTAAAGGCAGTATATGTGTATCAAACAATAAGTGCTACTGAAGTCGACGATTCTTTCATAAAATCAGCTTACTATTATCTGACTCATATTCACTTTGAAATTTGATATCTATTTTATCTTATTGCTACATTCAAAACTTCAGGTTAAATATGCCATTAAAAGCACATGCCTAGCCACTAATAAACTTATCATCATGTCTAGAAAACTGTAAGTTTATATGAAATAACTAGGAAGTAAGCATATAAATTATGATCAGTAATAAGTAATGCACAAAATGTTGCAAGAACAACATATGAAAATATATGAGTCACAGCTAAGGATAGTGGATAATTGTTGCACAACCTATGAATATACTAAAAGTCATTGAATTGTATGCTTTAAAAGTGTAAATTTTATAATATGTACATTTTATCTCAATAAAGCTGTTTTAAAAATGGTGAAACAATTGTCAGCCTAAGATGAGGATAACTGAAGTCCACCTTTTGGAGTAAATCTACTTTAAGATGATTTCAAGAAATTGAAAAGTGTAAATTAAAAATTGTGAATTAGTTTTAAAAAATATCTATATCCTAAGATTGTATGTGCATGTGTGATTCCTGTTCATGTTGAAACCATGTTCATATTTAAAATGCTGAATAATTGAGAAACTTGACTATTAGTTGATTCTACAGAAATACTGATGCAGATTTATATCAATTAATAAGTGCACAATTTTATTCTTAAATTATGTATATCATAAGCTGAAGGAAGAATTTCTGA
The DNA here is from genome assembly GCF_009761245.1 of Sapajus apella. Classification (NCBI taxonomy): domain Eukaryota; kingdom Metazoa; phylum Chordata; class Mammalia; order Primates; family Cebidae; genus Sapajus; species Sapajus apella. Next base: position 1,358,769 of record NW_022436969.1, on the reverse strand, counting down.
ATCTTCAAATTATCGAAAAAAAGTAACCTAATTCTTCACAGGATATAGATTAGAACTACATTTTGCTTCCATCAGAAAAACATATTGCTACTGTACCTAGTTGGGGAGAGGTACAGAAAGGCTAGAGAGGGCATTGGTAATAAGTTGTAATATTATTTAACGTCTCTATTAATCATCTAGTAGAGAAAGATATGCAAGCTAATGAAACTTAAATCACAATAAATTGTCAAGTGTTTTAACTCCACTTAGCACAGAAATGATAGAAAGAGACCTTCAGTGATTAAGGGGCAATCACAAAATGAGATTCAATTTGGAAAACATAATACGGTTGGCAAGTAGTCCTTGGGATGAAACACAAAAATGTGTAACTGTTTTTAAGGTCATCATTCTAGAGATAAGAGAAGGATATGTAATGAAACTCACCAAGTTTCTACTATTTTCAATGTTCATTTACAAACACATTTTTTCTATTTTAACTCAATTTCATTTTAAATCACTAAATAGATAACTTTTCTCACTAGCTAGCTTATGGAATTCATAGGCAAGTAATTACTATTAGCAGCTTTTAGTTGAATTAATATTATATTAATATTAATAATGGTGGGAAAGGGGAAATGAAGAGGTTAAGGGAAAAAGAAAAAGAAATTTAAAAGTATTACCAAGTATGGAAATTATAACCATCCTGTAGAAATTAAAATTAAAAATTATAAATATTTGATGAGATCTTTAGAGTCAGTTTGTCCTGGAATGGATTAAGATAAGTTTTTAAACTAGAGTTAACTCAGGAAACCAGCTTTCATTAGTTCATTTAACACTTTCTAATGGCTTTGTAAACTATTCAGAGTTTATCTAGATTTGATCTCTTTTAATAATAGCTCCAGTTACTAAAAACTTGGGCATATTATTATTTATCATAGGGAAAGAGAGAATAATAAATGTAGGCCCAAACAAAAAAAAAAAGGAACAAACAGAATCTCACAAATTACCCCTACAATACAGAAACAATAACTATCTTTTTATGCAGTTATTTTGATGTGGCTGTGTCATTAACTTTAGGAATGACTCTAAATATTAAACTTCACACAAGTTTTTCACACATTTTGTCATAGTTTTATAAAGAAAAATAGCTAATTTTAAAACAGAAGTCAAATTTTCATGCCAAAATTTTATATCCACAATTAACAATTCCATTTCCTATGTTTGAAATATACAAGCTTCTATATTTTCTATATGTTTCAAACATGACAAGCTTCAAAAATACCTTTTAAAACATAAAATGATAAAAATCAACATATATTGGAAATGCACCATGTAGATAGTTTATATTTGGTTGGTACAGAAAGGTAGTACCTTCGTAAAACTCACAAAGTAATTATTTCTGCTTTAGAATATAGATACATTTTAGAAACCTTAAAATAATAACATGCTTTTAAAGAAAAGACTCCAAACAACAAAGAATAAATTTCCTTACAGCAATGAATGTCACAGTGCACATGCTTTACTACTTTGCACAAAACAATAATTTCTTTTTATTATTATTATTATGCTTTAAGTTCTGGGGTACATATGCAGATCTTGCAGGATTGTTACATAGGTATATACATGCCATGGTTGTTTGCCACCTCCATCCCCCCATCACCTACATCAGGTATCTCTCCCAATGTTATCCCTCCCCAACCTCCACACTCTGCTATCCCTCCCCCAGCCCCCATCTCCCAACAGACTCCAGTGTGTGATGTTCCCCTCCCGGTGTCCATATGTTCTCATTGTTCAACACCCAATTATGAGTGAGAACACACAGTGTTTGGTTTTCTGTTCTTGTGTCAGTTTGCTGAGAATGATGCTTTCCAGATTCATCCATGTCCCTGCAAAGGACATGAACTCTTCCTTTTTTTACGGCTGCATAGCATTCCATGGTGTATATGTGCCACATTTTCTTTGTCCAGTCTATCGTTGATGGCCATTTTGGTTGGTTCCAAGTCTTTGCTATTGTAATCGGTGCCACAATGAACATATGTGTGCATGTGTCTTTATAATAGAACCTTTTATAATCCTTTGGGTATATACCCAGTAATGGGATTGCTGGATCAAATGGTATTTCTATTTCTAGATCCTTGAGGAATCATCACACTGTCTTTCACAATGGTTGAACTAATTTACACTCTCACTAACAGTGTGAAAGTGTTCCTATTTCTCCACATCCTCTCCAGCATCTGTTGTCTCCAGATTTTTTAATGATTGCCATTCTAACTGGTGTGAGATGGTATCTGAATGTGGTTTTGATTTGCATTTCTCTAATGACCAGTGATGAGCATTTTTTCATATGTTTGTTCGCTGAGTAAATGTCTTCTTTTGACAAGTATCTGTACATATACTTCACTCACTTTTTAATGAGGTTGTTTGTTTTTTCTTGTAAATTTGTTTTAGTAGACTCTGGATATTAACACTTTGACAGATGGGTAGGTTACAAAAATTTTTTCCCATTATGTTGGTTGCCATTCACTCTAATGATTGCTTCTTTTGCTGTACAGAAGCTCTGGAGTTTAATTAAATCCCATTTGTCTATTTTGGCTTTTGTTTCCATTGCTTCTGGTATTTTAGTGATGAAGTCCTTGCCTATGCCTATGTCCTGAATGGTATTGCCCATGTTTTCCTCTAGGGTTTTTATGGTGTTATGTTTTATGTTTAAAAATGAGAATTATTTCATGAGAATTGAAGCTCTTCCAGCAAAATACTCAAATGGTTGAAAAAGGCAAAGTTATTTTGAACCATCTTATAGAAATCAATTATATTGCTGACTTTGATAATTTTGTTTGGAAAAATTTAAAATACAGTGATTATATATTATAAAAATGAATATCAGTTGCATCTAGGAATGAAACCACATGGGCCTGATTTACATCTACTTCTCTGTCTCTTGCATCTCTTTACTGAATGGTCCTCACTTTGTTGTTGATGCCAGCATAAGAGGAAAGGAGAAATAAAATAATGATAAACAGCAGTGAATCTTTCCAGGACAACAGCAGATGGGTGTGTATTTATAGGTATTTTCCCCAAAATATGTGCAGCTATACAATTAATTGTATAAACTGAAATCATTTTTGAATAATAATTTAACTTTGAATAATTTCTGTTGTGTACTTCTGGAAGTTTAAAACTTAATCTACACTTTTTCCCTAAGAATGGACCTTAGGCAGAACTGTGCCTTGACACTAAATTCTCGTCTTGTCCGATTATTCTATTTTGGCACAAAGGCATTCTACCTTATCCAAATTAAATTAAAAATGTGCTCTATTTTAACATTTTAATATTTTTTGAAACACAGATGTATTTCAGCCATTAATAAAATATGCCTCCTTTTTGGTGCCATGGGTAAGATTCTACAAAGCACACTGTAGCATGAATCCAGAGATTTCTCATCTTTATATCTAAAGTCAAGGTTCTATTTCAAGCTTCAAAATATATAGAGAATAGTGCTTTCACAAAAGGTGAAGTACTATTACCATGGATATAGAAATATTTTAGCCTAAGACTATTGACATCATTCTGGAGGCAATTGAAAGCTCTCAAAAACAAACAAAAAAAAAGATAGAAAGCTCTCTCATGGGTCTTGAAAATGTTAGAAAGGCTTGTCATGAGAAAATAACTCTCCACAGTAACCCAAAACTGTACTTTTGCCAATTTGCATGCGTTCTAATTCAAACAACACTAGAACTTTTACACAACCCCTGGTAGAGGGGGTACAATTAATGACATTCTTCCCTATGTCTATAAACAAATCATCTTAGCGTACATATGAGGAGAACATATGAGTGGTTACAAGCATCCTAATTCTTTCTCGTGGTTATGTTAGGAGATCATTTTCAGAAAATTTTGAAGATAAAGTAATCTAATTAAAAATTAAGTTGAAAATACATTGTGAGAAAAATTATTTTAATATTAATACATAAATATAAGTCACATCAGAGTAAATATTTCAAATTTGAAAGTTAGTAATTCTTTTGTAACAATAGCAGTAATGAATTTTTTTTTTATTTATATATGCTAGGCACTGTCCTCAGTGCATTGATAAACTAATATATCTAATTCTTACGACTACTCTATGAGGTATTCATTATTATTTTCAATAAATAAGATGATAAAAGTGAGTTTATTAATCATATTAGACTAAATTATGCTACAGTATTAAATAAGCAAATAATGACCCAAATCTTAGAGGATTAAGACAGTGGATGCTAATTTCATGCACACAGAAATTTTGCTGTGGGTTTTCACTGTCTCTCCAGGGCAGCAGCCCTTGATGTGTGTCCACTCAGTGGTCCATTCAACCAAATTAGCACCGTGAAACACTCTTGCCTGAGTTCATGAACGAATAGAAGATTGGAATACTGATGAATGCAGGAAGCCTAACTTAGAAAGTTATGGTAGAGCCTGCTTCACTCTTCACCAAACCAAATTCCTTCTCTTTCTGAGCACACAGCTTTATGAAATATCCCATCTTCTTTTGTGGCCTTGTAACTGAGTTCCAACAACAAAAGTAGTAATAGATTTCATTTTTAGCCCCGTCTTATACAACATCCCCATACATAATCCCCAGGTGCTTTACCCTTGTGTCTTCTTGTTGCAGATAAACGCAGGGACCTTGGAAACCATATGTTAAAGATAGGCCAGATCCAAAGTGGAAAGAATCTGGATCACTGACTCTCTTCTTAGAAGGAGGCTGCCACAATGAAGAACATCCGCTACATAGGTTGGTGAGTAAGGGATGAATTATTTTCTTGTTCCAGTCACTGTAATGTTTACATAAGATCGCTTGCTAATCTCATTAATTCTAAAACATACATCTTTCTGTTTCAAAATATAACACCTCTGAAGTCAGGATTCATCGTACAATAAATGGTGTCTTAATAGTATTTGGTAGTACTTCTTTCTTCATTATAAAATAATGTGCTATCACAGTCGATAGTGGTGTATTAAATTTGATGAAATATGGCAATCCACTGTGGGTCAACTTCACTTATCTTAAACACTATATACATTATCTATCCCATTAAGTGATAGACTGCATTGTGTAAGATAGCTGCTTGGTTCAAGGTATTATGCTTTCTTGCCAAATTTCATTTCAAAGTCTTTTTTTCCTTCCCATCCAAAAGTTCACCTGGAAAAATATGAATATTATGGTAGTCATCTTTTCTAATTGCATTCCCAATCTATCAGTAAAAATTGATTTGTAACTGCATTTTCTGCTTTTCATGCAATCCAAAGTCTGTGATATAAAATACTAATATTTCATACAGTTTTTTCAGAAACAAAGCTGCTGTTGTCCACACAGAAAATAAGATTGGTATAAATTAAAATTACATGTACCGAAAATTACAGTTCAAGTACAAGGTAAACCCCCCAAAAGGTAAATACAACATAGAGATAAGGGTCAACGGGCTATTTGTTAAAGTTGGCTAAGTCTACATTGAGTGGCAGCAGCATGATTAGGATGGTAAGAATATGGACTTTGACTCCTATCTCTGTACTATCTTTGTGAACCTGAGGGTGGTGTTTAGGCCCACTGACTGTAGTTTACTCATCTATAAAACTGCAATAATATTTATTTTATAAAATTCTTGTAAGGATGAATAGGATGAATAAATAATTGGTATCTTGTAAATGTTAGATTCTTCTCCCCGTCCTCTTTGACTAACAGAATTTTCCATTGGACTTTTACATTTGTCTGATTTATGACAAATAGATGAAAGTGTAAGAAAATTAACTGCAATCTCACATTTCCTGTTTTAATGAAAAAGTAAAAGTGAAACTAAACCTTTTCCTGTGTGTCTCATTTGCTTAGTAAAACTTAATTTTCTCTCATTTCTTTCACTTTCTATGGGAAAGACCAAGTGATTTTGGGAACTCATGGTCACATATCACAATCTCTTTATATATCTACAGATTTGTTCTATGACAGAATCTAAATTTGAGTTCACGTTCAGACCACATAGGTGAGAGAAAGGTGATGGTGTATTTTTAGGGGAAATGACAAAAAGTTACTTGTGGAATCCCCCCAGTTGTTTAAATCTCACAAAGGAACTGGACACATTCTCACACCCTAACTCCCAAATGTGATGGTATTAGAAGGTGGGGCCTTTGGGGTATAATTAGGTCATGAAGGAGGATCCTCATGAATGGTAATTCCATTTGTTTTTTCCTTTTCAATTCTTTTGCCTTACATTTTTCTCTGGTTTTACTATACTTAATAGAAACTCGCTTGAAACGTCAAGTAATTATGGTGAGAGTGGGCATCTTTGGGTTCTTTGTTGAGTCCTATAAGGGAAACTTCACAAAATTTCGTCAGAATTTCATTTGTATTAATTTTTATAGATTTGGTAGTCAGATTAAGAAAGTTTCTAAAAATGCTAGTATTCTAAGTTGATTTTAAAAAACATAAGTGATATCACATTTATCAAATATTTTCTTATCTATTGAGATGATCATATGACTTTCCCTGCAGTTCATTATGTTGGTTTATCTTTTAACTACTGATCCGAAGTTGTTGATACAATAAATGTAAACAAATTGTGATATATAATCATGTTTTACCTTTATAAAAGAAACTCTACAGATTTCCCTCACCCCTTCCACCATGTGAGACCATACCTAGAAGATTACTGTCTGTGAATCGAAGTGGGCTCCCACCATACACCAAACCTGCCAGCACCTTGATCTTGGCCGTTACGGTCTTCAGAACTTGGATAATGAATTTTTGATGTTTGTAAGCCATGCAGTCTATGGTGGTCTGTTATAGCAATCAGAACTGACTGAGACACAGATAAAACTAGAAAATCCACTTACACAAATAGTTATAATGCTGTTTCCTTATAGCACTAGCAGTTTGCAACCATCTCAGGTCCTATAATATATGGGTGCTGAGAAATTCTAAACAGTGGGTATTTTTTTTTCACAACTTATTAATGGAGAAACAGTCAACAGCAAAGTTTTCTACCGCACATCTGAATCTGGAGAAGAAGATGTAGCTGTGTGTTGTGTATAATTTAAGAGCAAAACAATGATTGTAATGAGTTTCTTCTTTTAGAATAAGCGCTGATTTAGAGAACTGTATAAGTAACCTTGTGAATTCTGAATGATATTTGAGGAAAGAAATATTATAAAAAGATGGAAATAAATTTATTAGATAAAACCTGGGGGAAACATTATCATTTTATCATTAAAAGAAGTGAGATAAATAACAAAAGATAGGGTTGGTTATCTCATGTTTAAGTAGAGGTTTTGACAAAGCACAACACATGTTTACACAGAAATAGTAACTGTTCAGCATAATGAATTTTGACAATTCAAGGGACCCATGTAATCAACAGACAGATCCAGAAATAGAACATTATCAGATATCTTCTGTTATTCCCCTCAGAGTCACTGGATCTCCCACAAAACATCATCCTCACTTCTATCATCACTTAGTTTTGCTAATTCCCAACTTTATATAATGGAATTACTGTGTGTACTCTTTTGCTATAGGCTTGTTATTTTTGATATTGTAGGATGAGATAAACCCATGCGGTTACGCAGAGTTTCTTCACTTTCACTTTCATGTAATATTTCATTAAATTGATACATAATATCATTATCCATTCTACTGTTGATAAGCATTAGGGTAACAGGGTTGTTTTCAATTTTGTGTCATTCCAAATATTACTATGATTTTTTTTATATAACTTGTGGTGAACACATATGAACAATTCTGGGGTATATACACAGAAATAGATTGCTTAATCATGATATATGTAAATGTTTAGACTTAGAGATGTAAACAACTTTCCAAACTTTCCAAAGTGATTAATTATATCAACCTCTATTTTCACCAGAAGCATAAAAGAGTTTTTAATAACAGTAGGTGGTATCACTTTTAAGATGTTTATTGAATTTAATGGAAATGTGGTTATATATTTTACTAAGTTTTACTTTGCATTTTTTTCACTATTAATGGTATTGATTACCTTTACTTGTGCTTATTGACTTTTTGAATAAAATCTTTTGGAAAGCAACTGTTCAAATCTTTCACCATTTTAAAAATTTAACTGCTTTTCTGTATACAAACTGATTTATAGCTCTTATTGTTCTGGATATAAAACTAAATTTGAGACTATATTGAGTTTATTGATCAATATAAGAAAATTTTGAAGTCTTCACAATAATAAATATTTCAAACTATAATTGTGGTAATCTTCATGAGATTCTTAGTTTTATTTAGGCATTTTACATTTTTTTCTAATAAAACAGTGTATTCTTATGCAGAGACTTTGTATATCTTTCATTGGTTATATTACTGAATATTTCTAGTTTTAAAAATATTATTACAAACAGTAATTTTGCATTTTCTTTTTGTTGTTGTTTTTCTGTATTGCCCTTGTATCCAAATACTTTGCTAAATCCACCGATAGATTCTTATAGTTTGTCGCTCTACTCCTTTATTTTCTATGAACATAATCATATTATATGTGAATGACAATTTTATTTTTTCCTTTTCAATTATTTGCCTTACATTTTTCTCTAGTTTTATTGCCCTTAATAGAACCCCCTTTGAAATGTTAAGTAACTACGGTGCAAGTAGGCATCTTTGGGTTCTTTGGTGAGTCTTAAAAGAGAAACTTCACAAAATTTCATCAGAAATTTCGTTTAAAATTAATTTGTATAGATTTGGTGCATACTTAAGTATATTCATTGATTGTGTTTCTTTAACATTTAGTTGGCTTTATATAGGATAAGCTGAGAAGGTTTATCCAAATTAGTAATTAAGACTAGATTTTAATCTTAATTTTAGTTTTATTATTTTACTTTATTTTTATCTTGCAATGTCTTAACACATTTCTCATTCATGTAAAATTTTATTTTAAAGTGTTTACCATTCTTTACAACAAAAATAAAAATATAAAACGTGATAAAAACCAAACCTATTGAAAATAATTGCAATTATTAGCAACTATTAAATAGAAATTACTTGGCAAATTTGTTCTTTACACAGCAGCCCCTGAGTGCACTAATCTTGTCAAAAATATTTAAAGACAATTTGCATTTACATTCCAGTGTGCCACTTCTAAAGGTCATTTTTATAAAGCATGAACATAAAGATAGAAGGCAAAGAAGCCACATTTATTTTCATATTAACCTCTCATCAAAACTAGAACTGAATTGCCACAGGGAAATATGGTATTGGTGGCATTTTCTTAGATAATGGCATCTATTTTATTTGACACTTTTAATATTTCAAACTTGAGACAGAAGAAAAAATAATGTCTAACATTTAATATTCTTTCCATTCTTTCCTTGTGTCATTCAATTTCTCCACTTGAAACATATTGTACACTTAAGTAGGGTATATTTGAAATATATCTGAGGAAATATTAATAGAAAAACTGCTTTTAACATGTGAACAATTAAGAGAAACCAGAAAGGTTCAGAAAGCACCTCATTGCTGATGAGAGTTAGGAGCTGTTAATAAAACTAGGTGTAGAGAAGTGAGAGTCTAGAACAGTTACTGGAACTGGGAAATGTAAGTAATAGTTGTAAAAGAATGCTCCCAGGTAGGCACTGTGGCCTTTAGTAAACTGGCAGAGGTCAGAGATATATACACCAAACCTTAATTTCTTCCCTCTATTAGCTCTTTTGCAGGTACTTTCCATTGGTCAAACACAAAGCCAGGGAAAGGAGTTCACTGATTCAGTTGACAATGTCAACTTCCCAAGGAACAAAATATGATGGAAAAGGAAGAAAAGAGGATGTGAAGAAGCAATAAAAAATATCCAGCACAGTTCACTCATTATCTCTTCTTGTTTCTATCATCTCGTTATGTAGGCTTGTTCTTCCTTGATAAAAAAAATGTATGTCTTCATGCAAAATATCACAAGCTTCCATTTCATCATGGGATGAGAGCATTGTAAATATACTCCCTCCTAAAATCTAAAACTTTAGTCGCCACTATTTCTTTTAATACAATGGGAGAGAATGAAACAATTTTTAAAGACCTAGCTTTAACAGTCCTATTTCTGTAGCTTCTCTTTTACAACACCCATTTAATAATCCTCTTAGTATCTGCTATCATCTAAACAGGATACAATTCTTTACCAAGTGGAGCGGTCCAAACCTTTATTCCTGGGTTCTGAATTCTCTGTGGCTCTATATGTTTATTATGTTGCTACAGTGTTCCAATGACTATCCCCTTACCACTGTGCAAGGGATACTAAAAGGTACATCAGTGAATCTTCTGGTTCTAGATATTGTCTTCCTTGCTGTTTTGTATAGCAGCTATCCACCTTCTCCTTGATGACCAAGAATAATCATCTTGCCATGAAAGTGCCCCTCTTCTATGCATGCCATGAGAAGCACAGAGAGCAATTTCATTTTCTTATTTTTTAAAATGTCACCGTGATCTTTATTAATTATAACATTTCTACTTTGGACGTTAGAACTTTGAAAGCCATTAAAACCCAGAGCAGAGAGATGGGAAGCGGAAGTTCCTTCAATCATTTATTTTGTGTAATAACTAGGAGAGAAGTCTTCTACCTCCAGCATTTTATTTCCTAAATATATTCTAGCTATAGGAAAAATGGTACCATAATTGTCTTTTGGCTTATGGTAGAAGCCAATTATGATTTATGAATGGAGAATGCCATGACCCTAAAGAGATTTGTCTCCCGGCAAGTACAGTGCTAGCCTTTTAGCAGGCTCTTCCACCACCGTACAAAGCCAGCTGCTGTTGAGTCATGAGCACATGTTAAATTAGTGAATTCTGTGGATGTCAGCCCATTGCTTTACTTCATTGCCATAAAAGTGGGTAATAAATACTTTGATTGGTGATGATGTCATATGGAATATCACAGAAATGAATGTCAAGAAGCCCCTGAATAATATCATTCTCAGAAGTTACTCTGGTTTGAATGCCTCATCCAAAATTAATATTGAAACCTTATCTCCAATGAAACAGTACAAAAATAAGGCCCTTTAAGAAGTGATTGCATCATGAAGGCTCACCCTTCATAAATGGATTAATCCTTTCATGAATTAAAGGATTAATGGGTTAATGGATTAATTGATTATTGTGGGAGTGGGTTGTTGATTATCACAAGAATGGATCTGTTATAAAAAGAGAGTTGGGCTTTCTTTCACGAGCTCCCCTCACCATACAATGCCCTGGGCCATACCAGAACTCTACAGAGAGGCCCCACCAGCAAGAAAGCCCTCACAAAGTACAGACCCTAGACTTTGGATTTCCCAGCCACCAGAGCAGCAAAATAAAAATTTATTTTCTTTATAAATTACCCAGTCTCAGGTACTCAGTTACATCACCAGAAAACAAACTGAGACAGAAATGTTACAGGGAGAAAGGTATATTTGCAACTCATGTATTTATCTTTCCCTGAATGAATAATTTACCAGTCATCCATGATGAAAGGGGTCCTCTGTAATGAGCCTGCTACTAGATAGATGGTTACTCTTTTGAAAAACAATGTTATATTAGATGGTGAGCATTGGCCTCTGGGTTTGACAACTAAGATTCTCAGTAATGTCAGTAGTCAGATCATCTATCCTGAGGGTCATTCTCAGCTGTAGAATTAATGCATGGACTTTATGCTCATCTTTATGAACAATTTGTAGGTGGATCCAATAAGAAGGCAAAAAATGTCTGGGAGTCAATGACATCCACCTGAATGGTCAAAGTCGCCATCCTTTTATTTAAGGCCTCCTCTGAAATGAATCTTCTATGATGATCATTTATAGTGAACACAGTTGTCATCATCATTGGTTTCTACACCCAGATTTCATTCAGTTACCTCTTACCTAGACTGATCACCTACCTTGAAATTATTTTTTTTCAAGGGCTTGACCCATCAATCAACCACTAGCTAGTATAGATATTTTCCTTGGACAATCCCTCCTTACATATAAAGTAAAAACAGATGTACTGCCCCAAGTTCTATTCACTAGGAGGATTTCCATTTAGTATAATCTTTTTATTTATTTATTTATTTATTTATTTATTTATTTTATATGGAGTCTCACTTTGTCACCCAGAGTGCAGAGCAGCAACATGATCTTGGCTTATTGTAACCTCCGCCTCCCGAGTTCAAGCGATTCTCCTGCCTCAGCTTCCTGAGTAGCTGGGATCACAGACGAGTATAACCACACCTGGCTATTTTTGCATTTTTAGAAAAGAGGGGGTTTCACCATGTTGGCCAGGATGGTCTCGAACTCACCACCTCAAGTGATTCACCCACCCCAGCCTCTCAAAATGCTGGGATTACAGAAGTGAACCACTTTAAGTGGTTCACTTTAAGTCTTGCCTGAATGGGGCTATGTGACAGAAGCTATCTATTTCCATGCATCATTGACATACTGTGAGGTGCATGTTTTCTCCTTCACCATCAAGTGGTCATGGAAAACTCCCCATGAAGGCAGAGCATGGTGTGAAGGAGAGCAGCTTTGATGGTCTCTGAGGTTAGCAGTTATGGCACTTATTAGTGCCAATATCCAGATTAGTTTGGGTGAGAGAATTTCTTTGATATTGAACCGACAAACAGCAGATGCACCAAACCACCATGGCATATGTATACTTATGTAACAAATCTGCACGTTCTGCACATGCACCCCAGAATATTATTTAAAAAAAAAAGAAAAGAAAAGAAAAAGAGAGCCTGACCTCAGTATAAACCCTTTGTCTTGGCCATAATTTCCTCCAAAGTTCTGCCAGAGGCTCTACACTGCATCCCCCCTCTATCACTTATCATTCCAATGTCTGTTTTGTTTACTGCAAGGTGTGGAAAACCTTTTCTATAAAGGGACAGATAATAAATATTTTAGGCTTTGTAGGTCATACGATCTCTGTTACAATCTCTGTCATTGTTGTACAAAAGCATCCATAGCCAGTAAGTAAAGGGATAAGTGTGATTTTGTTCTAATAAAATTAACTTTATGTACATAAAAATTTAAATTTCATATAATTTTCATATGTCATAAAATATTATTTTTTAGTTCAACCATTTAATAATGTAAAAACTATTATTAGCTCATGGGCCATACAAAAACAGGTGATGGGCCAGATTTTGCCAGAGACTGTTGGTCACCACCCCTGAGTCATGTGGACCATGCAGAAGGGCAGCTTGAAATACAAGCTGGACCTTCTGCATAAGTTGTTCTTCCTTCAGGTCCTTTCAAATTAAGTTTTGTAAATTATACAGTAAAAAAATATGAATAGCATGTCAAAATGTAGTATAAATGTTCCTTAGAATCCAAAGATACCATGAAGCATACTGACTCTCTTTGGTTGTAAATGTTGGAATGATGTAGAATATCCTCTAGAAAGGATATTCTGAGATGATGAGGAACTATAAAACTTCTAGCAACTTTTGTCAGGCCCCTCAACATTTGCAGGATGTTTTGTTCATACCCCATCATGCATAAATCCTACAGAGACCATATACACCTGGCACAGTGTCTTCTTTCTAATTAGTAACATATGCTCTGTGATATACTTAGATCTAGGGCCTTTCAGACCGTATTTTGCTAGAGATCTAGAGAGCTGACATAGCCCTGCAGCAACATAGTAATATATACTGTTGTCCTTAACACATAAAGCCAAATGGCTTCGTACTATATTTGCTTATAGAAAAGAACTAAAATGAAACAAAACAAAAATATTTGCTATGTCATTAGCTGAGCATCTAAAGGGTACCATGATGGGCACTATCATCTATCTAAGTCTTTGATAGTTTCCATTTATTCTTCAACAATTGTCTGCTTTTTACAAAATCCAAAGAGATAATATGAAGTAAAATGTGGTAAGAATAAATATGCTTGCCTCTTTTGTTTGTTATGGTATTAAAATTTGTTATTTCCCCAGATACAGCACGCAGTATTGTTTATGGTTTACTATCATAGCATGAAAGGCTGTTCCAGAGCTTTTCTGAAGCTCTTGCTGTCATAATAGTATTGATATGATTTGGCTGTATCCCCACCCACCTCTCACCTTGAATTGTAATAATCCCCACATGTCAAAAGTGAAGTCAGGAGAGATAATTGAATCATGGGGATGGTTCCTCCATATTATTCACATGGTGGTGAATAAATTTCATGAGAGCTGATGGTTTTATAAATGGAGGTTCCCTCTACAATTTTTTTCTTGCCTGCCACCATGTAAGATGTGACTTGCTTCTCCTTCCCTTCCACCATGATTGTGAGGCCTCCCCAGCTATGTGGAACTGTGAGCTGATTAAACCTCTTTCCTTTGTAAATGTCTAATCTTGGTATGTCATTATTAGCAGCATGAGAACAGAATAAAACAAGTATTTACTCTGTGGTTCAGGGAACAAATGTGGGAATTCTTCCAGTTAAAAAGTACATGCATTCTTACTATTGATTAGAAGACTACAAAAATTCCACAAAATTGGTCTGAGATCCCACTGGATTCACTTAGGCCAAGATTTCATCTATCCCATGACCTCCAGAAGCTGCCAATTATCTGGCAAACCACAGTGGTTTTCAAGTTCCCCAAGATCAGCATGAATTCAGACCATCATCCAATAACTACTGAAAAATCTGGGTGTCCTTTCTTCCACATACCCAATCCTGGTGTTGCAGAATCCTAGGGGTGTTGCTTTTCTAGCCAGAAACCTCTGCGGCTGGTGTTATCTTTGCTTGACTTTTGCTTGGGCCCGCTTGGCTTGTTCTGCCCACTCGACCTGGCCAGCTCACGCTACTGGCCTGGATCCCATGCCTACCAAAGGTGAGTCAGGTGTGCAGCACTAAGAGGAGTGTGAGTCAGTGAGCATGGGGCCTGGCCACTGTAGACAGGTAGACAGCTCACAGGCGTTGGCTCTCTGTGAGGCTGTGGCTGAACCAGGTGCACTGCAAGCAGCTTCCCTGGCTGGCACTGGGGAATATAGTGGCACCCAGAAGCTCAGAGACACCAGGAACTGCAGGGCCTCAAGGAGGGAGTCACAACCCTGGCATGGGGCCACTAGGTCTTAGACTCCCAAAGGGGCACAGTTCTCTCCGTCTTCAACTGCAACGTGGTGAGCAAAAGGCATGCTTCAGCTGTTTGTATTACAGCTCCTCTGGCCTTGCCATCTGGTGGACCCCGAGTTATTGTCCTGTGACCAGGAAGAATGAGGCATACAGACAAGTGGAGTGTGAGCAAGATGAAGAGGAGCTTTACTGAGCAATAGGACAGCTCAGAAAACTGCTGTGAGTAGCTTCGTCCTGTAGCCAGGGTGTCCCTATGAATGTTCAGCACTCTGCAGAGAGAAGGCGGCCCTGGGGTGGGTGGCTCCTCTCTGCTGGCTGGTCATCCCATTGTCTCTGCAGCTTTTAGCAGAGAGAAGGCCCTGGAGTGGGTTGCTCCTTTCCGTAGCAGGTCATCTCTGATTGTCACGACATTCTCCAGGTATCAACAGAGAAGGTACCTCCTCTCTGCAGTTGGTCGTCCATCACCTGCTCAGCTCTGGCTGAGCCCAGGGCTTTTATGGGTCTCAGTGGGAAGGAAGTACATGCTGATTCATCCATGGGCAGCCATGGGCAATCCTGGAAAAGGCACCACAAGTTCCAACTTAAGTCCATGGGACTGGCAGCCCAGCTCCCAGACTTCAGGCCCTTCCTGGCCTGAAGGTGGAGCTTCACTAGAGACCCACCAGCTTCTTTCCAGGAACCTGTCTGCCTCCTGCTGCAGCTTATGGAGCCTGGGTGCTCCCCGACTTTGATCTAAGATTGTAGAGGGCATGGCAGCAGTGAGAAACCAGGCAGCAAGAACAGACACTTCCAAGTCTGTGAGAATAGGAAGGGCCTTCCCGAGCCACAAGAGTGCAGGGATGCCTGGGTCTGCAGCCACAGTTTGGGCAGCTGCAGCTGGAGAAGAGGGCTCCTGCTTGTTCTGTGGAGCAGGAGCCTGGGTCTATAGCTATGATTTGAGTAGCTACAGCTGCACTTAGGAGGGTGGGGCTACCGCCTTCTCCATGGAGTGTGCAGCCAGGGAATCACCTCACTGCTGCAGCCAGCATAATGACAGCAGCAGGCCATCTAGAATGGCTGCTGCCATAACTGGTACAAATAACACTGGTACCTCTGGAGAAGGATCTAAGGGGATTTTGAATGCACATATGTGGCTGTGTATGCAGAGCATTTCCTCATAGGGAATGACCCTCTTTCTCAATGGACAAACTAGTTCTATGAAATTGCTTGGTGCTGTGAACTAATAAAGAGACTGAGAATCCATACGGTGGCTATTTCTGCCTACCAGACCTAGGATATTTCAGCCTATTTTAGCCTTGTAGGTATTATACATTACCTTAATACAAAGCCTATTTTTACTTCCTTCTGGGGCACCTGTCATCAATCATCCATCACCACAGCTCCACGTGTGTGAACACATTTGGATCAGCACTCCTTTCCTCTAGCTCATATTTGGCTGTATACTAGAAACATCAAGGGAATTCGGAAAAGCACTGTTGCCTGGGCCTCACCCCAGACCAATTCAGTCAAAACCACTGAAAGCAAGAGACAAGAATCTGCACATTTAAAATACAAGGTGAGTAAAATGTGCAGCCAAGTTTGAGAAACACTGCTCTGTTTTGCTGTGATAGTTTCATCCACCTTGTCTCTGAAGGTGAATTGTTACTACTTGATTGCTGTAACTCTATGATTTTATTCACACTGAGACCTGATAATTCAATATTATAGCAGGATCTCTGGTCCAGGAAATCATAGTCACCATAGAGCATTTCAAAGATTTTAGTATCCATCTTGCTAGGGTGTCCTCCGTATTTAGTAAATAATGTGCCCTCTCATGAGTTGTGGGGAAAGAGTAGTTGATCGGATCCTAGTCAGTAAGATACCCTTGAAGATCCTCATCTCCCTGCATCTTCAGTTCCTTTCTCTATAATATGTTAATGCAGGTCTGGTATCACAACCATATTGACTAAAAACATAGCAGACTGCAAATGCTGCTACATAAATGCTCAAGTCCTCTAGCCAACTCACTGCATCCTGAATCCTAGGAGAATAAATCTATATCAGTGAGCTCAAATAAAATATCACTGTGTTATTCTTGATCTAACAATCTTACGGCAGCTTCTCTACATGCACTCCTAACTTCTGCTGTTTAAAAATATATGGTCCTGTAATTTATTTATGAATGTATGCATTGGTTTGTTTGTTTCTTTACTTTTCTTTAGCTCCTCTTAGACTTACTTTTCTTGCACATGCTGGGATCTAAGTCTTATTAGAGACCTAGAAACAATAAGGAGAAGAGGGGGGAGATGAAGAGAATCAGAAACACCTTGTATGGAGACAGGTGCTGTTATTATTGAAAGGTCCTTCAGAGAAGACTGGTTTCTTCAGATAGGGGTAGGGATATAGGAGGTATGAGAGCCGCTGATTCTGGCAGCAAGGAAATTTCAGGGGAACTTGTGCTTCAAAGTTTCAAGTTTCATTTATGTCTACCTAAACATTCTCAACCCCTATCTTAAGGTCCCACTCCCCATCAGTTTCTTATTTTAATAGAGCTAAAAGTATTTAGCGTTTAATTGGAGATGCAAATTCTGCAAGCCTTACAATCAGGATCTAAGCTTACCTGACTCTTAACGTTCATTTTACTGCAGAAGATCACTTCCTTCATAGCTGTCAGAGAGACTTTCTGACTTTTCACAAATGTTCTGAACTTTCTCAACAAGCCACCAGTCTGTCATTTTTCAATGTGTACTTTTTGGGGGACCGGAAAAAGCAACTAGCTGACCTCATAATCAGTATAATTGCTGTAATTATTTCCCTTACAACTACAGACCTTTATTGTCCTTTATTCCTGCCTCTACTATGTTATTTGAATAAGTGCAATGGTATGCATCCTGAGGATTGCCAGGGACAGCGTTTCACTGACAAAGATGAGACACACACAGGCATTGAATATTTGAGTAACCTACCCAATAAAAAGAATTTGTTTTCCAAGTCCACTTTTGTACCACTTGTTTAATTTGTCAAAGTCCTAGCAGAAGACATTGCACATGCATTTCACATGACAAATTTAGGGGGATTTAATAAGGAGAACATGTATGTTTTAGAGAGAATTGAGGAAAACCAAGGGATGGCAAAACTTCCAAAGGATGGAGGAGCTGTAACTGCAGGAAGAGGCCTCCTGTGGGAGCTGTGCTCTTTGGCACAGGGAAATAATCAACCTATGACGAACTGACAGAGAAGCAGTAGTGATAATAAATATTTAACCTCAATCTCTTCTCTCCCTTTAATTTCTTACCAGTGCTGTCTATTTGATAAACTCACTCAGAATCTGGAGGGCAAGATGTAGTTCTTGGGCAGATTCTAGAGGGCAAGATGGAGTACTTCCCACTGATGTAGTTCCTATGGGGAGCTTCCTGTACACTAAGGTGGAGAAATGTAGAGGGTAGATATTGAGTGGAAAATGCAAAATGTCCTGTTTGAGATGCTTTATTTATACCCCTTCTAATTACAGCTACCTTGAGATTGATTAAGCTCCAAATACTAGTTAGGATATTGGTTCAACTGCTGTAATAGAAAACAGTAATAATTAGGTACAATAGAATTTATCTGTGTGTGTAATAGGTAATGTAAGAAATCCAGGCGTGACACAGTGGTGTAGATAGGATTGGGAACTCAGATATCCCCACTGATGAACTCTTCTTGGGTCTTGCTCTTATCTGCATAATTCACCACTAAGTCTGTATCCCATCCGGAAGGAAAGACTACAAAGAAAGTAAAGTTCATGTTCATTCTCTTTGATGGAACAACCTGGGAAATTGTATTGTTTCATTAATATTAATATCACATTGTTCAAAACGTAGTTACAAGGGCAAAACTAGCAACAGTAAGAAAAGCTAACACACATCTTTGACTGGTTCCCAGTATGCCCCAGACTTAAAAAGTCTATTAATAAAGGCTGGGTGAATACGTAGTGGGCTAATTTATTTTAATCTGAAAAATTTTTTTTAAGAATTCTAAGTTCCTGCCCAAATAAACAGAGTCCATTTATAGATATGACAAAAAGTAACATAAACAATTAAATGTTTCATTATATAATAGAATATTAAAGTCATGGAGAATATAAAATGATTTAATCCAAAATGTGTATACCTGAGAATAAGGTGTGTCCTAGAAAATAAAAAAATAAAGAAAGAATGTTACCTAAGATCACAAAGCTACTTACCAACAGAACCAGGGACGTATCATTATTCCTAATTTATGGCCTCTTTCCTTTCTACTGGTCCATGCTACTCAGCATGTTACATCAAAGCGGTGTGTAGGAATGAAAAGGTAGGTGGAATGTCGTCTAGCAGGAGACTCTAGCCCACAATCTGTTAAGAAAGCACAATCTGATAAGAAAACATATGCAAATATTTAAGAATAAAACAAAGTATAAAAAATAAATGTTATCATAGACTATTAAGACAAAGAAAACATAATACACTCTCATGTGTGAAAGATAGGATGCTCAATACCTGTAGTATCTTTTGAATTCGGATATTTTATACTATGATATAATAACATTTTTAAACCAATAAACTAAAAATTATATCTGTTCTCTTAAATATCTTAAAATACTTTAAATTGGGCTACATTGGACGAGAAATATAAACACTAAACTTTGATAAGCAACATTTAATTTGTAGAAATGTGTTGAATACTTTATTAGCCTACATTTATATTTCTCCAAAAATGCAAGTTGAATTTATTTTTATAACCATACTATGGCCAAGTTTTATGCCAAACCCTCGGTTTCAGATGGAGAACTCTACAGAACTTTGTCTTCAAGGAGCTAAATAAAATTTATTTCATTGGCTATCAATAAATCAATACACATAAAGTGCTTAAAATTATGCCGAGTATATTGTAAATGCTACATGGGTGTTTGATATTTGTATTGTTTCACTCACAATGAATAGGCACTTCTTTAATTTTGTTAACATTTTATCAATGCTTACTAAACATCAAGATATTCATAAGTGTTCCACTGGAGTCATGGTTGCCATCTCTACATGTCAACTTTCTGATATGAATAAATGATGTATTCATTCATTGACAAATTTTGAGTAACATTTTGCTGATGATCACTGTGCTATATCATTCCATATTATGCAGATACAGAATAGAATAATATCGAGTTACTGTCCTCAAGGAGTAATGAAGGATGAAGAATAAATTATAAAATCTTATAGATACAGTGTATGCCGGCTCTATGGAGAGAGTTATGGCTAATTTTCATTTGGGAAAAAGAAAATTCATGACACATGTTTCTGGATTTTGGTGTATGAGCTGAAACTAAAAAGATAAAGATCTTCTTGCCAGACACATGGGTCAGGAAGAGGAGG
Organism: Sapajus apella; assembly: GCF_009761245.1. Lineage (NCBI taxonomy): Eukaryota > Metazoa > Chordata > Mammalia > Primates > Cebidae > Sapajus > Sapajus apella. The sequence goes on along the minus strand of NW_022436969.1, from coordinate 1,338,382 downwards.
AGATTAGTCAGACTTGAGTGGAGCTTGGCACTTCAAATGTATACAGGAGGAAGAAACACTGTGAAAAAGTGTAATGACTTTGGAGAGCTTTAAATAATTCTGTCATGGAACGCAGTTCTGAACAAAATGAGAGGTAAGGAGTGAAAGGAATGCAAAAGCCAGTTCTTATATATTAAGGTAGGGATTTGGACTTTATTCTCTAGTGAAATGAAAGCCATTTAATTGGGAGCAAAGTAACAAGATTCACCCTTTACAAAGACTCTTCTGTAAAGGTGTAAAATAAAGATCAGAGAGAGCAAAATTGAGAGAAAGGAAATTTTTAGGCTAATCGCCTGGCAGTATTTAATCTGAAGCATGTCAGTTCAATTTTTCCCCCAGGTTATTATAAGCCAGAGCAGTTACTTAGGGTGTCCTGTTACCACCACTGATGTTTCACTATAATTGAACTTATTGTTAGTGAATTTACTCTGAATGCCAGGTTTAGGATTTGCCCATAGAATTGATGAAACATGAGAGCAGGTCGCCCTCACTATTGTTGCCACTGATCTTTAATGCTAACCTAAAGGGTCTTTCTCTCTCTCTCTCTCTCTCTCTCTCTCTCTCTTTGAATTTTATTCCTAATTCCAACAATGTAGGAAAAAAAAGTAGACTACTAAAATTCATCTCTCCCTCTGGAGAGAAGAGAGATGTTCAGGCTGGATGCTCATCTGACACTGGCTTCTGTGCAGACAACAATAGCTACTTTGTCAATTATAGTCAACAGAAATTGCTGGCCTTTATAAATAATAGAACATTTAATTTCTAGATTCCTAAGAAATATAGTTTCTACTATCCTTTGCCTGCCCCTAGTTACTTTTTGATTCAACTATATAAATACTTCTAACTTCTTGATGAAGACTCATGTCTTCTGATATCTAACATGGAAGTTTGTGACCAAGGGTCCAAGTTTGTGTGGAAGAATTTATTCAAATATTATTGAGGATTGATAATAGAATAGAAGAATGTCAGTTTCATCTGAAATATTCAGATAAATCTATTGGCTCAGCTGAAATTTGAAATGGACTTTGGAGGAAGAAAAGAAGTCTTCTCAGAGATAGAAAGTCATCTCATGTACAAATTCTGCTATAGCCAAAATCAATATGTAATAAATACAAGATGAATTTGGCAGACAATATTTAATATATCACAATTTGGATTAGAGGGTTCAGAAGGGACACTTTAGATAAACTTGAGAGGGCAGCAGAGATTAGACTGCAGAAGCTTTTGAATTGCAGACTTAAGAATTTGAGAATTATTGTTAGTAATTTTATAAGCAAGAAGACAACATGATTAAAGAGGCTTTTAAATAATGTAATACTGGTAACATTTATGCCAGATGAATTGATAGGAGAGGGAAACAAGACTGGCACAGCTCTTCAGAAAGTTTCAAATTTTCAAGTATGAAGAAATAGGAGTGAAAGGTAGCATTTATAAGAAAAAACTATAAATAATAATGCAGAGATACTAGTTAAATTTTATTATGACTTTACTGGGACCAAAAGAAAGAATAGAACTAAATATAATTTTAAGGTATTAAACTTGGAAGGCTGTAGATTTAGTGTTTTATTTAATAATAGTAAGAAATGAGAAGATTGTTTAAACATATTAGTGTTAGTCACAAGAAATAAAAGTTAAAATTTCCTTAAGAAATATATAATTAGAATTTAAATAAGTGGTACTAATGATAACAAGATAAGAAAGCATGACATATTTCTTAGGGATAAAAGGGGATGAATATGCTGCAGACGAAAAGTTCACCACAATTCTGATCATTATTTTTTCTTCCAGGATACTAAAATACTTTGTGCATTCATAGTCAAAATAAGGTTTTTGTTCTTGTTTTATTTCATAGTCTTGCATATGAACTCATTTATAGTTATAATTCTCATAAATTATGACCTCCAGAGGAACAGAGAAAATACAAGGACATTCTTAGCAATGAATGAGGTAATATAAGGTGAATAAATAATCTGAAGAATTGAGATCATTAATTCAAAGTAAATAAATTACTATGTCAAGTAGCATAGTTATAAATGACTTACCCAGGAAAACATAGTAAGGCAAAGGAAGAAATGCCCCATTATACAAGATATTCACATGGTAATGTATTATTTGGCTGATTTATTTTAGAAAAAGATATCTAAGTGTGTACTCTTAATAGCAATTAATAAAGAATAGTAGAATCACAAATTCTTTTTATTCATCTTTAGGAGAAATGAAAAACTGTTTTTCAGAGATCTCATAAGGAGTGAATGATATGGCATCAATAGAAAAAAAATGTTAACAGAGAACTAATCCCCCCAACAAAACCCCAACTGACAAACTTTTATGAAAGTGTTTAGGTTTTCTATTGTTGTGTAACAAGTTACCACAAACTTTGCAGCTTAAAACAATATCTATTTTTTAGTATTAGAGTTTTGTGGTCAGAAGTCCAGTCTGGCTTGACTAGTTTCTCTGTATAGGGTCTCTCATAAGCCTGAAATCAAGGTATCAGCCAGGGTAAGAATCTGCTTTAAAGTTCGATCTGGTTGTTGGTAGTGTTCAGTTGCTTGTGGCTATAGGCCCCAAGTACCTGTTGCCTTATTGGCTGTCAGCTGGAGGTCTGTCTCAGTCTCCAGAGTCAACTTTCTTTTTTTTTTTCCCATTTATTTATTTTATTGCTTTTTAGCTTTTGTGGTACATGTGAAGAACTTGCAAGGCTGTTGCATAGGTACACATGTGGCAGTGTGATTTGCCGCCTTCCTCCCCATCACCTACATCTGGCATCTCTCCCCTTGCTATCTCTCCTCAGATTCCACAGAAATTCAAACCATCATCAGAGATTATTACAAACAACTCTATGCACATAAACTAGTAAACCTGGAAGAAATGGATAAATTCCTGGACACTTGCCTCCTCCTAAGCCTAAACCAGGAAGAAGCCGAAACCCTGAACAGACCCATAACAAGGTCAGAAGTTGAGGCAGCAATTAAGAGCTCCAGCGTCAACTTTCTAGTCCTTTCCATATACCCTCTACATATTCATGCCACCAGTGGTACAATGAGACATTCTCATCCTTTACATTTCTTGAACTTCTCTTCCAACACCAGCTGGAGAAAAAGGAGCTCTAATTTTGAAGGGCCCCTATGATTAGATGGCAACCATTTGAACAGTCTTTTTTGATTAACTCAGAACTGACTAGTAGCCATAACTACATCTGAAAAACACCTTTTTGCCCTACAACATAACAAAATTACATTCCCTAAGATTATGAAGAGAAACTTAAAGGTGCCATTTTGGAATTCTGCCTACCACATGGAATGCTTGTTTTACTTTTATAATAGAACTTTAAAATTTTCAAGCTCTCAGAAAGGTAATATTTTTTTCACATTTCTTGGAATTTTCTATTTATAGCCATCCCATTGGTTTTTACTAACTCCATTTTTCTCACGTTAATTTTTTTTAAGTTCAGTGTCTCACTTTCATAGTGTTTTTCTATAACAAAAATTTACTGCTGTGAGGGCCTAGAAGGGATGGAGGCAGTGCTTGTGTTCCGGATGTTGGTGGGCTTTCCCTCAAGGGAGTTAGCAGTTTCTTGGACCATTCTCCTGTGATTTAGTCTCAAAGACAAAATTAAGCAGCCAGTACATCTTTAAGACCCTATTGCAGAGCATGCATTTTTGTAAAAGATGTATTGAGATAGATAAAGATGCAAAGATTTATAAGACATGATTATTTGTTTTTAAGGGGCTTATAATTTTGACATGGAAGAGATAGTAAGTAGTGAGTTTACTCAGCAAATACAGATCCAATTTCTTTTAATTGCCAGATACTGTGGTACTTAGATAAAAACAATCAATATGAACATAATCTCTGCTCTAACAAAGGTTAAAAACTGGAATATGATATATAAAAGTAAAGAAGCATGTATGATTAGGCATGAGAAGTACCACAATTGATAGAGAGCTGCTGACTATAGGAGGCACTGCAGGTCAAATTGCTCTGGAAGTGGTAGGAAGAGAGGTGGCCATGAAACAAGTGCCTTCGTAGTCTGAGATCTGAGAAAACAAACAAGAAAAGACTTACTCTGATAAATTATTCCCTGGTGTTTTAGCCAGAGGTGCTTCTCTATGATTTGAAGTCTCATCTCTATACCTACTTGAGTTTCTTTGGCTCTGGCCTTGGTCATATTCTGAGAATTACAGTATTCAGGCAGATTAGTTAACTCTCATGTTCTCAGATGAGAATATAGTTTTTATCACAATTTTTTATGTGGCAAGGCCATACTGATATATACAACTGCTTTTTAATAATAGTGTTTCCTATATGACAAGTAAATTCCCAAAGGCTTTTAATGAATAATTAAGTACACGGGATCAATTATATGCTACATTTTGTGTAACTATATAAACATGTTTCCTTTTATTTAATTATATAAATATTTGTAACATTTGAAAGTTTAAAAAGATAAAACCATAAGGGAAAATTTACCTTTGAAACTCAAGTCAGCCAAGAAATTATACTTCATCAATTACTGCATTTGCTTCATCTTCAGTTTCTAAGGAAAGCAAAATTTTTGGACATAGTTTAGAAATTCCCAAGAGCTATCTCAATAGTTCTCAGAAGAATCAGATTATATCCTAACTATGTGGCTGAAAAATAAAACCACAACTCCTTAGTAATCTAAGGGAGGAAATACTTGTAAAGAAGAATTTCATCAAGTAAAGGTTTTATTTCTTTATTGAACCTGAGCTGAATTTAATCAAGGCCTGAGCTGACTGACGATTTTCTTTCATATGTTTTACAAGAAAAAAGTCCCCCCAAATGGCTTTCTGTTTCTCAGTACATTCAAAGTCATTGAAGTTTCAAATCTCAACTAAGACAGTATTTTCACAAGTTAATTCAAGTGGAAGGCTGAAAGAATATATTATAAAACTGAAATAAAAGCAACTCTAAGTTAACATAAATAATCAGCTTGAGTTCTCTGTATATTAACAACAAAAAAGAAAAAGGAAGAGGAGGAGAGGGATCTTTTTGTTTTTAATATTTGTTTGTAGAGATAGAAGACATTTTTAGGTAATCCAGTACCCTGATCAGAGTGTGACAGTCAGGCTGTCGTGATTTTCTCTCAATGCCAAGTAAAACTTTGCTTCCTGTCACCTACCCTAAAAGCATACTGGAAAGAATTACAAGAATGCTCCTAAATGAACATATGGTCAAATTAAGTCTTCAACAGAGATAGATTAGATCTTAGCTTTACACAATAAATTGCAGGTTTAACTGTCTGAAGCAATATAGTACCTATGGTCCTATTTTATGACACATATTTATGAATTAGTCAAAATAGGACATTATCCAAGATATCTTTTTTAAATGAAGTAATTGCAAATATAAACTGTACATGTTTTCAAGATTTTATTTAACAGGGAAAAATGCACTAAATGTTCTTAGTAGTTTCTTTTTTTCACATATGAGGAATATATGTGGTTAGGTAGGTATCAAATTCAGAAGCAAAAGACCATGACTCTTCACAAGATGATTCTCTCCCAAAAGGACCAAATAATTTTGATTCACAAATGAAAATATAAGACACCATTACAAAAATAGAAATTTTGAATTACATAGTACCTTGGTTGGGTTTATTTCACTGTATTTCATTTATCTTAAGCCATTAATTCTGAGATTCATCATTATTCTACCATACATGGCATTATTAAAGAAAAAATGCTACTAATTAAATGACTCAATGTTTTAACAATAGTCACCCTCGATGCATGAAACAGTCACATTTACTTGTAATCTATTCTGAGATTTTAGCAACTGCTTCTGCTCTCAGATCCACTGTGGTGATCAATACTTTACTATTAATTTCAACCACAAAAATTATACAACTTCTTGAGGGCTTTCTTCCTTTGGAGATCTTATAAATAGTCCATTGTTGCTTTGCAGGAAAATTAAAAAAAAATACAGTTATTACTCTAATGATGAATAGTAGCTTCACAAATATCAAATTTATATCAAATTTAGCTCCCATTGATCTCTTTCCATGATATCCTGCATATACAATTTTCATGTAATATCAAACCACAGTGTAATCTTTTAAAGATATTTAAAATGGCAATCAAATGTAGTGCGTATGCATGTTCTGACAACAAAGTACATAATTGTATTGAAAGAAGAATATATAGCTGTGCCTTAATCTGTTCACATATAAGCACTGCTACCTGGCCAAAAGTGATTTTAAGAGAGTATCAACTGTAATTCACAGCTCAGCTTCAGAAAATCAACACACACACACACACACACGTGCACATGCATAGGCACACACAGAGATATACAGCTCAGGAGAAACAAAATATGAGGCAAAAATTATTCCAACTTTTTATTTTGACTTATCTGATGTCCTTTATAATCAATTCTGGTTCTCACTTCCTAGAATTTGTTGTGTTCACAAATCTTATATTTGACAATGTGCTACAAGATTCAACTAGTCAAGTGAATTACATTAAAAAATTATAAAATTATAAAAAGCATATGTAAAATGTTCTATACAATTTATTTTCTTGGGTTTAGGCCCAATAACATAAATGTGAAATTGGGTAATCATTTGCATATTCCTCTAGGCTCTAAATGAGTTTGATGTTCTTAAAATATGTCTTGGTCCCTTACAGGGTTCTAATAACTAGCACCCCTTTCCTAACCTAAGTTATTCAAGTAAAGAAACAGGACAAATGAGCAAGAAAGATGAAGATTAAAATAGTTTATTTCAGATAATTCTAATTTGGAGGATTTGCTTAATGTGGGAATCAATAGGCTTCCTATAATTGAACCTCAAAATTACAGCTCTTCAATCAGACCTAGGCTTTGCTAAAACAGGGCACTTCTTCCATGTGAGCACAGAGCCTGTTGTAGAGCAGAGCAGACTACACATTCTATGCAAGGAATTTACACCCAAGGGAAAAGGAAAAATAGAAGAAGAGCCTAGGTATGCACAGCTGATTCCCAATCTCAATCACCCTCAGGATGAGAATGTGATAAGAAATCAGGAGTAGCATTCTTCCAACTGAAAGGAAGCATTAGGAACTGAGAGGAGTGTTCTAATAATTCCAAATTTGTCTTATCTCGATAATTTGGGTTTAACCATTCTGCTCAGTCAACCTTGTGTCTAACCTTCCCATGGTGGGAAGGAGATCATGAATCTGTCAGCACAATCCTGCATTCACCTCCATTAAGCCACTCAAGCAATATCAACCACTCCTCCTCCTGCCATTTTCTAATGTCAATCAGTGTCCAAGAAAGGTCTCAAATGAGTTGCAGCAGTGCATTATCTACTCCAAGGGTACAATATAGGCAAGATTTAAATTTCCCTTCTATATCAGTTTCCTATTCCTGCTATAATAAATCATCAAAGACTTAATTGATTAAACAACACACATTTATTATTACATAGTTCTGGAAGTGAGAAGTCTCAACATACTAAAATTTAAGCATCTGTGGGTTCTAGAAAATGATTCATTTTCTTGCTTTCCCCAGCCTCTAGAGGTTGTTAATATTCTTCGACTAATGGCCCATTCTTGACATCATTTTGACATCTGCATCCATCTTCAGAGTCTGGTGCTTTGACTGTACTTCTGTTGTCATCTTCACATCACCTTCTCTGACTCCTCCCTTGCTTTTATGAGGATTCCTATGATTACACTGGAGCCACCAAGATAACCCAATAAAATCTTCAATCTCAACATTTTAAATTTAATCATATCTGCAAAATCTCTTCTGTTGTGTAAGGTAACACATTCATAGATTCTAGTGATTAGGACATCATTAGGTGGCCATTATTCTATTTATCACAATTTACTGTTCAATTTCTCATCAAAGGTTTAAAGTAATATTAAAAACAACAGAAAAATATGCCAACATAAAAATACAAAATATAAATTCTAGAAATTTTAGTGTAATTCTCACTATATCAACAAATCACCAATGGGAAAAAAGTACAAATATTTAATACCTTTGCATTAAAGCCAAAGGTGTTTTCATGTCCCAAAGAATTAAAGTCCAAAAATCAAATTACCTTTCCTTTTTGAATTCAAGGTAAATTAAATGAAAATACAAAATTGTCTTATTCAACTTCTTAATCTTCTCAGCTTCAGCTAGAGAGCCATGATGCTCACACAGAATCAATTCTTCCTCAGCTATAGCACCTCATCTGGGGCTGGCTCCCATCTCAATCAATAGTTTCCTCAGGAATCCAGAAAGGATATTCCTTCAACAATACACTCCTATGTAATTCCATGCCTGGATATTTTTGTTGGGAGGTGGTGGGATGAAAAGGCCAATTTTAAGGAGGTATAATTGGCACATATTAAAATTTACCTATTTTAGGCACTCAGTTCTTGAATTTTAATACAAGTGTATCATCAAGTAATCTGGACAAAACCCAATTTTGCTACATATTTTGAGTTTCTATTAAAAACTCACATGCATTAAGGGGATGTTATGTCTTCCTGGGGAATTGACCCCATTATCATTATATAATGGTCTTTTTTATAACTTGTTCTGAAGACTTTTTTCTTTGAAAATAATGCACAGCTTTTTGTTGGATTAAGTCTGTATTCGGTATCTTCTTCACCAAGATCAAATTGAAATAGCTTTTACTCCAAGGCTGCCACATGGCTGATAGAGCCACAGAGTGACACTTGTTCCTCTTAGAACTTCCATCTGATTAAGACTGCAAAAGGCTTCTGTGCCTTTTCTTAAGCCTGACTGGCACAAGCTCCTGGCTCTGAAAAATTAGCTGACAAGAACACTTGGTCCTTGCAGACAGCTTCTCCCTAGAGAAAATCCCTTTCCTTCCCTCATGGCCTACAATTAAAGTGGCCAAGGTACAGTCATGCAAATCAAAAGCCAAAGGAAGTCTCTTCTGCATTTGAATCTTTTTTAAAAAAATTATTTTTAATGATAGATAATCAATTTGTATATTTATGCAGGCACGATGTAATATAATGATACATGTATTACTGTAGAATTATTAAATCAGCTTAACTTATCTGTGACTTCTCATGCTTCTCATTTTCTATGGTAAGAATATTTGAATCTACTCTTTCAGCGATTGAAATATGTTATACCTTATTATTAACTATAGTCAATCATGCTGTCCAATAGATCACTAGAACTTATTTCTTCTAATTGAAATTTTACACTTTTGACTAACCATTCTGAACAGAGTTCCACAAGTAGAAAGCTGCCCTAAAGGGACAGCTACCTGGATTTCACTGATCTATTTTTAGCATTTTCCAAATCCAGGCTGTTAACCTTTGGTTCAGTAATTACTCTGCAAAGTTTAATTAATCTGTTTAATTAGTCTATGCTTAAATACCTTTAGTAATAGAAACAAATCACTTCATCCAATATTTATCTTTTTATGTTAAAAATACTCTTTCTTTTCTTTAGCTGAAACTTGAGCTCTATAGCTTCCTCCATCAGTCCTACCTCTATCTTTTCACGGATATAAAAAGAGATCTAAATCTTTCTCTATACTGCCATTCATTCAAATGATTGAACTCATTATCTTTTCCATGCTAGTTTCATATTCATCCCTAGGATACTTTTTTATATGGCATGATTCATATCTTTACCATCCTTTTGTGATAATCACTCACTAACCTTACTACTCTAAAAGTGAAATGTACAGAACTGAATATCACACTTTATGTGTGGTCAGTCAAGTACAGATAAAAATGAGACTATTAGCTACTCCATGCCTTAGGTCTCTCCTTCAGTGATCCTGTCCTCTGTGAATAGAAGCTAAGTCATGATAGATGTTGGTTTTGAACAAAATCATATTATTTCAAAGCCATTCCTGATAAATAAAGTAACTCCATCTCCTCATTTGCACATTTTTATATTGAAGTTTAATCAAAATATAAAATAAAAGAACAAAAACGTGGATGGGAGCAAAGTTCTAATGAAGGAAGAAAAGGTAATCATGATAGTAAATTGAATCCACAGAAACAAATGAGAAGAGGTGGAAATGATAATTAAGAAATTTAATGTAATAAGCTCCATAAATATGCGTTTGTTCTTTCTTCCCTCATCACATTTAAAATACATTAAATTATATAAAGTAATGATTGTATCAATGTAGTGTTGTTCTTGTAATATATATAAATGTATTATGCATAGCAATAGCGGCACTGAAATGAAGAAAAGAGAATAGAGGTATATAGGAGTAACATTTCTACATTTCTCTTGAATCAAGTTAGTACAAATATGAGGTAAATTCTGATAAGTTACAATGTATATGGCAAGGTCTAGAGAAATCACTGAAATGTCTTAAAAATACTGTAATATATCATTACAGAAATTAAAATGTTACACTAGACAGTATTTACTAAATTCAAAATAAACATGTCAAAGAGAAACAAAATATAAGAAGATATGAGACAAGTAGAAAATAAAAATAAAATGGCAAGACAATAAGTCAAGAAAAAGACATAAAAACCTCAAGATTGAAATGGAAGGGCTAAACTTATCTCTATTTGTAGAAGACATAATCTTATGTGTCCAAAGTCTTATGAAATCCACTTAAACACTATTATAAATAATAATTCAGTTTATTAAAGTTTCAGGCCAAAGATAAATACACAAAATTGTATCTTACATCTTAACACCAGAAGAAAAAATAAATAAAAATATAAAGAGTAAAAAATTGTATTTTATACACTAGCAATGAACAATTTAAGAACAAAATTAAGAAAATAATTCGATGTCATCTACAAGAATAAGTTTCTTAGGTTTAAATTTAACAAAAGAGCTGCAACACTTACATTCTTAAGCCACTTCTACAATATTGAGCATCGATGTGTTTCCTTTAGGATGTCTACTGTTTCGAGTTTGTCAGGGTTCTTGCATCTAGACATTCTTTACTTTTCAATAAATCTGTAAAATTTTTGCCATTGTTTATTCAAATATTTTTTTCTTTTTCTTTCTGCGTCTATGGGACTTCTATGACATGTATTTTGCTATCCTTGATGTTACTCTATTCAATTTTCTTCACATTTTTCTCATTTCTTTGGATTAGATAATATCTATTGATCAAAGTTTAAAATCATTGATATTCCCCTTTGCTGTCTTGAATCTTCTTTTTATCTACTATAGTAGATTTTTTATTTTGACTACTGCATTTTTAAAATCTATAACTTCTATTTAATATTTTATTGATTTTATTTATTAAAGAACTCAAAATATTTAAATCAAGTAAAATGTTTCTTAAAATTATTTGCTTAACACATACGCACACACAATCCACAGTACAGGAGCAACTGACAGAGGAGCGAAAGACAAAATGAAACATAATCAATTTGTCTAGGGAGAACAGATGCAAAGTCTGATCATGCCTGTAATCCTGGCAATTTGGGAAGCTGAGGCTGGAGGATTGCTTGAGGCCAGGAGTTTGAGAATAGCCTGGGAAACATAGCGAGACTTCATCTCTACAAAAAATTTAAAAACCAACTAGGTACAGTGACACATGCCTGTAGTACTAGCTTTTCGAGGGGCTGAGGCAGGAGGATTGCTTGAACCTAGAAGTTTCATGATTGCACCACTGCACTCCAGCCTGAGTGACAAAGCCAGACCATGTCTAAAAAAAAAAAAAAAAACCGTACAAACAAATATGTCTACTATAATCTGTAGAAGAACCACTAAGGAATAAACTCAAAAATATAGTAAAAATCAACAGAAAAATTAATATGGTAAATTCAGAAGTATCAGTAAAGGATTCAAAAGTATCAGCAAAGAATTCAGACAGAAAAATCCAGAAGAAATATGAAAAAATAACTACCAAAATGGCAAATGTAAACTCAACCATAACTATAATTGTAATAAATGTGAATGGACTGAACATTTCAATCAAAAGGCAAGGATTGTTAAACTGACTAAAAAACATGATTTTTCTAAATGTTATCTGTAAATTCATACTCTACATTCAAAGACACAAGCAGGTTAGAATAATAGGGAAATATATTCCATACAAAGAAATCTGTACAAAAGAACTAGAGTGGCTATATTACTATCACAAAAAATAGACTTGAATGCAAGAAATATTTCTGAAACAAAGAGTGTCTTTTCCCGAAAAATAACAAGATTAATGTATGAAGAAGAAATGATAATTAAAAGTGTATATGTACCTAATTCTTATTAAAAGTATAAGTGTATTCACACCCAAATACTCCTTTCCTGGATAAGGAATCAGATGAATTCTGCAATCTCCCTATTCATATGGCTTTTGTGCCATGAGGTCTTCTCAGCAAAGAAAAATATTTTCCTTTGTAAATGTCTGACACGTGTAATTATGCAAGCAATTTTTAAGAAACAAAAGACACAAATAGGTAAGTGTTGAAAGTTTGTCCTGCAGTTATAAGCGTAAAGAAAGAAATCATTTACTTTTAGATGATTTGAGATCACATATTTTGCTTTATATGGGCTTTGAACCAACAACTAAAGCACATAAAACATAGTGTTCGTCCGTAATCTTAACTCTTTCATTTTCAGGTGTTAAGTGGATTCACTCTGCTTAGGCTGAGTCTGAATTTTTCCAAGAATATTATACATGTTGGGATTTCACAATGTATACCACCGAGTTGTAGGGAATTTATTTGTGAATTTGCTGTCGTGTAATGATTCAGCTCTAGAAAGTTGAAAGCTATCTCATTTTGTGTTCTGCTTTCCTAGACGAACACATGTTTAGCTGGTCTTTAACATTAGATATTTTAATGAAAGCCAATGTTTTTAATGTATTCTTCTAGTTATTTATTACTATTAGTTTTGGAATTCTGCAAAGTACAACACATTGCCAGAAGTCTGGTTTGCCATCCTGAAAAGTAATCTTGTGTTGTTTGTTCGGTTCTCTTGCCATAGAGCTAATTTTCTCAATAATAACTGCAATAGAAATAACAAATATAAAAGCTTCATTTTCTCATCCTTTAAAAAGCCTTTTAGCTTACTTTGAAATCCCTGAAGAATGTATAGAAAAACACCTATCGACTGAAAAATGTCAAAGCTAATGCTCTGCTTCAAAATTAAAGTACAGAGAAAAAGCCTGCAATACAGCTGCTAACTTCTTTGGTGTCTCTGAAGCATCCCTGCCAGTGTTAACTCACAGACGTTCACACTGCTGCTGAGGACAGTAACATAAATTGCTCCCACTTCTGCACACAGCCTATCGTTTCTTGTCAATGATGAAGTAATGATATAGAATTTGGGTGTATAAAATGGACAGGTACTCAGCCCTCTCTCTTGAAGTGAATTAAGTAACTTTGGAAGTTGCATTGATATTTCGAACCAGCCACCACTGCTTACTCATGCATTGAAAGGATCAGATGTTGAATAGAATTTTAACATTTTAAAATTCTGAAGCATAAGTGCAAAATAAGTAGTCCTACATACCAAGAGCATTGGTTTTAAAATGCCATGTTCCAAAGCTAATTGAAATAGTGGTCATCTGTAGTCTTTAAGCCTAAAATTTTACTTTACTTCAATTTCTAAAGCATTTTACCTAGGAGTGCCCTAATTTCCCTTTTGATGTTCCCTATTATGGAGACCATACATTCAAACTTTAAGAGTAGTCATGAAGGAGGAACAAAATGAAAGCACCTAATAATTCTGTATTCCCACACCATGCTCTAAATGCTCATGATATTCCAACTTCCACCCACTTTTGTTGATGTTTTGGACAGTGTTGGTGCTCTACCCGGAGAGCCTTGAATGTCTTTTTTTCCTTTGTTTCTTTTATCGACTGGGAAGGGGAGAGAGGAAAGCCACATTTTGTGATTTTATCCTGACACTCAATATATGCAATTCTTTTACAAAAGACTGACCACAGCCTACCAGAGCCCCCCTTGCCTGCTTGTATAAAGATGAGCAAGCATCTAGGACTTAAATCTCCAACACCTCAACTCAGAACAATCCTTAGGTGTAACTGACATTCCACAAAACACTTGCAATATCAGGTTGAAGCCACACTTTGTAGGACTTTAACTAAGACTATACCTCACTTTGCTTTTCCATTTCACACCCCTTCCCTTCTCGGCTTTCCATACTCCCTTGTCAGTTTCACATGTAGCCCTTTATTTATAAATACCTTGCCTGTGAGTCCAAATCTTAATGTTGGATCCTGGGGGTCTGAACCATGACACAGCCTGGTACCTTTGGATTGTGCCACTCTGACATAAAGAAGAAAGCCATTTTAGTAAGGGTTAATGGGGAGCAGAAGGGGCTAGTGCTAGCTAGAAAAAAAATAGAGTGCCAGAGATGTTACCTATCAGGTGTCTTATCTTTACCACCCTTTCCTTTATAGTTTTTTGTCCCTTTCAAGACCACTGTGTCTTTGAACTTTACCTAGAGTTCCCTTATATGAATGCCATTATTCATTGTACTCATTGCTATCCTTCTGTCAGAACATGCCTGTTCATTCTTCTGGCTCCCAAGGCATTGGACACTATCCCCTAATCTGATTAAGCAATACTAGAAAGAAATACTTAGTAACAGTTATGAAAAACTATTACTGGCCATCAGAGAGACAGAGAGAGAGAGAGAGAGAGAGAGAGAGAGAGATACACCAAATAATCTATGGCATATATACTTAAAGTGTTAAAATAGAAACATGAAAATGACTTAGCTCCTATGCTAAATAAATGTAATTTTAAAAAAGTATTATAACACAGCATGCACTCAAAATAGAACCTTTCAAACATCATAAGGGATATATGAACAAAGCACTATAAGTGCTCAAAAAAAGAGATGAGAGAAACCATGTGGCAGACATTTTTGTATATTATTTCATTGAAAATGTTAAGTTAGTCTCCTGGCAAACCCAAAGCCTGGATAATAACCAGCTTATGCAAAGATGAATAAACAAAAGTAAATCAATGGAGAGTATGTTAAAAAGAAAGAAAGAAAGAAAAATGTTAAGTTAAATAATACAAAGGACTGCCTCCCACCTTCTACAGTTAAGTAAGTTTAAATAAGTTAAGCACTTGTCTGAGGCACATAGTAGGTAAATGCCAAAAATAAAATCGCCAAAAATAAGTTCAAATAAGTTAAGCACTTGTCTGAGGCACATAGCAGGTAAATGCCAAAAATAAAATTGAAAGTCCAACATCTGCATGCAAAGCCTATACTTTTTACAGTATTTCAGCCAAAGAAAGCAAAACATCCTTGGAGGGAATTGTTATATTAAAATTAGGGAGGCCATTGTTTAGACTGAGCTCCTGCACTAGGCCCTAACAGACCAAACCAAACCAAAATAGTGTCACTCTTGCTAAATGCCAAATAATCGAACTGAAACATAAAGGAAACAGATAGATTCTTAAAAAGATCATTTTTTTCCCCTGAAAACAGGAGTTTCCAGTCGACCTGATTCAGTATTATAATGAAGTCCCCTTTGCTTTAATTCTTACCAAAAAGTAACCTGATATTAACCAATCAGTGCTTTTTTCCCAGCTGTTCTGTTATCTTGTTCCCACCTTATAAAACCCACTTTTCTGCTCTTGCCCAATGGAAGCTTTCATTCTAGTTTGCAGAATGGAAGCTGCCTGGATTCATGACTTGTGAATGAAAGCCAATTAGATATATAACTGAATTTGCAGTAATTTTATCTTTTGACAGAAATTAGATGTTAGGAAGTTTAGTAATATAAGTTAGGGATTGAGCCATCCATCTTTTCTGTATTATTCATTCTTACAATAAGAATAGATATTGTGCCATCTACTTACACATCTTTAAAAATTTGATTAGATAAAACTTGTTGATGTCACAAAGTAAGTAAGTGACAGAGAGGGGGTTGTTCCAGACCTTTTATTTTAAAGCCTCATAGTTTACACCATTTCCTTCTGGCTGTATGGAGACTGATAGTTGAGCCTACCAGACAGAAAAGAGGGTAGGGGCAAAAAGAGAACAGGGAAGCTTTTGAGCATGCGTGGAAAGAGGAACATTGCAGTTTGTCTGGGGTGCATAGTCAATGAACATCAGGGGAGTGACATAGGCCGACAAAATGTTCTGATTGGGTCTAAGAAGTTTAGACTCAATTGACGGACAATGGGATATCATTGAAAGGTTTTAACCAAGGACAAAACATGGACAGAGTTGAGTTTTAATATGCTTGCATATCAGCTTTTTATGGTAACAGAGCCTCTCTACGTAAACCACAGAAGTGATATTTACTCTTCTTGACAATGTTTTTAATGAGATGGATTTAACAATCAGGTTAATTTCCTATGACAACCTTTAAATCATACCGTATGAAATAGTGCTGCTTTTATATGAACTTAAGATGGACTCCTTTTATCACTCAGATGCAATTATTACTAACGCCATCACAATGGACTAATAGCATAATGCCAGCTCTGCATTCAATGCAGAGGATCTAAGCCTGTCTATAGGGGCTAATATTCATCAATCAAATACAAACCAGCATGGGAAAATTTTAAATTTAATCCTGTAAGATTTGATGAACAAAAGCTTCAGGTTGAAAGTTTGAGGTAAGTGTAACATTTAACATTAGATTAAAGGCCAGACCATTAACAGAGGCATTTATTTACTATAAGGCAACAATTGGGAGGATTTGGAAGATTAACAATTTCAGGGACCAGGCAGATATCTCAGATGTCCCAGGACACTGGCTGGGATTATGCCTGATTTCTGAACTCTCTATATCCTGGATATGCATATTGACTAGTGGGGAGGGGTGAAGGGAAGCCGGCAGAGGCATAAAGGAGGATTCAGCAGAAAGAAACTGACTAGAAGAATTAGGAAGGAAGACTGACTCTGAAGATTGGAGAAAGGGTAAGACAGCTACTTTGTAATGGTCTGATCAGACCAGGGATGCTGTTCATATGGCACTTGTTCTATAGACAGGACATTTCCAGATCCAAGGATGAGACAGAAGAATACTGACTCTAGTAGCATGAAAGACTGGAATAGATAGTGACAACAGTTTTTGAAGAGACAGTGGGACAGAACAAGAATACAAATCCATTAATTCATTTGAACATCCATTCATTCAATAAAAATGTATTAGATGCCTAATTTATTCCAGGCACTGTCTGAGTACTGGGGATACAACAGTACAGAAACAAAGAAACAAGAAGAAAATTTATCTCCCTCCTGAAGCTCCCATTCCAGTGGAGAACATGGGCGTCCAGCTACTATGGTGAACAAGTAAATCTATGATGTGTCAGGTACTGGTAAGTGCTTTGAAACAGGGTAATTACATAATAGTTGCAGCAACTTTCCAACTCTGTATAGTCCAAAAGACCTTTAAAGACGTTTCCTTCCATTCAGTCTTGGTGCCAGCCATTTGCAGATGTGTGCTGTCTTTTGCCCTCCTTCCTTCTTCACATGTGCATTTTGGTGTGGGTTATAATCGGGCACTAAAATGCACATGCGAAAAAGGAAGAAAGACAGAAAAAAGAGTACGCACATCCCCAAATGGCTGGCACCAAGGTTGAATGGGAGGAAAGGTCTTTAAAGGTTACAGAACAATCTGCAATGTCACCCAAGTCACTTTCAGAGCAGGAAGGGAGTGTGTTAGCTGCAGAGCAGCATGCCAGCTTCTCTATAATTTCTGAAGCAATTAAATGTACTGATGCAAGGATGTGAGAATGAATCCATTTTCTTCCCTTGGGAACAGCACAGCACAGTTGATTTGCTTCTTTAAGCAGGAGTTTTGCTTTATTCTTAGAGTGAAACTAAAGTTTATGGTATCACACATCTAGATGGTTAAAGGTTTCTAAATTATCAATTAGAGAGCCCAGGATTCTGAATTTAATGAACTGTACAGTCGGTTCATTAGAGTAAGACTAATTTTTACTATGTTATAATCTGTCTTTAATTTCAAAATAATGGAAACTCCTAGAAATTATTATCAAAGTTTTAAAGAATTATCAGCTGTTGAAATATGTAGTCCTAAAGCAGAATCTCTGTGGCTGTGGACTAAGCCTCACAGTATTACTATTAAACCTCACACACTGATTAAATACTAATGTGACCCAAGGCAATTTCAACCAGTTTTTTTCTTTCTATAGACCTCATACTTCTGAAGATATTAAGCTACTTTATTCTTCTGCTAATTATCTGAAATTTTATTAATTTGAAGCCTAAAATTCATAACTTCTTCAAAGCAGCTTTACAATGTCAATGGAGTTGAAGCAAAAAATATAATGAAGAGATAAAGAAAGTTTCAAATGGTCAATTTCCAAACTTCTAAACTTTAAGGCACATACCATTCTCATCTCTCTGCTGAATCAGTTAGTAAGCACAATAGTCTTGACCTAACATAGGTAAAAGTATATTCACTAGCAACTATTTCAAACCAGATTGATTATTTTCTCTCAAACATATTTTTGTAACAGTGTAATTGGTCAGTTTACTGTAGTCTAAAGCAAATCAAATCTTATCATGTTCGATTTGCTAGTTAGACCTTAGCCTCTCTGTTTTTTGTTTTTGAGACAGAGTCTCACTCTGTTGCCCGGGCTGGAGTGCAGTGGCATAATCTTGGCTCACTGCAACCTCTGCCGCCCAGGTTCAAGCAATTCTCCTGCCTCAGCCTCCCAAGTAGCTGGAATTAGAGGTGCCTGCCACCACACCTGGCTAATTTTTGTAGTTTTTAGTAAAGACAGCATTTCACCATTTTGGCCAGGCTGGTCTTGAACTCCTGACCTCATGATCCACCCACCTTGGTCTCCCAAAGTGGGCTTCTCTGTTTTCCCTTTCTAAAATGTTCTTTTACTCTAAGGTAGATAGTGTTGCAGCACATTGACTTGACATGACATTTATTAAGCAACCATTTCTTTATTCAAAGCTTCATTTAGCGAGAATTAATTGATTAGTAATGACTAAGAATAAGGTGTTTGGATCCCATTCAAGAGTCTGTTTGTTCCTTGTTAGAAGGGTGACATGGAGCAATGGATTTAACCTTTATAAACATATTTTTCTCATTCACAATATGGAGAAAAAAAGACTACTACTTTATCACATTGTTATCTGTACCATATAAAATAATGCCAACAACTCTTGACACTCCCTCCCTACCCTTTATTCCAAATATATTCATTCTCTATTGCTCTGAATGAGCCATTCTTTTTACTCTTAGCTTTGCTTTTCTATTCACACTATCTAGAATGTGCTCCTTCCCTATTGTGAAATTCTATGTAACAATGAAATTCTAAGTTACCTATGTCTCTGTTATAAAATCTGTATTAACTCTTAAGAAGAGCGGGGGGTGGGGAGTTGGGGAGAGCTAGCATAGGGAGAAATGCCAGATATAGGTGATGGGGAGGAAGGCAGCAAATCACACTGCCATTGTGTACCTATGCAACAGTCTTGCATGTTCTTCACGTGTACCCCAAAACCTAAAATGCAATAAAAAAAGAAAAAAAGAAGAGTACCTGAAATATAACTAATGTGCAATAAATGTCGAATGGATGACAGCATGAATAAATTCATAGTTTATGCATAAATACCATTATCATTATCTGCTGTGTGCAAGAGCCAATGAGTGCCCAGAGATCTTACTATGTGCAGTTAATGAGCAAATCACTTCACAAAAGGTATATAACTTACTGAAATTTGTTTTTATAGACAAGAAACAAATATTTTAAAGTTAGAAATAATTTTTCTAAAATTATTGCAAAATTAGCATTGGTAATTAAGGCTTCAATGATTAAAAGCTGAGAGAGAAAAAATCAATATAAACATATATAGTCATATTTTTTATTTTTATGTAATGTACATGTAATATATATAATATATATTTATGTATATGTAATTATGCAACAATATAATGTATTTAAGGTAAATGTTTTTATTTTATTAACAGAATTGTATTCTCTTCAATCAAACAAAAAACGTTTTTGTTGTTTTTGTCATATTTATTTTTTAAAAAAATAAATGGGGTCCCACTATGTTTCCTAGGCTGATCTGGAACTCCTAGGCTCAAGTGATCTTTCTTAGCTTCCCAAAGTGCTAAGATTACAGGTGTGAGCCACCATGACCAGCCTCTCTCAAAATTGTTATGTTGAAGCCCTAAACCCCAGTGCCGCAGAGTCTATGTCTAGAATAGGGCATTTAAAGAGATAATTACATTAAAATGAAGCCATTAAGGTGGATCTCTATTCAATGTGACTGATATCCTTGTAATAAGAGGAGATTAGGACTTGCAGAGAGACATTGAGTATGTGCTCACAAAAAGAAAGTGCCAGCCATGTGAGGCCCTCATGAGATGTTTCCATGTGCAAGTGCAAGAGAGAGGCCTCAGGAGAACCTGCCAACACCTTGATCTTGGACTTCCAGCCCCCAGAACTGTGAGAAAATATATTTCTGTTGAGTCTTTTGTATTATTTGTTATGGCAAAATAAATAAATTCAGTCTTTGGCATTACTTTGTTATGGCAGCCTTAGTAGGCTAAAACTGTATTTGTAATATCTATATCTATAATCTCTATATCTTTTTGGCTTGCATTAATATAACCTGCATGTTGATTTTAAAAGCCATATAGGATTAAAATACTTACAACTAAAAACAATAGTCATCTCTCTCACTTTGGATTCCTGTTCCCCAAAGACTACCAATTCCAACACTTTTATTTGTTTCCTCTTGTATTTTCTTCTTGTTTCTAAAGAGCATGTTTATAATCTTACTATATTACATATTTTTTACATGATATAATCTTACTATATTATATATTTTTTACGTTTGATATATGGATATTATTATTACATTCCTACCAGAGAAAACGGAGAGTTACTTTTCTTACATCTTCCTCTCCTTCTTGTAGAATATATATTTTATAGTTTGGTTATTATGCTATGTTAACATAATTCTGACTATAGCAATGTTACTTTCAGCCATTTGTAGAATACTAGGACACTAAATATCAATCCCACTGATATCTCCATCCCACTAGAATCAGTAACCTACTCTTCAACCTGAAGAGGTTATTTATATAATGTATGCACAAGAGACAGCTACCTTGAAGAAATGCAATAATTTCACATCATTGTCACTCTCTGCAAAGTCCTCACTGGCTTCCAACCTGTAATGTAGCGATATCACAGTATGTGTTAGGCAATCAGTTACCAATTTAGAGCTACGAAAGAGAATTATAAATTGAAAGTATTATAAAATATTGCTAAATTGTATCAACATACACCTCAAAAGTAAATCAGTGAGGGAAAAATAGTTTCAGATAGGGCTGAATATCTGAGTATGGGTGCACTTCACAGAGATTCCAGATATAATGTGCAGTTTCAAGCAGTTGACAGTAGATTTCTTTATTTAATTTTACTTTGAATACTTCAGAAGCTTATTATGGCTCACTTAAAATCTTCCTGTAAGTATTCTGCTTGATTAAATCACTGACTGAAACAACTAGACTCATTGGTGGCTTATTCTAAATAAGATTGAGATACTAGGTACTTTTTGGTATAATCTAGAGGAAGAATCCAAAATGTTAGAGAAGTAGATATATGTAACAAATGAAGCTGCCTACCCACCATTACTGTCTATGTTTTGTGGGGAGGTATATGAGAAAATCTCTTCATCATGACTTTCTATATATGTACGGACAGAGGTAGAAATAGAATATTTGAAAGTGCTATGATGGCTAATTTCCATAGGTCACTGGGCAGTGGGAGATACTGTTCACTAAATGGTATTTATTTTCAGTGACAATGCTGAACGCAATCAAGAAGTAGCTCTAACTTATACAATGAAGATATATTTACTCTACTTTAGACCAGAATGGTCAGAACTAGATAAATCTTTGGTGATTACTTATTGATTACAGTGTTCTTAGCAATAAATTTTATGGCTACCCAGAGAGTTCCTACTTGGTTCATGGAATACACCCTTTGTTATGTGTGCCAATAAGAGATCTGATTGGAGCCACCAAAAGAGACATGATCTAATACCCAACTCCCAAATTTGTATTATATCACAGAATCCAAATTCTTTGAAATAATGTGGACCCACTGGAGCAAAGAAACTCTCACAATATCATAAAAATGTATGTGAATTGCCTTCCTAGCCTTCTCTTACAGCTATTTTCCAAGATGCTGTGTCCTGGGTAGAGACAAATGCCCATATTCTTTACAGATGATTGGACACTGATTCTTAGCTAATGTCATCTCTTGGAGAGCCACAGAATCATAGCAGACCACAATGTGATTTTACTGGTGTTGGAGGATAAATGGATAATCAACAGTTGCTAAAAATCCTACCTACATAGATTTCCTGACTAATGGATTTAGACAACCTGTGATAGGAAGCAGAAGTTGGGAATCCCCAGAATTTTTCTTTCCTTCCAAAATACAGTCATACACTGCATAACAACATCTGAGTCAATCTGGACCACATATAGGATGGTGGTCCCATAAGCGTATAATATCATAATTTGACTGTACCTTTTCTATGTTTAGACATGCTATTATGTTACAATTGCCTATAGTATTCTGTATAGTAACATACTGTACAGGTTTGTAGTCTAGAAGCCACAGGCTATACCATATAGCTTAGGTGTGTAGTAGGCTGTACCACATAGGCTTGTGTAAATGACTTCATTGATGTTCACGCAATAATGAAATTTACCTAACAACACATTTATCAGAATATACCCCATTTTTGTGCAATGCACAACTGTAATAAATCGAAAGTAATACTGTATACTTGGGGAATTGCAGAGTATAATGCCAGCATCAAAGACTGGAGAGATACTAAGGGGACGATTCCTATCATTTTCCCCACTTACTTTACCTGCCAGGCTTGTGCTGAAGACATCCTGGAGAATGACAGCTAGTTGTTGTGAATGTATTCAAAAGCTAACTGCAATAGTGCCTCTTCTTAGTCAGCATGAGCTGCTACACAAAGTATATAGACTGGATGGATTAAACAACAGACATGTATTTCTCATGGATTAAACAACAGACATGTAGTTCTGGAAACTAGAAGTCCAAGATCAGGGTGCCAACATAGTTGGGTTCTGGTGAGGACCAGTTTTCTGGATTGTAGACTACTGACTTCTCTTTGTATCATCACATGGCAGAAAGAGGGTAAGAGAAATAACTGGGGTCTTTTTTTTAATAAAAGCATTAATCTTATTTATGAGGCTCTACTCTCATGGTCTTAGTTACCTACTCATGGCTCCACTTCCTAATACCATCATATTGGGGGTTAGGATTAGTACATGTAAATTTTGGGGGGACATAAACATTATTTAGTCATAAATCAATTTTTTCTGTTGTCTTTGCTAAAAGAAATCAGCAAAGGCCTTTGCCCCTGCAATATTCTTTTTCTACTGCCTTAAGTTAAAAAGCAGAAGAAACTGCATACAGTCAACAGAGATAGCATTGCATTTTGATCCTTATGCTTTAAAACTGAATCAATTATCTATATCTATAATTTAGTCTTATAGAGCCTTGATCATCCCAGAATTTCAAAGTAAATAAAACTGAGCTACTAAAGAAATAGACAAACTATACCCCATTAACCAAATTTAGCCTGCAGCCTGCTTTTGTAAGACCTGTGAGCTATAAGTGGTTAGTGCATTGTGAAGGGTTGTAAATGCACGCGCGCGCGCGTGCGCACACACACACACACACACACACACACACATACACATACAAATATGTGACAGAAACTAAATGTAGCCCATGTAAACTAAGATATTTATTTTCCGGTGCTTTCGAGGATAGGTTTGCCAACCTATGGTCTACTGTAACAATAACAACATTATCTTAGAATCCAGTAAGCAGGAAGTGACAGTGGTTTGAATAACTGGTAATGCAAAAATAGGATAAATCCAATGAACAAATAGGTCTACTATCTTTGTGAAATGTCAGTGTTTCTGGTGGTTTAGGACATTAAAAAAATTCTCTCTAAAGTAAAATATATACATTACAACTCAGAAAGTTATACAGTGTTCCATTAGGCCTCCTTGGGTTTAAGAGAAATTATTTGAGTTTAACCCATTTATTAAGTGACCCCCAAAGGCTATGAACTTTGAGCATCCCTAGAGTAAGAGAAGGTTCTTCTCCTCCAAGTTACAATGCTACCAGCTCTGCACTTGGCCCTTACAAACTAGAAAAATTGGAAGTTATTTAAATCTTTGCAGATGATTGGAATACTCTAGAATTAGTGATAGATCCTGAAAAGAGCAGGGGTCAGTAAACTACAGTTTGAAGGCCATCTGCCAGATTTTATAAGTAAATCATATTGGAATATAGTTACGCCTATTCATTTGCATATTCTCTGGCTGCATTTATGACATAATGGCCAAACCCCTAGGCCACAGACCAGTACTGTGAATGAGTATTCAAAACCTTATTCAAAATAAGATTTCATTTTGAAAGTCATCTGAAAGACACTTAGGAAGGAAGGAGACCTAAGACTCATCAGATGTAGGTTCCAAATTTGGTTTCTTGCCAATCGCACCAACGGTTTCTGTCAAACCAAGAAGCTGCTTTCTTTGGTAATTCCTATCTCTTAGCTTCCAGGAGAAGAGATCTTTTCCCATAAACCATCTTCTTCTTCTTCCATTTTTTTTTCGTTTGTTTGTTTGGTAGAGTAGAGCTTTATTTCTAGACAACAGTATGTTAGTTGGACTGGTACCAGTCTGTGGCCTGTTAGGAACTGGGCTGCACAGCAGGGAGATGAGCAGCGGGCTAGCAAGTGAAGCTTCATGTGTATTTAAAGCCTCTCCCTATTGCTTACATTACCACCTGAGCCCTGCCTCCTGTCAGATCAGCAGCAGCATTAGTTTCTCATAGGAGCATAAACCTTACTGTGAACTGAGAATGTGAGGGATCTGGCTTGCCCACTCTTTATGAGACTCTAATGCCTAATGATCTGTCACCATCTCCCATCACCCTCAGATGGAACCATCTAGTACTATAAATGGAACCATCTAGTTTTCTATAAATAGAAAACAAGCTCAGGGCTCCCACTAATGATTCTACATTATGGCAAATTGTATAATTATACCTTATATATTACAATATAATAATATTAGAAATAAAGTGCACAAAAAATGTAATATACTTGAATCATCCTGAAGTGAAATCTCACCCAAATAGGTCATGGAAAAATTGTCTTTCTTGAAACCAATCCCTGGTGCCAAAATGGATGGAGACTGCTGATATGAAGAATATACTTCTAAAAAAATTGCTAATTATGGGATAAGTGGATCAAACATGATTCCCCCTAAGATTTGGAGAAATTTACCTATCAATAACACTCACGCCTGGTCCGTAGTAGAAACTAAGCAATTGAAAACTAACTGACCAAGTGACCTGAGCTGGCAATAATTAATTGGATATTATTTGAATTATTGGCTTTAGTCAATTTAAGCTAGTTTTATATTGGACCATATCACTCAAATGGAGATACCCTTATAAGTAGTAAAATCCAGACATCAGCAGGAGATAGCATTTTGTGAGGTCAAGATGTTAATCAATTATCATGGTTTATGCTCTGAAATAATTATCAATACATGCACCTGTTACCCTACAGGTATTTGAAATGGATAATTTGAAGTGTTGATTCTGATAATTAAATTAACAATTTCACTAGTAAATTTGTGCCTCTTGTCTACAAATCTGTGCTCTGTTTGTTTAGTGTTATTATAACAAAGATTGCTTTCATCAGCAGTAGTTAAGAACTGTGAAGGGTCTGAAATTTTAGCTTACTTGTACATTAACCAATTCTGAACTCATCTTTCTTTTTTCTTTTTTAATTGTACTTTAGGTTATGGAATGCATGTGCAGATCATGCAGGATTGTTGCATAGGTACATACACGGCAAGGTGGTTTGCTGCCTCCATCCCCCCATCATATATATCTGGCATTTCTCCCCATGTTATCCCTCCCCAACCTCCCCACACTTCACTTTCCTTCTTCAAGCCCCCACAAACAGACCCCAGTATGTGATGCTACCCTCACTGTGTCCATGTGTTCTCATTGTTCAACATTCATCTATGAGTGAGAACATGCAGTGTTTGATTTTTGTTTTTGTGTCAGTTTGCTGAGAATTATGGTTTCCAGATTCATCCATGTCCCAACAAAGGACACAAACTCATCGTATTTTATGGCTGCATAGTATTCCATGGAGTATATGTACCATATTTTCCTTGTCCATTCTATCATTGATAGGTATTTGGGTTAGTTCCAGGTCTTTGCTATTGTAAACAGTGCTGCAATGAACATACATGTGCATGTGTCTTTATAACAGAACAATTTATAATCTTTTAGGTATATACCCAGTAATGGGATTGCTGGGTCAAATGAAATTTCTATTTCTAGATCCTTGAGGAATGGCCACACTATCTTCCACAATGGTTGAACTAATTTACACTGCCACCAACAGTGTAAAAGTGTTCCTATTTCTCCACATTCTCTCCAGCATCTGTTGTCCCCCGACTTTTTAATGATCACCATTCTAACTGGCATGAGGTGATATCTTAATGTGGTTTTGATTTGCATTTCTCTAATGACCAGTGATGATGAGCATTTTTTCATATGGTTGCTGGCCTCATATATGTTTTCTTTTGAAAAGTGTCTGTTCATATCCTTTGCCCACTTTTGGATGGGTTTGTTTGTTTGTTTTTCTTGTAAATCTGTTTTAGTTCTTTGCAGATTCTGGATATTAGCCCTTTGTCAGATGGGTAGATTGCAAAAAATGTTTTCACATTCTATTCATTGCCAGTTCACTCTAATGATTGTTTCTTTTGCTGTACAGAAGCTTTGGAGTTTAATTAAGTCTCATTTGTCTATTTTGGCTTTTGTTGTCAATGCTTTTGGTGTTTTAGTCAGGAAGCCCTTGCCTATGCCTCTGTTCTAAATGGATTTTCCTAGGGTTTCTTCTAGGGTTTTTATGGTGTTAGGTCTTATGTTTAAGTCTTTAATCCATCTGGAGTTAATTTTAGTGTAAGGTATCAGGAAGGGGTCTAGTTTCTGCCTTCTGCACATGGCTAGCCAGTTTTCCCAACACCATTTATTAAACAGGGAATCCTTTCCCTGTTGCTTGTTTTTGTCAGATTTGTCAAAGATCAGATGGTTGTAGATGTGTGGTGTTGCTTTCGAGGCCCCTGTTCTGTTCTATTGGTCTATATCTTTTTTTTTTTTTTTTTTTTTGGTACCAATACCATGCTGTTTTGAGCTCAGCTTTCTAATCCACATAGAGATTCTGAGAGCTACATAACAGAATGGAATATGTTTCTGTCTGTTTAAAGTAACTTAAGAGGTTAACCCAAATTGTTTTTATACCAAATATCTCCACACCTGTACCCCTTGCCTCTTTCAGAACATTATTTATATGCCCTCTTCTCAGGGTGGGTGCTTCCTTCTCTGATAAGCCTATTCAAAAGTGCAATCCTACCATTCCTTACAGATCAGTTCCCTCCTAGGCATAGAATTATCTATATTCTACTTTCACTTTTTCTTTCTTGGTAGTAGTTATTACCATACAAATTAAAAGCATACAAATCAGAAAGAAAGAAGATTATCTCTCTTTGAAGATAATTATTGTTTACATGATCCTGTATGTAGAAATGTCCCAAAGATTCCACAAAAAACCCTGTTGGAATTAATAAATGGATTCAATAAAGTTGTAAGATATAAATTCAACATATAAAAATCAACATCATTTTATACACTAACAATATAATGGAAACAGAAATATAAAAAGCAATCCCATTTACTACAACATCAAAACAATTAGAAATAAATTTAAGGAGGTGAAAGATGTATACACCGAAAATTATAAAACATTGATTTAAAAATACTGAAGAAGCCACAAATAAATGGAAAGTTACCCTATGCTCATGGATCAGAGGAGTTAATATTGTTGCAATTTTTATCCTCCACAAAGCAATACAGAGATTCTGTGCAATCTCTATCAGAATCATACTGACATTCTTCACAGAAATAGAAAAAATGATCCTAAAATTCATAAAGAAATGTAAAAATGCCAAATAGCCAAAACAATTCTGAGAGAAAAAAAATGTAGGCAATAGGTTTTCTGATTTACAGTTATATTACAAAGCTATAGTAACTAAAAACATGTGATACTGGCATAAAAACAGATATATAGACCAGTGGAACAAAATAGAGGGCCCAGAAATAAATCCAAATATACAGCCAAACAACTTTTGACAAAAACACCAAGAAGATGCAATGGGGAAATAATGGTCTCTTTAATAAATGGTTCTGATTAAATTGAGTTTCCATGCACAAAGAATAAAATTTTACCTTATCTTATACCATACCAAGAAATGAATTTTTAAAAAGGGTTAAAAAAATCTATCACTCTTTATTGCCCAGGCTGATCTCAAACTCATGGCTCAAAGCTAACCTCCTGCCTCGACCTTCCAAAGTGCTGAGATTACAGGCATAAGCAGCCACACTCAGCCAAAAGACACACACACACACACACACACACACACACACACACACACACACGCCTGTATCTATCATCTATCTATCATGTGTTTATATCTATGTAATCCATATATATGTGTGTGTGTGTGTCTGTGTGTGTGTATACACATATGGATCTCTGAGTGTGTGTATATATATATGTGTGTGTGTGTGTGTGTGTGTGTATATATATGTATATATATATGCTGTGCACATAGAAAGAATTCCATAGCCTGCCTTGAATGAACCTCAGCTCTATTTTAAAGTCAGGACTGGCTATTTGAGAGGGTCCTCAACATCTAGTCCTGTCACTCTTTTTCAATACCTATCAGAGTTTGCAGCGAGGAATCATCCAGACTTTTATGGGTGGCTATCAGTGATCTAAGTCTGCAGGCTATTTCATTTTTCAGTAGATAGTTTTTCATTTAATTCATCTGGTTTCACTGCAATGGCTAACATCCCTGAAGTCACTTGGTCAGTCAGAGTTGGAAAGAGGTTCTAGGTGCCTAATGGCTTGTTGATACAGATTCTCAGCCAGTGCCCTCATTATCTGCCTCCTACTCATCTCCAGTCAAATGCGAAGGTCCTCATTGCTTCTGATTGCCTGAGCCATAGATGTACCCTGAGTCTCCTGCTCCCACTTTCCTTGAAAACCCTAGAGTTCAGCTTTTGCCAGTATTCTAAATTTGTTATTACTCCTCAATCTGCATTCCAGCATTCAAAATTTTACTTTCTCCTCGTTGTTCACTCTTCTCACATTTTCTTTGCTCCTGTGGACTTATACCTATACAAAACTGTGATAATCCTTTCAGTGAGATTTGGGGAATAAAATGTGACTTTAAATTACTGTGGTTAATAAGCTCCTGATCTTTCCATTACGATAGAGCTTGACTTTGCTTGCTGATAGGAATGAGAAGTAAGGTAAGAAAAAAATTTGATTTTATGAAAAATGAATATGAGTTAATTAGCATATTAGTGCTTTCTAGACAGAAGAAAAGTAATGTGAAAAAAGTGAGCATTTATAATTTAAGAAATATCCAGTACATTTTGGAATGCTAATATCATTTCTTATGCTAAAATCAGGTCATCTTCCATGAGCAAAGTCCTTAATAAACAGTTTATATCAGAATCACCTTGGGGAGATTTTCAAAGCACATAAACCTTCATTCTACCCTAAACTCCCTGCATTATAACCATAATCAGGTTAAAATACAAATTTTCTAAAGCACTGTAAGCACATCTAATGCATAAAATCATCCATAACTGTTGGACTAGAGCAACTGAGCTCAATAGAGGAAAATTTAGTGATATATGTTGAAAATCGTTTTTACAGGTAGTACTCCAATAATACAATGACACATTTATATTTCATTTATTCATTTAATAGAAATTTAAAACAATCTTATTGTATTTCTGATCATCAGCAAACTCATTCTCTAATGGAAGACTATTACACTCTTTGTGTAAAGTGACCAAGACTACATTGTCTATGACAAAATTGTCTATGATATAGAGACCATTTCCTCATAGGTCTATGATATATATATAGCCTGACATTCAAAATAATAGTAAAACAACAACAACCAGCTCAGCTACAGATAATAGTGAAGAATGAAGCAGAACCAAGATCTCAAGGAGGTCATGACCCTCATAAGAATCTTCCCCTAAATTCAAGCAGGGCACAAAATATAAAAGACACAGCGATATCAGCTTTTGAGGATGTGACTGATGTACCAGTTTAGCAATGATTGCCTAGGCACACTCTTCAAGCCTGAAATTGCCTTCTTGGATCAAAGAGAGACACAAGCTAGAATTAACAAACAAAAATAAAAATACAATGAAAAGGAGAGAGATGGAGGGCAATTGTTGCTGTGGCTGTTGTTGTTGAGGGAATCCCTTTCTTTCATTTTTCCCTGCAGAGTTCTCTCTTCTCTTTGCCCTTCACTCTCTTTTCCTCAAGAAGAAAAGATTATCTGACTGGCAATTTTAGAAGCAACATCTGGGTATTTATAGTTCATTGCTTTTCTCAGTATTTCTTTTCAGAGTTTGCTTATCTACAGAGAGTGTGTGTTTTGTTCTGTTCTTTGCCATGCAGTAAAAGGAAGCTGTCCCCTGGGGGAAACACCCTGCACTTGTTCAATACTACCCAAGATTAGGATACTTGTTTTTGCTGCACACCTAAACCGTATTCTCCAGTAGCTGTGTTAATGATAAAGTTCATGTTTAGTCCACCATCTCTTCTGCCTGATTCCTTTGTAAGGGATACCACTTACTAGCTTCCTTAAATCCCAACATTTCCAGTTATTTACAGTCTACTAGCAAAGTTCATAGGACTTGGAGAAGAAATGTTTTAAGTTGATGTTTCTTTCCACAATGTCTGCTTAATAAGGAAATTACAGAAGTAATAGTAGCAGTAGTGGTGGTAACTGGCATTTACTGAGGGCCTCCTACCTTCAAAGAATGTTGGATAGGTGATTTTATCTAATTGTCACCAAATCCAATAAATAAATACAATTACTATCCTAATTTTTGTGATGTGAACACTGAGTCTTTTTTGTATAGATTTACGGGGTACAAGTACAGTTTTGTAACATGTATATAGTGTGACTGGGTGATGTCTGGGCTTTTAGTGTAATGTTCTCTTGAATTATATACACTGTATTCATTAAATATTTGTCATCCCATACCCCTTACCGACTCTGCCACCATCTCAGCCTTCTGAGTTTCCAGTGTTTATCATTCCACTCTCTACCACCAAAGGTACACATTACTTAGCTCCCACTTAAAGGTGAGAACCTGTGGTATTTTTTATGTCTCTGTGTTATTTCATTTAAGACAATGGCCTCCAGTTCCATCCATGTTGCTTCAGAAGGTATCATCTCATTCTTTTCCGTTGCTGAATAGTATTCCATGGTGTATGTATGTATATATAATGTGTTGTATATGTATAGTTTATATATACACCACATTTTTTTATTCTGTCATTCATTAATGTTAGCTTGATTCTATTATCTTTGCTATTGCAAACAGTATTGTGATAACACACAAAAGCAGGGATATTTTTGGTATAATGATTACTTTTCCATTGGGTAGATATTGAATTGTGGGATTGCTGGATTGAAGGGTAGTTCTATTTTTAGTTCTTTAAGAAATCTCCACATTGTTTTCCATAGAGGTTGTACAAATTTTTATTCCCACCAACAATGTATAACCATTTCCTTTTCTCTGCATTTCTGTCAACTTATTTTTTGTGACAGTTCCTTTGTATCTAACCATGTCCTTATTATTCTTTCTTTCTTTTTCTTTCTTTCTTTTCTTTTACTTTCTTTGTTTATTTGTTTTTTTCTTTCTTTCGCTTTCTCTCTTTTGATTCTTTTGATTCTTTTCTTCCTTTCTTTCTTTTGATTATTTTCTTTTTTTTTCTTTATTCTCTTGTTGAAATCCTCAATTTTTATTGTCTAATGAATATTTATAGAATACATAAAAGCAACAGAGGCTTTTGTGTAACTCGGTAAGAATGCATAATATTCTGACTCTATATTAAGACAAATATGTTATAAAGGGTAGAAATATATTTCAAAGGGAGTTATCCCTTATCTGATTTTGTCTATGCTAGAGGAAAAAAGAGGTTTTCATATATGAAATATTCTGGTGGCCCTATCCTTCAATTCATTAATTTGCTAGTCAATTGTTATGTTTAACACTATGAGCACATCAGGAGTAGAGCACCATACCAAGCATGGTGGTGACATGGAGACATGGACAAGCCAATAGAGAGAGTATAAAAAGGCACATCACTCTATGAATTAACTCACTAGTTTATGAAGGAAATATGCAAGTAATATTATAAATAAATTTAGAAATTCTCATTATACCACAGGAAAAATTATGTGAACAAATTCAGTGGTTTTCATTGTGATGTTTTTGATGCAGATGATGCACTGGTCCTTGGTCCCCCTAACACATTTTTAAATGTCCAGCATACTCACATATTTAGCATTTCATACCAACATAAGGACTTTACTAATACTTCAAATTTTTGAATGCATTAAAATGTCAAAGGTAACAAGACACACCCCTGTCATTAAACTATGTTCATGATGGTCATTCTTATATATCAATATCCAGGTATTCAATCAAATATGAATCTAGAGATTTTGTAGATATGATTAAAGTCCACAATCAGTTGACGTTAAGGAAGAGATTTTCCTAGATAATCTGAGTGGGCCTGATTCAGTCAGTTGACAGACTGTAAGAACAAAGCTCAGGCTTCCCCTCAAACAAAGAGATTCTGCCTGCAGGTAGCAACGTTTGTTCTTCTGTACTCACAAGTTCTAGCTTGTCCTTCCTGATTACCTGCCCTGCTGATTTCAGACTTGCCACTTCAATCTTACAAGCCTGTTTCTCATAATAAATCCATTTATATAGAGATAGATTAAAGTTAAATAGATTGGTGATAGTGATAGAGAGAGAGATAGACAGATATATCCTACTTCTTCTATTTCTCCGGATGACCCCTGACCATTACAATACTGTAAGTTTTTGTGTTCAAAAGGATGGAGCAATACATGTGTGCATGTGGGTGCATGGGTGTGTGTGTTTGTTGTATATCCTTATTCACACATATAATTCTCATCATCCTGAAAAATTATTCAGAAAGCTTTTCAGTTTTGTGAAGTATGGGGCTGGGCTATAGGTTAAAGTAAATATAAATTTAGCCTTCTTGTCTACATAATACCTACAAGTTGAGGATTTGCCAATATTTCAGTAGGGTTTTTTGAACATTTGTCTGTAAGCATTGGCAGTTCTGACAGGATAACTACTTGCTGAATATTAAATCCAGAAGCACTAAGTCATCATACACAGGTTCTTACTTTGAAATGATTATTATTTAAGATAACATCCCTTCTTATAACTTTTCTCAGACTCTCTACCATCTCAGCTGTGAAGTGCTTTGATGTAAATTTTATCTGAATCCAGTGTATTCAATACTGATGCTTTTAATAAGTAGATCTTTAGAGTCAAAGAATTTTTTTACTTTTCTTAATACATTAAGATATAAGATACATTGCAGTCTATTTATACTAATGTCATATTAATACTTTAACACACCAAAGAAAAGCTTCTATAGAATTTGATAATGATTTTGGCATAAATTTGTTTCTTAAATCATTTCTCCAAGCTCTATTTCAAGTATCATTATAAAAAATTTAATCAATGTCAAGCCTTTTCCACAAGGTAGTACACTTTTTTTATTTTTATGTCTTTTCAGTTAATATTAGAAAAAGGTTATTACATATTTTACTGATATGAGGGTGGGTAGAAAAAATAGACAAGAGACTTGAAGACACACATACACATACATAGAATGGAGTTATTTCTACATCATTACATATGCATAGGTTTGATTCACCCTTGTTATGAGTTTGTATTCTTAAGCAAAAGATAAGAATAAACTCATCAGCTAGGGAAAAAGTGCATTTGCATAATATCAAATCCTATAACTCATTAGTGTTTTTCTAATCAGCTCATCTGAATAAGAGATGATGATGATGATGATGATAATGAAAATGAAGATATAAGAGAGCAATAACTATTTTTGCATAGTAAGGCTTGTCTATAACAGTATAGTCCAATTAGATGGAATAGAAAAATTTACCCCATATGATTTGTTTATCTATGCAGCTGCATGATGTTCATGAAAATCAGAAATGCTAATTTTATTGTTCGTTTACCATTTTAGTGCTGCCTCTGGTGAGTTGGATTTCCAATATGAGTTGCCCATAAGCAAGCAACAATGAAATGTACTCAAGGATGAAGTAAAAATTCAATGAAGGGTTTCTCAGCACATTCCAGACCTAAATTAATTTATGAATAATCAGTAACTGAAATTATATTGGAAGCTTTTATAAAGAAAGAAAGAAGAGAATAAGTAATAGCACAAAAATATACTCAATAGCAGAGGTTTTTAATAAAAAGTCAAATAAATTAATGTATTATTCAATGAAAAAACTTTAAAAAATTCATATGATTTCTAGGAAATTATGCACAGATTTTTAAAGACTTTTATTTAAATTAACATCAATTTATATACGTTAAAACCAGGGATCCACAAGACGCTAAGTATTTACAATAGAGGATTAAAATGATAATCTGTATCACAATAATTACTCAGCTTATAAATCTGCAATATATGTTGCTGAATTCTAAACTAAATTGATTAAACAGGAACTGTCAAGTTTAGACAGAAGTCATATCAGACAGAAGGAGTTAAGTTTTCTTTTTATTTTTTTTAAAAGCACAGCCATGTTTACACAATTTTTCCTCCACTCCCCCACTTAAAAAAAAGAAAAAAAAGAGGTAACGAAGTCAGCAATTTGTATGCGTGAGTAAAGGGATGGCAGAATGGTGAGTGGGAAGAGTTAAGTTGCACTATCAACTCTTAATTGAAGAGCAGGAGAGAGATAAGACAAAACATTCATAACTGCAGTGAGGACTTTACTACATTAAGTCTTTGTTCTGTGTGAGTGATAAACATCAGAAAAGTTATGCAGGAAAATGAAAAAGCTTAAAAGATGCCTTCAAGTGAGAGTCTTAGAGAAACAAGAAAACGAGCACTCTTGAATTCCAAGCAATAGTAGAACAAGGAATATTCCTGACGGAGTAAAAGGCAAGTGCTTCTTTCAACTGACTGGCACACCGCAATAGGAAGTTGAATCATGAAGGGTTCTCATGGACCTAATGGGAAGTTTAGTTTCTTCCAAATATGCAACTTATTTGTAAAAGGCAATCACACTTTGGGAAAATACTGTATGTTAAATTTAAATAACTGGGGTTTAATCTTATTGAAACATACTTGCTATGTGATGTTAGGCATGACAAACCCAAGTCTACTAGCAATCTTGTCCAATAACAAACGGTAAGCAACAGCTACAAAATTCTAATCACTCAAGTTCATCATTCAATGACACTTCCATGAGTAGTCTAAGTGCTTGATAGCAGAAAAAGTTATTAAAAAGCAGATGAAGTTTTACCTCTTGGTAGTCAAAGTAGAGAATTTAGTATTTCTTTTAAAGTTGTTATACGACTTCTAAATTTAACTTTTGTTACATATTATTTATTTACTCCACAATGAATATATAT
>NW_022436969.1:1266544-1302358 GCF_009761245.1 Sapajus apella | reverse complement strand
ATCCTAACATGCAGTCATTTATTTTATATATGGATATGTACATGTATATTTATAGAACTTACATAATAAAGCTTTGATCAATAATATATTTACAATTTTATCTGCTTTAAAAATACTTTATTATGTAAGGTATCATATATATAAAGATATATCAATATTTTAAACAATAATAATGAAACAAATACCTATATGCCTGTCATTCATTTTAAAAATGGGAATATCTGTACCTATTAACTGATAAATGAGAGAGCAAAAACCCTCCATTTTTTTCTCGCTCTTAAGGAATGCATGACTTATTATTTGCATTTCATATATATTTCAGCATCAGCTTGTCATATCTTATGAAAATAGCTTCATGCAAATCATATTGAAAATAATCTGGTATGAAATCTTTTGAAAATTAATTTCCATAAAAATCG
Organism: Sapajus apella; assembly: GCF_009761245.1. Classification (NCBI taxonomy): domain Eukaryota; kingdom Metazoa; phylum Chordata; class Mammalia; order Primates; family Cebidae; genus Sapajus; species Sapajus apella. The sequence goes on along the minus strand of NW_022436969.1, from coordinate 1,301,939 downwards.
TTTTTCTACATTTAAATTTTGAACGGTATTTTATATTTTCCTGTAAAGATTTTATATATCATATTAGACATATCATTATTTTGGCTACTGTACATTCTTTCTTAATTAAATTTTGAGATCACTGTTGATGTATGCAGTTGTGTGAAACAATACAGAGATCCTATGTAGTCTTTACTTAATTATTGTCAATGGGAAATACTTGCAAAACTATAGTACAATATTACAACAAGGACATTGATACTGATAAAACCAAGATTAAGGAATAGCTTCATTCTTCCTACAAGAATTTTTGTGTTGTTCTTTCTTTTTTTTTTTTCGTTTTATTAATTGCATTTTAGGTTTGGGGGTACATTTGAAGAACATGCAAGATAGTTGCATAGGTACACACATGGCAGTGTGATTTGCTGCCTTCCTCCCTTTCACCTATATCTGGCATTTCTCCCAATGCTATCTCTCCCCAACTCCCCACCCCCCACTGTCCCTCCCCTGTTTCCCCCCAACAGATCCCAGTGTGTAGTGCTCCCCTCCCTGTGTCCATGTGTTCTAATTGTTCAACACCTGCCTATGAATGAGAACATGTGGTGTTTGATTTTCTGCTTTGTGTCAGCTTGCTGAGAATGATGGTTTCCAGGTTCATCCATGTCCCTACAAAAACATGAACTCATTGTTTTTGATGGCTGTATAATATTCCATGGTGTATATGTGCCACATTTTCCCTGTCCAGTCTATCATCGATGGGCATTTGGGTTGGTTACAGGTCTTTGCTGTTGTAAACACTGCTGCAATGGACATCGTGTGCATGTGCCCTTATAGTAGAACGATTTATAATCCTTTGGATATATACCCAGTAATGTGATTGCTGAGTCAAATGGAATTTCTTTTTCTAGGTCCTTAAGGAATCGCCACACCGTCTTCCACAATGGTTGAACTAATTTACATTCCCACCAAAAGTGTAAAAGTGTTCCTATTTCTCCATATCCTCTCCAGCATCTGTTGTCTCTAGATTTTTTAATGATCGCCATTCGAACTGGCGTGAGATGATATCTCAATGTAGTTTTGATTTGCATTTCTCTAATGACCAGTGATGATGAGCATTTTTTCATATGTTTGCTAGCCTCATGTATGTCTTCTTTCGTAAAGTGTCTGTTCATATCCTTCGCCCACTTTTGAATGGGCTTGTTTGTTTTTTCTTGTAAATCTGTTTTAGTTCTTTGTAGATCCTGGATATCGGCCCTTTGTCAGATGGGTAGAATGAAAAAATTTTTTCCCATTCTGTTGGTTGCCAATTCACTCTAATGACTGTTTCTTTTGCTGTGCAGAAGCTGTGGAGTTTGCTTAGGTCCCATTTGTCTATTTTGGCATTTGTTGCCAATGCTTTTGGTGTTTTGGTCATGAAGTCCTTGCCTACGCCTATGTTCTGAATGTGTTGTTCTTTCTAGCCACGCCAATTCATGTCCCATAGTCCCTAACTTCTGCCAGTAACTATTATATTCTCCATTTCTATATTGTTTTATTTCAATAATATTATATACATGAATTCACATAGAATATAGATTTGAGGTATTACATTTTATTTTTTTTATTACTTTTTTGTTTCACTAAGTTTTATGGTGCAGACAGGTATTAAATTTTTTTCTCTGCATAATTCTTTACAGATTTATCTAGCTGTGGGTAGATCAATAGACTGTTACCTTTCATTGCTTTATTACATTGAAGTGGCTATATCACAGTTTGCTTAACCATTCATCTGTGGGAGGACTTATAAGAGGTTTTCAGTTATTTTGCTATTATGAATAAACCTGTTATGAATGCTTGTATATGGTTTTTTGTATGCATATAAGTCTGAATTTTTCTGGGATATATGCAGCAATATTTTAAATTTTCATTCAATCCAATTTCTCAATTTTCCTTTTTAAGAATCATGCTTTTGGTGTCAAGTTGAAGACAATTTTGCCTAGCTCTAGATCCTGATGATTTTCTCCTGTTTAATTTTTATCCTATAAGTTTATAATAAAGAGGCTGACTACATTATTTTATCATAATTATAATATTTTAATAGTAGTGAACATTTGTCATTATTAATCATAATTATGATTTGTTTGGATTTACTATTTCCTTTAGAATCAGTTCTGATAAATTGTATTTGTCTATAAATGTAATCCTCCAAGTTTTAGTTGATATAAAACGTCAATAATTTCTTCTAATCTTTAAAACTATAAAGTATAATATAACATATATACTGAAAAGTGTATAAAACATATATAGCTTGATAATTGCCTAATAAGAAAATGGTTGTATATCAAGAAATAGAACATTTCTAGCCCCTCAGAAAAAAAAAAAAATATATATATATATATATATACGTTCTTTACAACCCCAAATCTTCCTTCTTACATTATTAGTCTAATTTTTGTGGTAATCACTTTATATTTTCACTTTTTGCTTTTACCACCTAATAATTATTATTAATATTTTAGTGATAGCTGCTTTGTAGTTTACATTAATAATTTATATTAATGGTTTATATTTACATAGTATGCACTATGTCTGGTTTCTTTTGTTCAATATTCATTTTGAGAGATTCAGCCATATTGGAGTATTACAATATTTTATTCCTTCTCACTTCAGTATAGGATTACATTGTATAATTTTGCACAATTTATCCCCTCAAATATTTGTTACAATTTGAGTTTACATATGTGTGTGTGTGTATATAATCATTATGCTTTAAGTTCTGGGGTACATGTGCAGATCGTGCAGGATTGTTACATAGGTATACATATGCCGTGGTGGTTTCCTGCATCCATCCTCCATTAGGTACTTCTCCTAATATTACCCCTCTCCAATCCCTCCACTCCATGACATCCCTCCCCTAGTACCCTCGCCCTGAACAGGCCCCAGTGTGTGATGTTGCCTTCCCTGTGTCCATGTGTTCTCACTGTTCAACACCCACTTATGAGTGAGAACATACAGTGTTTGGTTTTGTGTTCTTGTGTCAGTTTGCTGAGAATGATGGTTTCTAGCTTCATCCATGTCCCTGCAAAGGACATGAACTCTTCCTTTTTATGACTGCATAGTATTCCAGGGTGTATATGTGCTACATTTTCTTAATCCAGTCTATCATTGATGGGCATTTGGGTTAGTTTCAACTCTTGCTATTATAAACAGTGCTGCAGTAAACATATGTGTGCATATGTCTTTATAATAAAATGATTTATAATCCTTTGGGTATATAACCAGTAATGGGATTGCTGGATCAAATGGTATTTTTATTTCTAGATCCTTGAGGAATCACCACAGTGTCTTCCACAATGGTTAAACTAATTTACACTCCCACCAACAGTGTAAAAGCATTCCTATTTCTCCACATCCTCTCCAGCATCTGTTGTCTCCAGATTTTTTAATGATCGCCATTCTAACTGGCTTGAGATGGTATCTCAACGTGCTTTTCATTTGCATTTATCTAACAACCAGTGATGAGCATTTTTTCATGTTTGTTCACCATGTAAATGTCTTCTTTTGAGAAGTATCTGTTCATATCCTTTGCCCACTTTTTGATGGGTTTGATTGTTTTATTCTTTTAAATTTGTTTTAGTTCTTTGAAGATTCTGGATATTATTCCTTTGTCAGATGGGTAGATTGCAAATCTTTTTTCCCATTCTTTTGGTTGCTGGCTCACTCTAATGATTGTTTCTTTTGCTGTGCAGAAGCTTTTAAGTTTAATTAGATCCCATTTGTCTATTTTGGCTTTTGTTGCCATTGCAGGTGTTTTAGCCATGAAGTCCTTGCTTATGCCTGTGTCCTGAATGGTATTGCCTAGGTTTTCTTCTAGGGTTTTTGTGGTGTTAGGTCTTACATTTAAATCTTTAATCCATGTGTAGTTAATTTTTGCATATGGTGTAAGGAATGGGTCCAGTTTCAGCTTTCTGCACATGGCTAGTCAGTTTTCCCAACATTATTTATTAAACAGGGAATCCTTTCCCCCTTGTTTGTTTCTGTCCCTTTTGTAAAAGATCAGATGGTTATAGGTTTGTGACATTGCTTCTGAGGGCTCTTTTCTGTTCCATTGGTCTATATCTCTGCTTTGATACCAGTATCATGCTGTTTTGGTTACTGTAGCCCTGTAGTATAGTTTGAAGTCAGGTAGCATGATGTCTCCAGCTTTGTTCTTTTTGCTTAGGATTGTCTTGGCTATGCAGGCTCTCTTTTGGTTCCAAATGAAGTTTAAGGTGTTTTCCCAGCTCTGTGAATAGGTTAATGGTAGCTTGATGGGGATAACATTGAATCAATAAATTACTTTGGGCAGTATGTCCATTTTCACAATATTGATTCATCTTAACCATGAGCATGGAATGTTTTTCCATCTGTTTATGTCCTCTCTTGATATATCCTTGAGCAGTGGTTTGTGGTTCTCCTTAAAGAGGTCCTTCACATCCATTGTTAGTTGTATTCCTAGGTATGTTATTCCCTTTGTAGCAATTGTGAATGGGAGTTTGTTCATGATTTGGCTTTCTGTTTGTCTGTTATTAAATTATAGGAATGCTTGTGATTTTTGCACATTGATTTTGTATCCTGAGACTTTGCTGAAGTTGCTTATCATCTTAGATTGCGGGCTGACACAGTGGGGTCTTCTAAATATACAGTCATGTCGACTGCAAATAGAGACAATTTGACTTGCTCTTTTCATAATTGAATATGCTTTATTTCTTTTTCTTGCCTGATTACTCTGGCCAGAATTTCCAATACTATGTTGAATAGGAGTGGTGAGAGAGGGCACCCTTGTCTTTTGCCAGTTTTCAAAGGGAATGCTTCCAGTTTTTGCCCATTCAGTGTGATATTGGGTGTGGGTTTGTCATAAATAGCTTTCATTATTTTGAGATACATTCCATTGATACCTAGTTTATTAAGAGTTTTTAGCATAAAGGGCTGTTGTATTTGTCAAAGGCCTTCTCTGCATCTGTTGAGATAATTATGTGGTTTTTGTCTTTGGTTCTGTTTGTGGAAGGATTGCATTTATAGATTTGTGTATGTTGAACCAGCCTAGCATCGCTGGGGTGAAGCTGACTTGATCATGTATTGGGTGCATATATACTTAGGATAGTTAGCTCTTCTTGTTGTATTGATCCCTTTACCATTATGTAATGCCCTTCTTTGTCTCTTTTGATCTTTGTCTATTTAAAGTCTGTTTTATCAGAGATTAGGATTGCAAACCTTCCTTTTTTTCACTCTCCATTTGCTTGGTAAATCTACCTCCATCCCTTTAATTTGAGTCTATTTGTGTCTGCACATGAGAATAGCCTCCTGAATACAGCTCACCAATGGGTCTTGACTCTATCCAGTTTGCCAGTCTGTGTCTTTGATTGGGGGAATTAACCTATTTACAATTAAGGTTAATATTGTTGTGTGTGAATTTAATCCTGTCATTTTGATAGCAGCTGGATTTTTTGTCCATTAGTTGATGCAGTTTCATTATTGTGATGATGGTCTTTACCAATTGGTACATTTTTGCAGTGGCTGGTACTGGTTGTTCCTTTCCATGTTTAGTGCTTCCTTCATGAGCTCTTGTAAGGCAGGCCTGGTGGTGACAAAATCTCTCAGTAACTGCTTGTCCATGAAGGATTTTATTTCTCCTTCTCTTAAGAAGCTTAGTTTGGCTGGATATGAAATTCTGGATTGAAATTTCTTTTCTTTAAGGATGTTGAATATTGGCCCCCACTCTCTTCTGGATTATAGGATTTCTGCCAAGGGATCCACTGTGAGTCTGATGGGCTTCCCTTTGTGGCTAACCCAACCTTTCTTTCTGGCTGCCCTTAGCATTTTTTCCTTCATTTCAACCCTGGTGAATCTGACCATTATGTACTTGGGGTTGCTCTTCTTGAGGAATACCTTTGCAGTGTTCTATTTCCTGGATTTGAATGTTGGCCTGCCTTGCTAGGTGGGGAAGGAATATCTCTGTAGTGTTCTCTGTATTTCCTGGATTGGAATGTTGGCCTATCTTGCTAGGTTGGGAAAGTTCTCCTGGATAATATCCTGAAGAGTATTTTCCAGTTTGGTTTACTTCTCCCTGTCACATTCAGGCACACCGATCAAACATAGATTAAGTCTTTTCATATAATCCCATAATTGTTGGGGCTTTGTTCATTTCATTTCACTCTTTTTTCTCTAATCTTGCTTTCTCGTTTTATGAGTTGATCTTCAAACTCTGATATCCTTTCTTCTGCTTGATTGATTCGACTATTGAGACTTGTGTATGCTTCATGAAGTTCTCTTGCTGTGATTTTCAGCTCCATCAAGTTGTTTATGTTCTTCTCTAAGCTAGTTATTCTAGTTAGGATTTCATCTAACCTTTTTTCAAGATTTTTAATTTCTTTGCACTGGGTTAGAACATGCTCCTTTAGCTCAGAGACGTTTGTTATTACTCACTTTCTGAAGCCCGCTTCTGTCAATTCATCAAACTCATTCTCCATCCAGTTTCATTCCCTTGCTGGTGAGGAGTTGTGATACATTGGAGAAGAAGAGATATTCCAGTTTTTATTCATTTCAGCTTTTTTGCACTGGTTTCTTCCCATCTTCATGAATGTGTCTACCTTTGATCTTTGAAGTTGGTGACTTTTGGATGAAGTCTCCGAGTGGATGTTCCTTCTGTTGATGTTGAAGCTATTTCTTTCTGTTTTTTAGTTTTCCTTCTAACAATTAGGCCCCACTGCTGCAGGACTGCTGGAGGTGCACTCCAGACGCTGCTTGCCTGGGAATCACCTGCGAGGGCTGCAGAACACTGCTATAAGGATATTACCTGAGACTAGATAATTTATAAAGAGGTTTAGTTGACCCACAGGTCTGCATGGCTCGGCAGGCCTCAGGAAATTTACAATTGTGGCAGAAGGAGAAGCAGACACATCTTACATGGTGGCAGGCAAGAGAAAAAGGCAGGGTGTGAGAGAACAGAAAAAATTATTGTTTATAAAACCATCAGATCTCATAAGAACTCACTCATTATCAGGAGAACAGTATGAGGGAGCTGCCCCCATAATCCAGTCACTCCCCTCCCTCGACTTGTGGGGATTACAGGTCAAGGTGAGATTTGGGTGGGGACACATAGCCAAATCATATCAAGGATATAACTACATAAAAAAATAATTTGTTATTTATCTGAATTTCAAATTTAACTTGGTGCCCTGTATTTTGTTTTTGTTGTTGTTATTGTTAAATCTGGCAATTCCAGAAATGGGGAAGGCTGTTAGAGTGCTCATACTGCTATTCTGTTTCTGGAAACAACTACTAAAATCCCACAACCTAAAAATTAGCATAGTACACTTAGCCAATTATCATTTTTTTAAACTTTTTTTTTCATTTTCTCTGTCTTCTTTTTCTTTCTCCTCCCTCCATCCTCCATTGTGGTATAAGTAGTAGTAGTAAATAGTTGTAAAATAGTAGTAGCAGTAATAGTAATAACAATAACAACAATAATAAAACTGTCTCCCCTTGAATAATGTTTTCATGTAAGTATCACCTTCCATTGTCTGTAGTGATTTACAGATATATTTTCCATATAGATCTTGGAAATTTAAAACAGGGAAAAAAAATCACAGAGATATATTTAGTTTTTCATTGTTTAGATATATTCCTACTGTGAGAGTAGCCTTCTATGTAAGTACGACTGGTAAAATGAAGTTGAGAGGTGATCTAGGTTAATTTAGAGCCCAAAGCTGTCTACTAATGATTGAAGTTGTAGTGGGGTTACTTTTTTGTTACTAGATGAGTTGCTATATTCAATTTGTTCATTGAATAAGAGAATTTTAATTACATGATTTCACCCTGGCATTGTATGATGAAAATGAAGCAGACCATGCTAGGACAAATCTATATTAATGAATTGAAGTGGAAATTTGAGATGAATGTGATCTAGTTAAGTCATTTTGTACCTCTTGTTCTCTATAACTTTCTTAATATAGGTCAATGTACATGTAGAACTAATATAACCATTCAATCAATCCTATTTATACTCCATTAGTAGAGTAATAGATTTAAGCATTTGGTCTTAAATATTTGTAAAACATGGCAACTTTAATAGATCATTTGGAATCATCATTTGAAACACACTCTAGTGGATATTGTGCTGTATTGGGAGAGCAATTATTAAAAAGGTGCTATAATGTGTTGCTTTGGACATGACTCATTTTGTTTGGCTTTATAATTCTATAATTAATATTTACTCTAAAAATATTAAATATGTGTCTGACCTTGTAACAAATGTTTCACTAAGTTTATTGCATTTTTATCTAATAATATATCTCTAAGGTATATATTACCCCAAGTTTATGAATATATTAGCAAGGGACTCAAAGTTACTCAATTGTGTAGTAGCTAAGCTGGTACTTAAACATACTTGCAGTTAATTCTGAGGCCAGTTTTTTAATTACTGAGACAAAATGGACATGCAATAGTCTTCACATTTAAAGGGTAACATTTGATAAATTTTGCCATATGTATGCACACATAAAGAAACCACTAATAAAAATATTGCACATATCTATCACCCCCAATCTTTCTCATGCCCATTTATCATCCATTTATCTTACCACTCAGTCACCCGTCTTGTCCCCCAAGCAATTACTTATCTACTTCATGTTATTAAATATTAATCTGCATTTGCTATAATTTTATATAAATGAAACCGGAGCATGCAATCTTTTGTCTGGATTCTTGTGCTGAGCATAATTATTTTTTAAGATATATCCATGTAGTTGTCTATAGCAAGTGTTCTTTGCTTTATGTTGCTAAGCAGTATGCCTTCATATGGATATATAACAAATGTTTATCTAGACTTATTCCTGAATATTTGTGTTTCCAGTTTTTGGCCATTACAAATAAAGCTTCTATGAACATTTGAATGTGTCTTTTAATGGATTTACATTCATAGGCATGGAATATCTGGGCCATAAATTCGGTGTGTTTTTAATTTTTAAAGGAATTGTCAAACTGTTTTACAATGGGCTTTTACTGCTTTCCGTTACTTCCTCACTAACGCTTAGGAAGGTCAGGCTTTCTGATTTTAGACATTCCAGTAGGTAAGTTGTTGAATCACATAGGTTTTATCTTAAAAACCCTTAATGAATAATAATTTTGAAGGAGCATTCTTTCATGTGTTTATATGCCTCTGTGTATCTTCTTTGCTAAAGTAAAATGTTTGTTTAAATCTTTCTCATTTTGTGGATTTATTTGTGTTTTTTATTGAGTTCTAAGGTTTCTTTATATAGTCTACCTAAAAATATTTTCTCAGACATGTAATTTGCAAATGTTTTCTCAAAGCCTGAAGCTTGTCTTTCATTATCTTAAGCGAGTCTTTTTGAGAGTAGAATTTTTCAAATTTGATGAAGGTCAATGCATTCTTTTCTTTTCTTTTATGACTCCTGATGCTTTTGGTAATGAATCTAAAAAACATTTGCCTAAACAAAGTTCACAAACATTTTCTGTTTTGTATCTGGAATTTTTGCAATTTTATGTTTTACATTTAGATCTCTGGTATATTTTGAGTTAGTTTTAATTTATGATGTGAGACGTGGATCAACATTACATTTTTTTTCCACAGGGATTTCCACTTATTCCAGCATTGTTTGCTGAAATGACTTTCTATCCTTTATCCACTGAAAATCCTTTGCAATTTGTTAAAGATCAGTTGACTCGTGTGTGTGTGTGTGTGTGTGTGTGTGTGTGTGTTTCTGTATGCTACTTTGATGCTTTGATCTACTTGCTGTATCTTCATGTTAATAACATATTTTAAAAATTACCATAGCTTTCTGTCCTTTCCAAAATTGTTTTTACTATTCTAGGTAGGTCCTTCATATTCCATTTAAATTTTAAAATCAGCTCTTCAATTTCTACTGAAAAAAAGCTGATTGAGATTTTGATTTGGATTGTGTGAAATCTATCAGATTTTGAAGATGGACAACTAAATAATATTTTAGCTTTTAGCTCGTAAATAATTTACTTCTGACTGTTAGTAAGTGTAGCTTATTAATTCATATATTGATCTTTTCTTCTGTATTCTTGTCAAGTTATCAGCTTTTTTGTACACTCTATAGAATTTTCTACATAGGTAATTATTTCATTTGCAAATAAGACTTTTTGTTTCTTCTTTTATAATATAAACTTTTACTTTACTTTTTCTTATTATATGATCTAGAACCTTAAATACAATGTTGAATAGAAGTAGGGAGACTGGACACATTTGTTTTGTTTCTGATGTTGGCGATTAAACATTTAGTCTTCCACATTAAGCTTGATAAGAGTGGTAGGTTTTCACATACTATCTTTATCAGGTTGAAATATTTTCCTTTTAAGGCACCTGAAAGCTTTGCCCCCAATCACAAATAGATGTTAAAATTTTTCCATGCATTTCCTGCATCTGTGAGTATGAATATATTATTTTACTTTTTCAGTCTCTTCGCGCATTGAAATAAATTGACTGGTTTTTAAAAGTTAATCCAACTCTACATTCTTGAGATGAACACCATTGTTTTATGATATTTTATCTTTTTAATATATTATTGAATGTATTTTGCTAAAATGTATTCAGAATACTTGTTTCCACGTTTATGGAGATATTGGCCCATGGATTTTTTAAATATATTTTCTAATTTTGGCATAAGAATAATTACTGCTGTATTAATGATTCAGGAAGTAGTCTAACCTCTTAAACTTTATGTGAGAGATTGCTTAGAATGGGTAATATCTTTCCATAAATATTTGGTAGAATTCACTGGTGAAGCTATGGAAACTTGGAGTTTTTATGTGGAAAGGCTTTGAACTACAAATTCAATTTCTTTAATAGATATAAATATATCTAGGTTATCTAATTTATCTGTGTGAGCTTCGTAGCTTCTTTCAAGAAGTTTATTTGTTTCATCTAAGTTTTCAGATTTATTTGAATTGTTATTTATAATCTTTTTGTTCTTTAAATATATAGAGAAGCTTTAGTGATTTTCACTCACTCTTTCCTGATATTGATTATTTGTGTTGTTTTTTATCAGTTTGTCTAGAGTTTTATCAATGTTATTTATCTGTCTCGCCAACTAACTTTTGGTTTCAGTGATTTTCATTATTGTTTTTCTCTTTTATTTATTCCTCACATGAGTGAGTTGATATGTACTGAACTGAATACCACAGACGGACGTTCTGAAGATTTCTAGGATTATTTTTTCTATGTAGGTACTCTTTTTTTAGTTACTGTGTGCTGAAAATTCTAATCACCTTGACTTTCCAAAACTCAACTCTGGGATACCCGGACTCCAATTTCATTCTTCCTCCAGCATTATAACCTGAGAAATTTCTCTAGTGGTAAGATATGACAATTATAGGGCTCACCTAATCTGTTTTCCATATTTTAGAGATCATGATCCTTCATTGCATGTTGTTGAATATTTTGAGAGCCATTGATTCATATATATTTGCCCTAATTTTTAGTTTTTTTGTTCCAAGGGGGCAAATGTGGTCCTTGTTACACCATCTTGAATAGAGGTAGAAGTCTTCCTGAGCCAAGTTTTAAATCTTTATACTAGAGCAATTAGAGCCATCCATTTGAGAAGATGTAGCATTGCCATATGAAAAGCAAATAATGTCAGGCAAAACATGTACCTATAACATGTGTATATTGTTTTGTGTGTTCACTTTAATAAAAGATCTTTAAATTTATTTTTAAGGCAGTGTTCTATTTCCTAATTTGTCATTCTTAAGGAAAGGAAAAGCAAAATAATTTTCCACCTATTATATTGACCCTATAGTGTATGTTTACAGTGACTCTGTGCAATGGGCAATTGAATAATTCTACAACCTGCAAAATTTTTTGTCAGTGCTATCACCGCAAAAATAGCATCTTAATGGAAATAAAATGTGATTATCATGTTTAAAATATTTTAGAAAATGTAGTTTTATTTTCATTTTACTATTAGTGGTTATATTTTATGACATACTTTCAGAGTCTGAGACTTCAGTTTCCACAGTAAACAGATACTTAATAATTGATTAATTATAGTAAAATCTCCTGTGCTTTTTCAATAGGTAGGAGGAAAAATTGAAATTGCTGTTTGCATAATTTAAGTTAAAAATAAATATGCAAAGACAATAAAACTATTATTTGAAATCCTGCCAAATACAATAAAGGCTTATATTGTTGACTCAATTCTCTATACAAATTAATTCATGAATAAATTGTGGTTTCAAATATCTGCTAAAATGTCCATGTTCTAGTTTGCTTGCATTTCCACATGTTCAGAGGGGATAAGGGGATTAAGACAAGTATCTGGGCGATTCAGAAAAGAATTATAAGCCATGTTAACAATCGTTAGTCAAGATTTACACAGAGCATTTATTAAGCACAGGGCACACCACAGACAAAGGTGGAAATACAGAGCAATTATTTGATTTTTTATAATTAGGTAAGTAATGTTCATACTATGTGTCTTATAGGAAAACTGATGTATTTAAAGCTAACAAAGAAAAGTTTCTTTATTAAGCTGGTAATGTAGATATGCTGCCTTATTGACTTATTCATATAGTATATATCACAATATTTTTTAATGATTTTGATTATAATATTTGCATTTGCTTACTCTGAAGATCTATGTTAATTATCAATACCATCTGGTTGTGATTGACATGGACATATGTTATTCAGAGCAGATATCTGAGTCTTGTTGACCCACCTGCAGAGAGGGCATTCAGCAAACTGCCTACAGTTATCAGTCCCTACAGGGACTGACTCAGTTGCAAAGTTGACTGTGCCTGGGTAACAGCTTTCTTAGAAAAATCCACATTTAGTGACTCATCAAAGAATAGGTATTAAGATCTAAACATTTGGGCCTGATATAGTACAGTCAGAGTTGTGAGGCCCCAGTTCCAGTTCCTAGCTCCTAGATGGCATTTCTAGACACACTTGGGCCAAAAGGGAACCCACTGCCTTGAAGGAAAAGACTCAATCCTAGCAGCGTTTATCACTGGCTACTGAAGAGCCCTTAGGCCCTGAATAACCAGTATCAATACCTAGGTACTAGGGGCTTGAGTGAGCCTCTGAGACTTGCTGGCTTCAGATGTTGGCATGGCCACAGCAGGGTAGAGCACTAAGTGGGCTTTTGGGGTTTCTGATTCCAAGACTTGACTCTTGGATGGCATTTCTAGATCTACCTTTCCCGAGAGGGGAGTCCACTGCCCTGAAGAATGAGTCCCAGGCCAGGCAACATTTGTGACAAGCTGATTTAAGATATCTCGGACCTTAAGGGAACATCAGCAGTAGTCTGGTTGTACTCTTCATGGTCTGACTTCTATCTAAGATGTGTATGAAACTACTACAAGAAAACATTGAGAAAAATCTCCAGGACTTTGTTCTGTGCAAAGATTTCTTTAGCAATACCCCAATATAGGGAAACAAAGCAAAATGGTATCATGTTAATTAAATGGGATCACATCAAATTAAAAAGCTTCTGCACAGCAAAGGAGACAATCAACAAAGTGAAGAGACAACCCACACAGAATGGGAAAAAATACTTACAAACAACCCATCTGACAAGGGATTAGTCACCGGAATATATAAGGAACATGAACAACTGTATGTGAAAAAATTGAGTAATCCAATCAAAAAATGGGCAAAAGATTTGAACAGACCTTTCTCAAAAGAAGAGATACAAATGGGAAACAGGCATATGCAAAGGTGCTCAACATCATTTACCATCAGATAAATGCAAGTCAAAACTACAATGAGCTATCATCTCATCCCAGCTAAAATGGCTTATATTCAAAAGACATGCAATGTTAAATCCTATGGAGGATGTGGAGAAAAGAAAACCACTGTACATCATTGGTGGGAATGTACATAGTGCAACAACTATAAAGAATGGTTTAAAGGTTTTCAAAATACTAAAAATTGAGCTCCCATATAACCTAGCAATCCCACTGCTGAGTATATAGCCAAAAGAAAGGAAATCAACATATTGAAGAGTTATCTGCACTACTATGTTTGTTGCAGCACTGTTCATAATAGCCAAGATTTGGAAGCAAACTAAGTGTTCATCAACAGATGAATAGATAAAGAAAATGTGGTACATATACACAATGTAGTACTATTCAGCTATAAAAAAAGGTTACAATCTTGTCATTTGCAACAACATGGATGGAACAAGAAATCATTGTATTAAGTGAAATAAGCCAGGCACAGAAAGACAAACATGGCATATTCTTGCTTACTTGTGGGACCTAAAAAATCAAAACAATTGAACTAATGGAGACAGAGAGTAGAGGGATGGTTAACAGTGGCTGGAAAGAGTAGTTGGGGGCTGGGATGGGAGTGGTGGAAATGTCTAATGGATACCAAAAAAAAAAAAAAAGTTAGAAAGCATTAATAAGACCTATTATTTGATAGCACAAGAGAGTGATTATAGCCAACAAAAACTTAATTATATTGCATGTCACACTGCATACCTATAACAAAACATCTCATTTGCTCCATAAATATATACACCTACTGTGTACTCACAAAAATTTAAAAAAAACCACAAATTTAAAAAATAGAATTCTTCAAAGTAACAGAACCAATATAGGGACAGTTATTATAGAAACAGGATCACTTAATTATGAAGGCCAAAAAGTCCCGCACCCTGCCTTATGCAAATTAGGAAACCAAGAAAACGTGATGTAACTTAGTCCTAGCCTGCAGATCCAGGAACCAAGAGCACTAATGTCCAAGGACAGAATATAGGAGAAGATAGTTGTTCCAGCTCAAACGAGAGCAAATTTGCCCTTTCCCTATTTTTTTTTTTTTTTTTTCTGTTTAGAACCTCAATGGGTTGGATGATGCCTGTCTACATAGGCGAGGATGAATGTTCTTTGCACAGACTACTGGTTAATCTCTTCTCTCAGGAGCACACCCAGAGACACACCCAGAAATAATGGTTCCAGCTATCTGGCTATCTCAGCACAAGAAAATTGACACACAAAATAAACCATCAAGATAGAAATTTTATAATTACCAAGGCAAACAGTGACAAAAGGATTTAAAAGAATACAGATAATATTTTTCCTATTTGTGTTCACTCAGAATTTGCTAGGTAGGGTTTGAAAATCCAGAAAATGATTTTACTTCCCAGGAAGGAAGATAGGATACATGGTTTTCCAAGTTGAAAATGTATGTATTGTGAAAGCACATCACTGAGAAACTCAGTATTGGCTGTCTTTAATAGGCCATGGCTGATAGTAAGGAGAGGTTGTTACAGAATTTACCAGATGATAAGAAGAGACGGTTACAGAACTGCTATCCTGGAGAGCAATGATAATAATAGGACCCTGAGGCAATAGAAGTCATGTGGTGCTTAGCCCTCAGAAACAGTATGATAATGAAATACAAGATTAGAGTGACAGACAAATGGCCTGAATCACAGATAGCTATGTAGATGTTTATTAAAACACGGCAGTCCTAGGAACAAAATATATGAATAATCAACAAAGGTATGACTCAAATGGTACCATTAAAAGTAATTTAAAATGAACGATCAAGAGAGCAAGAGTAGGTGCTGCAATAATGTCATATGCTCAGTTTCTAGGCTTGAGCCATTTTTAGTCTCCAAAGTTTGAAGAAGAAAAAGAGGACTGGTCCCCAGGAGAAAACACACTGCAACTCAATGGTAAGTAGAGATGATAATAATACCACCAAACTTTTCCCAAAACAGTTTTATACCTAATTATTCAGATTATCATACACTGAGAAAAGGAAAGCAGAAGATTCCTAGGTTTGTTCAACCCTTTGAATATAGTCAAATGTCTCTAGGGGAGAGGTAAATCTGTAATCTTTCCAAAGTAAAACAAATTCTTTAGTTTCCCTGGCATGTTTGCTTTTCAATTATAAAGCTTGGGAGGTGTAAAAAACTTAAAATATTCATGGAACATCAAGTATATCTCTATGAATTTGATAAGTGAATTTTTTATTTCTTTTATAAAAAAGAATCAGAACAGACATTATATGTTTATTCTCCCTATCTTTGTTACAATATAGTATGAATATAATACAGTCTGGGTATTTCACAGAATATCATATTCATTCATTATAATTGCATCATAGTAACTAGGCCAAAGAGAAAGAAAGGTCTAGTATATTGGAGAACTTGGTAAGATACATGTACACTAGAAAATGAAAAATGACATGATAAAGATTCATGTACCTATCACATCAGCAAAGTTTTAGTGGTTAAGACCTTGTCAGAATATCTCATTTAAAGTAAACTACAAATTTACTTATACACACCCACCCATCATGAAGAAAGAAGCATAACCCATGTTATGCCTCTTTGGGTTCCAGAGGCCAGCATATTCTACACCCAGGAATATTGCATCTACCAATATACTGGGTGACATGAAAGGCTGCCAGATGTGAATAGGCCTCTGAACAGAAGTGTGTGAGATAGCACATCCAAGCTATTTAGGTGATACAACCCCTAGACACTAAGCTACTAACACTATGCCAGTATGTATCCACTAGCCTGCCAGAACATTGGAACAGTGGCTAAACAAATAGTTAAAAATCCAGCTAAGGGACGGTACTTCATGAGTGTAAGTTGACGTCATCTAGAATTTAGTATAGACTTTAAATCAAAGACCTTTAAACTCTAACTGTGTCTCCAACAGGAAAAATTCATGGGTTATGGAATCAAGAGATGAAAGCAGGGGAAGCAACACTTACCTTCATTCCCAGTGATGGGATTTTCTCCCCAACTTCATAATTCTGACTTAGAGATACATAACAAGGGTCAGAGATACTACTATCCCAAGTGGGAACGATTTCCAGGAGACATAATATGAGTCCGATTGAACCATAAGCTACAGCAGCTACCTGGGCACTTTAGGCTTCTTGTGTCAATGGACTGGAAAGAAGAGCTGTAACTATCTAGGCAGGGGTAACGAAGCCAAATAATCCGGCTGTTTTTACATAATGAAAGCAGGAAAGAATATTTGTAGAACCATGTGTTTCACTTGAGTACCTTTTGGTAGTCCATATTTAGTTTTGATGGTTAAATGGACAAGTGCCTTAGAATGTCAAAGAAACCAGATTCCTCAGGGATGAGGATCAAAGTCATGCCACCAAGTAAGGCATCAAGACAAGCAAAAGACCTGCATTCTTACCACATATAAAGAAGTGGTTCTGGGTAGTATAAGGGGTGGATTTTAGTGTACACAGATCTATTTCACCCTGGTTCTCTTTCAAGGAAGGATTCTTGCCCCAGATGCAGAAAGTGCTGACAGAGATAGCCTTTAGATGTCAACACATTCAGAGATCACATCAGTTGCAGAGATGGCTTTCTCCATGCCCCTTCTTCCTTTCGCTGTGTTCACCACATCCTCCACACATCTCACCCCTCTCAAGTAGTCCAGATACAATGAATGTGGTTAAAAGGCCCATCCATTTCTTCCTATTGTGGGGTAACTATGACCATACCTTTTAACTCTAGAGTCCCCCATGATCTCAGCCAAAATTATTATTGTGCCTGTAATACAGGTTGACTTTTCCATCTATCCAATATGTTTCCTTCTCCTTTCTTCCACAAAGGTCGACCTCAAAAACACGTTTTAATAAACATTCTATACACTAAATTTGATCATAGGTTCTGCTTCCAAGAGAGCCTAACATGCTACAAAAACATAATGGAGAGAGCATACAATTTGTATTCATACTGACTTAAGTTTTTAAATCCACTAACTCTGTAACTGTGGACAGGTTATTTAGCCGTTGTGGATTTTGGGATCCAAAAACATCCCTTTGTTTCATGTTTTTTAATATAAAGCAAAAGCTCTATTAATTGTTGTGTAGGAGTAATAGCCTGGATTATCTAAAATTTTGGAATAAATCTCAAGCATTCCCAATAATGTTCAAATATATTTAAAAAACACCACCTTGTTTAAATGTGGTTGCATGTATACAACTATGAAAGGGGTTAATTTCTTACATTTTTTCAGGAGACTTCAATGTTGAAATATTTTTAAGGCATTAATAAAAAGTAGCCTTGAGCTTCCCTCTCTAATAGCTGTATATTAACATCCTAGTGCTGAATAAATTATTCTTTATTTTGCTGGTGAACTCATTTACACATAAGCTAAAGTAGCATAGGAAAAAAGTGAGGAGAAGTATTTATGATTCAAATACTGTAATCCAGATGCATATTAAAATAAGTAGCTTTAAGATAGTGTTAATAAAACAAAATTAATTCAGTTGCACAAGTTGAAAGCTGAAATATTTAGGCATCAATTATTGATGAGTTGTTCTTTTCAAACTAATTTGTTTTATTGCCAGTTACCAAGCCAAGGCTAGCATTGTCTTTAAGCTAGACTAAACTGCCTTTCATTATTAAAGTATCTATATATGGATATAACTTTTAGTTTTATGGTATAATCTTCCTTTGAAAAACTTATTTTTAAGTTTTTCCTTCCTTTTAACTAATGACAATTTGTATCTATATCACTCCCTTGTTGACTTATCAAATGACGTTAACTGCTGTTGAGTGGTAAGTTTTTTTAATCTTTCTATTGTTTAACTTTTCATGTATTTAGGCTTTATTTTCTCAACAAAGCTGCAAACTCATTGAGGACAAAAGCATAGTTTTATATTTCCTTTATTTTTCCATTAATATTGAATGCTGTACACAATAATGCAATTAATTTTTATTATTTATCTTGATTTTATTCAGTATTGTCATGATTGATTGAGAAATTGACCTACAACTTTTTTTTTTTAATTTATTTTATTGCATTTTAGGTTTTGGGGTACATGTGAAGAACATGCAAGATTGTTGCATAGGGACCTACAACTTCTTAAGTAAAACATGTCCTCTATGACTCATTAGATTTTAAATCATAGAGGAAATAAATGCATTCACAAATTTCCAATTAGGAATAACAAAATAACTTGAGTCTCTTCTGAGTAAGGCTACATTTCAGAAGTTCGAGCTTATTTAGGACAGTTCTTATTAGTGGTTTTCTTCAGTATTCTAATTGAGACTAGACACACACATGAGAAATTAATATGGAAATTAGATGCTGAGATAGTGCAATGAAAAAAATAGCATATTGACATCCCCATTAACAATGGAAAAAATGAAAAACCCTACAAATATTGGAGGTTGGGGGAAAGAAGAAGTTATGATTTAAAAGCCCTGCTTAAAGAGGCTGTTTGCAAACTTTCAGATTTTTGTATAACCTAGTAGAAACTAGATGATTCTCAAAGGCAGAAATAAATTGATGGGTTGCAAAATAAATTATAGTAATAAGTTATTGCATTTGTTTGTAAAGATAGTTTAGCCTTTTGATTCCTTTCAGATGAAAATTTTAATTATAATTTTTCTTGCAAAAATAATGCTTCTATGTGAAAAATACTAACTCTTTATTAAGTAAAACAAAACAATGCAAAAAGAAAACCTGATCTTTGAAAAATAAAAAATAATTCTGAATATATTATTTATGAAAAGGTCATTTGAAAGTATTCGTTTTAAAACTGGGGTTTTAACCATTTAATTTCAGCTCATTGTATAGCATATTTATAGGCTGAGGAAACCATACTTTCAGATATACTTCATTTATATTTATTAAAAGCATAGGTTTCTTCTTATAGGTTTTCATTTTCATCTTTCCCCAAAATGGATCATGTTGAATACATTTTAGTGTTAAAATATCATAGCCATAACATCACTGTAGAGCTTATAATTCCGTAGGTTATAAGGAATAAACAAATCAGTGAAATGAAGGCAATATGGTTACTGACATGATAATGTTAGCATCATGACATAAAGAACTTATTTCTACTTTTATTATGCATTATTACCTATCACAGATAGCAATGTCTAAAAGTGGGAAATTTTTGAAGAGAACTTCTATTGCTTTAAAAATTATCATGTTATCTCAGGACTATAAAGAATTTGATCGGGGAGGAAAAAATGGATATTTCTCGTGTAAAATATGCACATGAGTACAGTGATATGAGGCATGTGTACATTTTACCATTCAGCAGATAAAGGCACAGTGAATTGTTTTTAAAAGTTGGCTATATAACAAAGAACCATCAGGTCATCAATGTGACTATTTTATATTCAGTTTACGCAGGTGGAATCTCATAAAGTATTCATTGAAAATTAAACAGAAATAGAGTTGAATCATACACCCATGAATAGGAGAATTCTTCCCAGCCAATGGCTCAAACATCCCTTTTGGGGCGTAGCTACCTATATCAGCGTTTAAAATGAGGCAAGGGGGAACAGATTTAAAAGACGTGAAAAAGGTAGAAATTTTGATTAACTTTACAGTTTTAAGCTTGCCTTTTTAAAAAGTATAAGCACTAAGTATATTACTTTAAAACAATAAGGGGAAAAATTACCAATTTTTAAAAATGCAATAAAAGAAGTTTAAAAGAAGCAGAGAAAAAATGCAGGATAAATAGAAAGCAGAAACTAAGGTGGGAGAAATTATTCAAATAAATAAGTAATCACAATAAATGTAGAATAATCCAAGTTACCAGCTAAAAGACCGATAATATAACATTTAAAACTATAGCTATATGATTCTATCAAAAGTAAACTTAAATATAAAAACACATATATGGTGAAATATGCACAAATTAGAAACAACTTTAAATATATTGATAATAATATTTAAAAAAAGCTTTGGGGAAAAATAATGAGACTATAGTGAAAGGAACTTAAATTTACCAAGATTACATAAAACTCTAAAATCTATGTGAACATAATAATCTGTCCTCAAATATGTAAGAAAGAATTACAAGGATAGATGGACAAATCTAGAATAATAAAATCCCTTAAAAGAAACTTACTGTACTAATATAGGTTAAATGGACAAAATAATGAACGGTTTTGAAAGGTTTGATAAACTTAATTGTAAAACTGGTATAAAAGATAGATGTATCTATTATCCAGATCTAGCAATGATAGAATCTACATTCTTCTCAAGCATACAATAAACATTTTTAAGATAGTATAATAATCTGCAGAACTTAAAGCAAGTCTAAAAGTCTTTTTAAGAAATTAATCATATAGCCATATCTATTGTTCTACTACAATATTTTTAAATGAAGTAACAAAAAGGTAACTGAAATTGTAAACAACATTTATAAGAATGCAGTTCAGTTAATTTGGCGGTAGGCATCTGATAGTACTATGAGTATGTACAGAGACTGTTAGAAGTCTGCCACTGACCCTTGGCTAAGATGGAGATAAAGCATTGACTAGCTAGCAGTTTAAAATGTGTTGTATATGAAGTCCAAACCTTCCCTGGAACCCCTTTGTACTTGCTTGTCTATATTATTTGCTGAAAATATGAGCTCTGATTGTTTTCACTGGGCTTAACCTAGCCTGATTTTATGACCAGCAGAGTACAAAAGAGCTCATCAGGAAATTTCTGCCTTTACTTTATTGAAATGTCAGAATCGATAAATGTATCTAGTTGGTTAACAATTGGAGATGAAGTAATCTGAAGATGTGCAGCAGAGAAAGGACCCTGAAGCTGAGGCTGGAAGTTGTAGGCTCTCTTTATGCTTACCTGTGATTTCTTTCTCTGCTGCATCATTACCTTTGTTAAAAGGCTTGTGTGGTTATATGCTGTGGAGTCTCTCAAGTCTTTTGTATTGCATTGTGCTGTAAGAACCATAATGTAAGGTATATGGTAGTCCATAGGGAGTGTACTAACTCAGCTCCCCCAGATAAGGGTAAAAGGAGGGAAAATGGTTAATATTATTTAGGGGGAAATAAAACAATGAAAGTTAAAAGAGATCAAGAAAACCTCTAGACAATTAAACTGGGTAGAAATATTCAGATGGTTCTGAATATTTCTGAAAAATGGTTTGAAAAAGGAGGCAATCAGAGTAATGCTAACATATTAATGGATCTCTATAACTTAAATAGATGATCTAATTACTCCATCAACCCCCAAACTATGTAAGGGCCGTATCAGATTCTTTCAAAATATTCTAGGTTTGAAGAATATTAAAAATTTAATATTTACCCAAGTAGAAATCTACAGCCCCTGTGGAAATCATGCTTATTTGAAAGATATGAGGTAAAGGAGAGAGTTATGATGTGGAGAAACAAGAAGGCCATGATTTCTTAATCCAAAGTCCTGCAGGGAATTCAGGCTGTTTGCATTGGTACGGCTATAATGTCCTGGGATAGTGAAGGCAACCTTATTAGGATTACTGAACACTGGTGCACAGTCTATTATCATAGCCTACATTTGCTATGGCAATATAACCAAATTAGGGAAAAATGGTTATGAAATTGTGTAAGGCTTTTATGTGAAGTATGTCACAAAATAGGAATTTACTATGAAAAGTGATAGTTATTGCTTGAGCCCACCAATGTACATTACTGAGATGATGTTATGCAAGAGTGGGAGGCTTCCTAGTATATCAACTACTAAATAAAGAACTTCATTCAAGCCTACTGTTCATCCTGTTTTATTTTATTTTATTTGTTGTTGCTATTTATTTATTTATTTTTGAGACGGAGTCTTGCTTTGTTTCCCAGGCTGAAGTGCAATGGCACGATCTCTGCTCGCTGCAACTCTCACCTCCCAGCTTCAAGGGATTCTCCTGCCTCAGCTTCCCAAGTAGCTGCAATTGTAGGTGCCTGCCACTACGCCAGGCCGATTTTTGTATTTCTAATAGAGATGGTGTTTTACCATGTTGGCCAGGCTGGTCTTGAACTCCTGAATTCATGTGAGCCGCTTGCCTTGGCCTCCCTAAATGCTGGGATTACAGTCATGAGCCACCACACCCAGCTTTGTCCTGTTTTAAATGGGCATGTGTAATTAAAACCTTTAGAATTAAAAACTTAACTGAAGTTAATTTAAAGCAATGTAGAATACATGAAGGACATCAATATATTATGTTTAATTGAGGATATATTAGACATAGATGTATTAGTCCTACAAATTATTTCTTAATGCACTATGGCCTGTCAGAAAATCTAATGAACCATGGAGATCAATTAAAAATTATAGAGATCTTAATAAAATAATAGCCCTGCTGCATCACGCCCAACATGATATTTACAATTCAAGTTTTGCAGCAAGTTATAGATTTGTGTTCTGCAATTGGTTTGGTTAATGGTTTATTTTAAATTTCTGTTTCTGGAGAAAATGAAAGACAATTTGCAGCCATGGGGGGCAAAATCCAACAGACTCGTACTATGCCTCTTTGGGATACTGTATATAAATTATGTGTACTGTCTTAACTTGAAGAAAAGAAACTTAGATTTGACTTAGTGGAAAAGTATTTTAGTATGTTTTTTCAAAAAAATTATTGAAGATGTAATGCTCATATATCAATTAGAAGATTGAGCTAAATCTGAATTTCAAATCCTTGTTAATCTAATGACCACCAGAGAGTATCTGACTGAACTGGCTAAAGTACAAGGTCCAGCAAAAACCATTACATTCTTATGACTTACTTCTGCTGGAGTCATTGGAAACTTTCCTCAAACAGCCCAAAATAAGTTACTATCTCTTTCAACTCCAAAATCAAGGCAAGAGACAAAGTTTACTTGTATCATTTGTTTTCTGGAAAGTTACTAATCTTTAGAGAGAGACTACCAATCTTATAAAATGTTTTTCTAGGGTATAAAATAAAAAGCAAGCCATGTGAGTTACAGTCTGTATTTTTTATTGACCTCATAACAAAAGTAGAAAAAGGAGTATAAAAAGCCAGTTAGAGAGCAATGTTGTATTTTGATGCATAGCTGAAATATTGAATAAAAGTTTTAAATTATATATATCTTTATCAAGTCAATATATTATGAGGATTATTGCAGGAAAACAAGGCTAATCTAGTACTAGAAGAAATTATCAATATAAACTTCCTCTTAACAGATTAATGGTAAAAAATTTATCTCAAGAAGCGGATCACAATGTCTGATACAGTAAATAACTAACTCATCTTCCAAATTCTCATCGGATTACAAGTAGAAAGGAATTTCCTTAACCTGATAAAGATTGTACACCAAAAACTTTATTTAAACACCATGTAGGAGATTCAAACTGACCAACGTTCTAATAAAAAACAATAATAAAGATGATATCTAAATGTCAGTTACTCCACATTGAACTGAAAACTCTAGTGGATTGCCAATTAAATAAGATAGAAAATCATAAATATGAGGGGAAAATATTTTAAAATTTTTACACAAAATTATATTTATTTGCAGGCTTTGTGTTTCGGAAAACCTAATATAATCTATAATCATTAGAACTAACAAGAACGCTCAGCAAATTTGTTGTATACAAAATCAAGCATCAAAAATAACTACTAGAAACACAGGAGTTAAAAAGACTTCATCCATAGTGTCTACAAAAACTAAAATATGTAGGGGTGAAACAACTGACAGATGTGTGCAAGTTCTTTGTGAAATAAAAGATTACAAAGTTTGAAATACATAAAAGAAGTCCTGAATAAATGAAAGTATACAATACATTCTTAAATGGAAGACTTAATGTTATAAATAAGTGAATTCTTCCCAAATTTGTGTATTAGTGCAATGCAATTCTAATAAAAATCCTAAAATAATTTATTGAAATCTTAAACAAACTGATCCTAAACTTCAAGTGAATGAGACAAAAGTAGCCAAGACAATTTCTGGAAAATCACAAAAAATAATGGTTATATGTCTGTCTTGTCAGACATCATACCTTATTATAAGCATAGTTCAGGATCAGAAATAAATAATGAATCAGAGGAACAGAATAGAGCAAGATTCCAGCAAATATAGAATCTTGCTAGTGAAGAATATTACAATTGGTGGTCTAATGTAGGACTATTAAGTAAATGGTATTGAAATGATAGCATTTTCAAAAGGGAAGAAAGAATTTGTTTATAATCTCAGTTTATATAAAATATTTTCCAGGTAAAGGAAAGAATAGGGAAAACAAAACCTGAAATTATTAAAAGAATATATAGGAAAACATATCCCATGTATGTTAGTGAAAGAGTTCTTAAATCATAACATAAGCAAATAGGAAAATAGAGATTGATGGGTTTGATTATTTCAATATATGGACTTATGCTTGACTAAAGTCACCATAAACGTAGTTAAAAGGTAAACTTTGGCTGATTAAGAAGCAATATATGCCACTTGGGAACAGAGTTGATTATTATTCAATATGATTTCTGAATTCAATATGAAAATGTACTTATATTCCATTGAAAAAAGTGGTAACATTTAATAATTATCAATTGATTGAAGAAGCCATGAGTCCAAAAAAATATTAGAATTTGCCAAAAATGTTAGCAAACCTGAGAAGTGCCAGTTTACAAAGAAGATACTTTTCTTACTTATATTGACCAAAGGGCCTCAAATTGAGTGTCACACGCTGAAAAGGATCTTGTTGAAAGATGCTGTCATATAGTATCTCTGGGAGTAGAAATGATACAATTATTTGAGAAAAAAATTGGGTATAGCCAGTTTTGAGCTAATTATATCTCTTTCAAAGCAGCCATTCTATTATACATATAAACTCTTATAAAATTATTTGCAGTTACATACAAAGATTATACACATATATAAACACATATATGTATTGTATGTATACGCACAAATATATACATATATACATACCCACACATATTTAGATTTCCATTTTAGCTTATTTTGTGATAGGAGAAAATTAAAAACAATTTTATATGTTCATCAACAGACTAACAGATAAAATGTATAATGTACTCTATCATAAAATATTATACATAGAAAAAAGGAATTAATGGCATTAGCATATACTGATATAGTAAAGGGCACAACAATGTTTTATAAAGAAAATTTCAGTATCGTAAATATTTAAATAAAACTCACATAAATAAAAAGTAATATATGTTGTGCTGTCATGTATTGCTTCTCTCTCTCTCTCTCTTCCTCTCTCTCTATTTCTCTCTCTGTCTCACATACACACACACAGACACAGACAAAATTAAGGGACATATTGAAAAATTACATTTTAATCATTGCTTTTAGAAACAGCAAAGATATGGGAGAATACAATTTACAATGAAGAAAACAATTGCTTTTAGCTTTATCTACAATGTTTTATTTGTTAAAATAGGCAAAGCAGATATGATCAAATTCGAAAAATACAGAAGAACAAATAGTAGAAACAAACATTATTCATCATTACACCACCAAGAGAGAACTATAGCTAAAATGGTGTGAAGGTTTTGCTCAAGGTTTTTTGTTGTTGTTGTTGCTGCTGCTGTTTTCACTTTTGTAATCAGAAGAGAAAACATACTCTTAAATCTCTTGAGATGGTGGTTTGGATAAATTTTTAGTGTAGCAAGACATTGCAGTTAAAAATATTTAAGATATACATTATAATTTTGGTTCTCAATATACGTATTGTATGTATACACACACACACATACAATATTTTGTGAAGGTATGTGATTAAGTAGTTTGATCTTTTCCATCAAACTACTTAATCACATATCTTCTGTCATACTCTGTTCTGTGTTGCTATAAAGGAATATCTGAGGCTGGGTAATTTATAAAGAAAAAGGTTTCTTTGGGTGATAATTCTTATGGTTGAAAAGTTCAACACTGAACATCTGCATCTGGTGAGGGCCTCAGGTTGCTTCCACTCATGGTGGAAGGTAAGGAAGTGCTGATGTGTACAGAGATCACACAGCAAGAGAGGAAGCAGGAGAGATAGAGATCAGAGGCTCTAGGCTCTTTTTAACAACCAGACTATGTGGACACTAATAGAGTGAGAACACACTCACCCCAGTGGGAGGGTATTAATTCATTCATTAGAGATCAATTTCTGTAACCCAAACACCTCCCATTTGGCCCCACCTTCAATATTGCGGATCCAATTTCAACATGAATTTTGGAGGGGAAAACATCCAAACCATAGCACCTTCTTATATGCAGCACGCATACACGGGCCAACAAAGTTTAATACATTAGCGCATAATGATTTCTGGCAAATTTTGTAATTCCACTTTTTTTTTTTTTTTCCTACCAGTGATCCAAGTTGCTAGTATTTCTCACACATAAATGAGAAAATTATTCCACAGATATTTTTAGAAATTGTGTTTTTTTAAAGAATTGGAAACAGAAATATATTTTTATCTTCTTGTTCAGAGTCATTATGTAATATAGTTTAAGTCTCACTGCTTTAATGATGAGTTGTTGGCTTTTGTGTTTGTTGAACACCTTGTTTCTAACACATCTATGTATTGACTAATTCAACCATGCGGTAGTGAATGAGATCTAATTGCAACTTGCTGGCAGCAAATAAATTGTACAATTGATTGTAGTTTTTTTTTGAGAAAATAATAAACTATTTTAAACTTTTGAATCTACAAATTCACAGTTATGAAAAACAGCAGGCATTATATAGCTTAAAGCAGAGTTTGTGAAAGATGAGTCAGGAAAGATTGTTTCATTTTCACACTCAGAAATGTGCCTTACTATCACACTCTATTAAAAAAAAAAAAAGATCAATTTGCTCTGATGGCACATAATGCTTTTAATCTACCACATTAAAAAAAAAATAACTTTTCAAGGCTGAGCTAATGTGAGTCCAGTACACTCTTTTCTTATGTTTTTGTATCTATTTCCAGGTATAAGTCATGAGTGAGAATTCATTGGTGAAGAAAATACTTTTATATATGACCCTAGTATATGTTTGAAATTAGAAAAAAGTTGAAAATTAGTACATTTCAGCTGCTTGAGGTCATTATTAGAATACTTTTGTTGTCTTTGCTGTTGTTTTATGAAACACAACCATATTCTTTCTTTTTGGAAGTCACCGTAACAATTTTTCTAATTTCAAGCACTTTGATCCTTAAGGAACTTTCCTAATTGTCATAACTGGGCAATCATCACTTCTTCAGTCACTTAAGATCAGAAGCCAGATTAACAGATATTCTAATGCCATGTAGAAGCTGTAAGAAAAAATATAGAACAAAATATAAGCATGAAAATAGTAGATAAAAATAAAACACTTTACCATTTTTATAACACTGCATTTAGAATCTACTTTATAGGCTTAGAAAAGAAAATCTGTAGAGAGTAGTTTATAGAATTTGTTCTGCTGGCATTTACCCAGGAATTTATGGGAAGCACATTTATTTCTGAAAACACAAAATAATTTCTGTGCAAGGATGATAGAAAGTAATTATTCACCAAATACTTGAGAATCTATGATATTGTCATATTTGTTGTGTTTTGCCTTATTAAAAAATATAAAAGATGTAACTTCTGTTCTTGGGATCTAGGTAATTTTTTGAAAACAAAGTTTTTCACTACAAAAAGAGTGAATAAAATACAATTTTTCAAAATAGAAGGCGCATGGTGCAAGCAAATAGAATAGGAATTTAACAAGGGTTAGGATTTTTGGAGAATTGCATTTTATTATTTTTATTTTTATTTTTTATTTTTTGGGTTTTCATAATTGAAATTGATTATATATATATATTGTTGTACTTTAGATTCTGGGGTACATGTGCAGAACATGCAGGATTGTTACATAGGTACATACATGGCAATGTGGTTTGCTGCTTCCATCCCAATCACCTATATCTGGCATTTTTCCCCATGTTATCCCTCCCCAACTCCCTACTCCCCACTGTCTCTCCCCTAGACCCCCTCAACAGACCCCAATTTATTATGCTCCCCTCCCTGTGTGCATGTGAGACTTTGCTGAAGTTGCTTATCAGTTTCAGGAGACTTTGGGCTGAGACGATGGGATCTTCTAAATATATAACCATGTCATCTGTAAATAGAGACAATTTGACTTCCTCCTTTGCTAATTGAATACCCTTTATTTCTTTTTCTCACCTGATTGCTCTGGATAGAACTTCCAAGACTATATTGAACAGGTGTGATGAAAGAAGGCATCCTTGCCTAGCGCCAGATTTCAAAGGGAATGCTTCCAGTTTTTGACCATTCAGTACAATATTGGCTGTGGGTCTGTCGTAAATAGCTTTTATTATTTTGAGACACATTCCATCGATATCTAGTTTATTGGGAGTTTTTACCATAAAGTGCTGTTGAATTTTGTCGAAGGCCTTCTCTGCATCTATTGAAATAATCATGTGGTTTTTGTCTTTGATTTTGCTTATGTGGTGAATTATATTTATAGACCTGCGTATGTTGAACCAGCCTTGCATCCCTGGGATGAAGCCTACTTGATCTTGATGGATAAGCTTTTTGATGTGCTGTTGCAATTGGTTTGCCAGTATTTTATTGAAGGTTTTTGCATCTATGTTCATCACGGATATTGGCCTGAAGTTTTCTTTTCTTGTTGAGTCTCTGCCAGGTTTTGGTATCAGGATGATGTTGGTCTCATAAAATGATTTGGGAAGGATTCCCTCTTTTTAGATTGTTTGGAATAATTTCAGAAGGAGTGGTACCAGCTCCTCTTTGTATGTCTGGTAGAATCCAGCTGTGAATCCCCCTGGACCTGGGCTTTTTTTGTTGGTAGGCTATTAATTGCTGCCTCAACTTCAGCCCTTGTTATTGGTCTATTCAGGGTTTCGACTTCTTCCTGGTTTAGGCTTGGGATAGTGCAAGTGTCCAGGAATGTATCCATTTCTTCCAGGTTTACGGGTTTATGTACATAGAGTTGTTTGTAGTAATCTGATGGTAGCTTCTATATTTGTGGAATCTGTGGTGATATCCCCTTTATCGTTTTTTATTGAATCTATTTGCTTCTTCTCCCTTTTCTTTTTTATTAATCTGGCTAGTGGTCAGTCTGTTTTGTTGATCTTTTCAAAAAAACAGCCCCTGGATTTATTAATTTTTTGAAGAGTTTTGTGTGTGTGTCTCTATCTTCTTCAGTTCTGCTCTGATCTTAGTTATTTCTTGTATTCTGCTAGCTTTTGAGGGTTTTTTTATCTTGCTCCTCTAGCTCTTTCAATTATGATGATAGGGCATCGATTTTAGATCTTTTCTTGCTTCTTATGTGGTCATTTGCTGCTATAAATTTTCTCCTAGACACTACTTTAAATGTGTCCTAGAGATTCTGATACATTGTGTCTTTGTTTTTGTTGGTTTCAAATAACATCTTTATTTCTGCCTTCATTTCATTGTTTATCCAGTCAACATTCAAGAGCCAGTTATTCCAGTTTCCATGAAGTTGTGCAGCTCTGAGTTAGTTTCTGAATCCTGAGTTCTAATTTGATTGCACTGTGGTCTGAGAGACTGTTTGTTATGATTTCCATTATTTTACATTTGCTGAGGAGTGATTACTTCCAATTATGTGGTCAATTTTAGAGTAGGTATAATGTGTTGCTGAGAAGAATGTATATTCTGTGGATTTGGGGTGGAGAGTTCTGTATGTGTCTACTAGGTTTGCTTGGTCCAGATCTGAGTCCTAGTCCTGAATATCCGTGTTAATTTTCTGTCTCCTTGTTCTGTCTAATATTGATAGTGGAGTGTTAAAATATCCCACTATTATTGTGTGGGAGTCTAAGTTTCTTTGTAGGTCATTAAGAACTTGCTTTATGTATCTGGTTGCTCCTGTATACTGGTTGCTCCAATATACCCAATCCTAACTATATTGGGTGTCTGTATACTTAGGATTGTCATCTCTTCTTGTTGCATTGATCCTTTTACCATTATGTAATGCCCTTCTTTGTCTCTTTTGATCTTTGTTGGTTTAAAGCCTGTTTTTTCAGAGACTCAGAGACTAGGATTGCAACTCCTGCTTTTTTTGCTCTCCATTTCTTGGTAAATCTTCCTCCATCCCTTAATTTTGAGCCCATGTGTATCCATGCACATGAGATGGGTTTCCTGGATACAGCACAATAATGGACTTTGACTTTTTATCCAATTTGCCAGTCTGTGTCTTTTGATTGGGGCATTTAGCCCATTTACATTTAAGGTTAATATTGTTATATGTGAATTTGATCCTGCCATTTTGATGCTAACTGGTACTGGTTGTTTTGCCCATTAGTTGATGCAGTTTCTTTATGTGTCTATGCTTTTTAACATTTGGTATGTTTTTGGAGTGGCTGGTACTGGTTGCTTCTTTCTGTGTTTAGTGCTGCTTTCAGGAGCTCTTGTAAGGCAGGCCTGGTGGCGATGAAATCTCTGAGCAATTGCTTGTTCATAAAGGATTTTATTTCTCCTTCACTTACAAAGCTTAGTTTGGCTGGATATGAAATTCTAGGTTGAAAGTTCTTTTCTTTAAGGATGTTGAATATTGGAGCCCACTCTCTTCTGGCTTGTAGGGTTTCTGCTGAGAGTTCTGCTGTGAGTCTGATGGGCTTCCCTTTGTGGGTAACCTGACCTTTCTATCTGGCTGCCCTTAGCATTTTTTCCTTCATTTCAACCCCAGTGAATCTGATGATTATGTGCTTTGGGGTTGCTCTTCTTGAGGAATATCTTTGTGGTGTTCTCTCTATTTCCTGGACTTGAATATTGGCCTGCCTTGCTAGGTTGGGGAAGTTCTCCTGGTTAATATCCAGAAGAGTATTTTCCACTTGGATGCATTCTCCCCATCACATTCAGGTACACCTATCAAACGTAGATTGGGTCTTTTCACATAATCCCATATTTCTTGGAGACTTTGTTCATTTCTTTTCACTCTTTTTTCTCTAATCTTACCCTCTCATTTTATTTCATTGAGTTGATCTTCAATCTCTGATATCATTTCTACTGCTTGGTGGATTCAGCTATTGAAACTTGTGTATGATTTATGAAGTTCTCGTGTTATGTTTTTCAGCTCCACCAATTCATTTATATTCCTCTCTATGCGGTTTATTCTCATTAGCATTTCGTCAAACCTTTTGTAAGGTTCTTAGTTTCTTTGCATTGGGTTAGAACATGTTCTTTTAGCTCAGAGAAGTTTGTTATCACCCACTTTCTAAAGCCTTTTTCTGTCATTTCATCAGACTCATTCTCATCCAGCCTTGTTCCCTTGCTGGTGAGGAGTTGTGATCCCTTGGAGGAGGAGAGGCATTCTGGTTTTGGGTGTTTTCACCCTTTTTGCACTGATGTCTTCCCATCTTTGTGGATTTATTTACCTGTGGTCTTTGTAGTTGTTGACTTTCAGATGGGGTCTCTGAGTGGACCTCCTGTTTGTTTATCATGAAGTTATTTCTTTCTGTTTTTTAGTTTTCCTTCTAACAGTTAGGCCTCTCTGCTGCAGACCTGCTGAAGGTCCACTCCAGACCCTACTTGCCTGGGGATCACCTGGGTGGCTGCAGAACAGTCAGTGTTGCTGCCAGTTTCTTCTATTATCTTTGTCCCAGAAGGATACATGCCAGATGTCAGCCTAAGCTCTCCTTTATGAGGTGTCTCTTTGGATATACGGGGATCGAGGAGCTGCTTGAGGAGACAGTTTGTCCCTTGTCAGATCTCAAGTGCTGAGCTGTGAGCTCCATTGTTCCATTCAGAACTGCTGGGCAGGTACATTTAAGTCTACTCCAGCAAAACTCATAACCACCTTTTTTCCCAGGTGCTCTGCCCTGGGAAGCGGGGGGCTTTATTTATAAGTTCCTGACAAGCTGCTGCCTTTTTTTAGAGGATGCCCAGCCCAGCGAGGAGGTAGCCTAGTTACAGTCTGCCTGCAGAGGCATTGCTGAGCTGCCGTGGGCTCTGCCCAGTTGCTGTGTGAACTTCCTTGCAGTTTTGTTTATAGAGGTATAGTTGGAACTGCCTCAGTAATGGTGGTCTGCCTCAGTAATGGAGGACTGTCTCTGGAATCGCAGACTGCCTCGGTAATGGCGGATTGCCTCAGTAATGGTGGACTGCCTCAGTAATGGTTACTGCCTCAGTAATGGCGGACTGCCTTGGCAGTGGTGGACTGCCTCAGTAATGGCAGACGCCCTTCCCCACACAGAGCTGAACCATCCCAGGTCCAGCTATGCTTGCTGTGAAACTCTCAATCCAGAGCATTTCAGATTGCTGGTCTTTGTGGGGGTGGAACCTGCCAAGCCAGATCACTTGGCTCCCTGTTTCAGCCCCTTTTTTTTCAGTTGAATGGGTGACTCTGTCTCCCAGGTGTTCCAAGGTCCAGTTGAAACAGCTGCCTAGATTTGTGTGAGTTTTTGTGGGGAGACCCACTGCCCAGCTAAAACAGCCAAACTGGAGACTCATGCTTTTCCACCTGGGAATCTCCTGGTCTGTGGGCAGTAAAAACTCATTTGGAAATGTGGTGATCACACACCCTCTGTGTTCTTACTGGAACTGCACTCCAGAGCTATTCCTATTTGGCCATCTTCCTTGCTGTCCCCCAATAATTGCATTTTAAATTTGTTTTTGTAGTAAGTGTAAGTTAGCAAAGTAAGCCAAGTAAGGTTAAGTTATCCAAGAGGAGATGTTTAGAAAGTTGTAAATGTGAAAATGGTATGGACAAACATTAACTGCACCCCAAACTTTACCAACATCTTGAATCAGGACAGTGCTGGAAAAAATTGAAACAGGTTAAAGAGGTTTGCAAAACAAAATAAAACACAACACATACATGCACACCACACACACACACACACACACACACACACAAAACACAATAGGGAGAGATGTTATAGAAGGGTTAAGTTAGACGGTTAAAGAAAAGTTGTGTGTGTGTGTGTGTGTGTGTGTGTGTGTGTGTGTGCGCGCACGTGCATGTATGTATATTGGCCTATGATTATGAAGAATTCTAAAAAGCAGGTTGTTGTGGTTTAGTTTAGATTCTGAGGGGAAAGGGAGAAGTGGTTGGGAAATGAGGGAGAGAAGTGGAGGTAGCAATGTTTAAATATCTGTAATGTGTTTCTCAAGGCAATAAGAAGGGTGTCTCTGGCAAGTGGCAAGCCAAACGCTTTTAATTAAAGAAAGAAATTAATACTGACCAATCCAAAGAAAATGTAGGTTTGGACTTAAGTGGCTGTTTGGTTATAACATTTGATTTTGGTTACTTATGGAAGGTTGAGCAGATTTAATTCCACTAAAAATGATGTGGTTCTTGGCAGATTAGTCTGGCAATATATCAAAAAGATGGATTTGGGAGGAAAGAAACTTTATTCAAGGAAAACATTATGCAGTAATCCAAATATGAGGCATCCTTATATATATCAGGATAACAGCAAAATTCAAGTAAGCTCAGGCATTTTCATTTCTTATTTAATCCAGGTTATCAGCCCAAATTTCTAGCAAATATTCAAGAAAAATATTTGTAAATAGTCTACCAGTACTTTAAACTGATGGCTAGTTAAGACCATTAGTAAATCCAGTCTTTCTCTACTTGCATTACTAATTTTTTTACCTTCTCCTTTTATTTCTCGTTGTAATTATTCAAAGTTTGTGCTTTTCAGGTCATTCAGTCCTGCAGGCAAAAATCCTATTCAGTTGTTTTGCTTTCTGTTGTTGAAATTACCTTTTTCAGCAATGATGCTTTTCTGAGATGTGAAACACTTCAGATGCTGCAATGATGAACATCATTTAAATACAGAATAAACAAACTTGTCCAAGGGCTATCAATTTTTCTTTCTGACTCTGCCTGAAACATTTCTTTATGCATCACCTTTTGTTAACAACTTCATTATGTTTCTAATTAATGTGTCCCCTTCGAGGCTAATATTGTGCTAAGTATTTTTGTTTAGAAAAACAGAAAATTCTGCATCTTTCTCTTTTTTCTTAGAGGCCAGAAAGAAACACCTGGAGAAGCCACCACGCCCCTCCTCTTTCTAGTGTTTGGCACTGTATTCTCTATCAATTGCTGAACTTCCTCTGTAGCATCCAGCTCAATGCCTGGCACATAGCAGGCTCTCAGCAATATTGTTTTTTATTAGCCTGTTTCTTTGATTTGTGAATCTTCTGGAACATTAATAGTCCTCTCTAGAAACTTACTCTTTTCTCCTTCATGGTTTGAGTTCTCATATTAACTATATTTCCAGCTTCTGTAAATTTGATGTTTTAACAGCTTCCCTGCATGGATACACAGAGCACCCCTCGTTGTGGACAATGTGATAATATGTCTCTGGGATGACTCTTCCTTCTAAGGGCATGCTTTCAGTTTTTCCCTCTGCCTCTGCCTGGTGACAAGCCCAGGTGGCTTCTTTGTGTGCACCAGAACTCCCCCATAGCTGGAGCACCATGTCCTCTGGTTACCTATGAGTAACACAGGTTCCAGTGGCCACCATATAACAATCTGACAGCCTTACTATATGCAAATTTTCTATTAATACACTACATTTTTTAAAGTCCTATATTTTACTTTCTACTTTTCTAGTCCTGTATGTCTCCTAAGTTTCTTTCTCTTCCTTCCTTCTTCCTTCATTCCTTCCTTCCTCCCTTCTTTCTCTTTCTTTCTTTCTTTTCTTTCTTTCTTTCTTTCTTTCTTTCTTTCTTTCTTTCTTTCTTTCTTTCTTTCTTTCTTTCTTTCTTTC
>NW_022436969.1:1112400-1266444 GCF_009761245.1 Sapajus apella | reverse complement strand
TCTTTCTTTCTTTCTTTCCTTCCTTCCTTCCTTCCTTCCTTCCTTCTTTCTTCTTTCTTTCTTTCTTTCTTTCTTTCTTTCTTTCTTTCTTTCTTTCTTTCTTTCTTCCTTCCTTCCTTCCTTCCTTCCTTCCTTCCTTCCTTCCTTTCTTCTTTCTTTTCTTTCTTCTTTTTTTTTCTTTATTTCTTTCTCTTTTTTTCTTTCAGATGGAGTCTCACTCTATTGCCCAGGCTGGAGTGCAACAATCTGGGCTTACTGCAACCTCCACCTCCCAAGTTCAAGTGACTTTCCCTGCCTAAGCCTCCCAAGTAGCTAGGATCACAGGTGCCTGCCACCATGCCCAGTTAATTTTTGTATTTTTAGTAGAGATAGAGTTTCACCATTTGGCCCCTGGTCTTGAATTCCTAACTTCACTGATCCACCTGCCTCTGCCTCCCAAAGTGCTGCGATTACAGGCGTCAGTCACCATGCCCAGCCCCCTCAGTTTCATTTAAGCCCTCTGATAGTCGTATATGTTTCTTTCTGCACCTTGGCTCCTGACCAAGTTTTCTACTTTATCCTGGGTTCATGGATTTGACACAGGGGTGAGTTGGCCCCCTCAGTCCTGATGTTATCAATATCAGATTAAATGTCCAACTTTCTATTAAATATATCCCTTGGATGGTCTGTAGGCAACCCAATCAATATGTTCTAGAATGAACTCAAAATTTAACTTTGACTCCTCCTCTGTCAGTAATTCACAAGACTGAGAGCCATTTGAATATGCTCATCCCACCAATATGCCATTATCCTAGTTCAGGTCTTATTATGTTTCACTTAGTCTGTAACAATGGACTTCCAACTAGGTGGGGTTTTTTTGCCCTTATCATCAAATTATTCTTTACGCTGCCTGCTAATAGTTAAAACTTAAATGCAACCATGACTTTCAGGATATAGCCCCAAGTCTGTTACTTGACATTTCAGGCCCTCCATGATCTCTCTGATTATGGCTTCCCTCTCAGCTTTACCTGCCATTATTCCTTGTCTTTGTATTTTTTTCACTGGCAATACTGAATTGCTCACGACTTCTTACCAAGGTGACACTTTTGTATTTCATGCCTTTGTGATCTTCTTCCATCATTCTTTGACCTTTCCTAATTTTTCCCAGGATAGATCCTACTCATTTTTTAAGATTCAATTCAGATATATTCTTCTCTAAGAACACTTTCCCTGAACCTTCATAATCTTGTATTGTTGCATTGTGCTTTTATACTAATGTGTGCTTAAAAAATTCTCTGTGTAGTTTATACATTGTCTTGAAAATATTTCTAAAGCTTTTCACCTGTCCAATACATATATTACTGAAGAATAGCTCTCAATTTTATACTTCTAGAGCCTATTACAAGACTTGGAGTGATGTAGTTGTATAATAAGTATTGCTTCAAGAGAACTACAATCTAGGTAAATATGACTTGTAGGGGGGCAGATAGACATTTCTCTTCAATTCTCTGCTTGCTGGACACAAAAAAGATTAATTAGCATGAGAAGATTTTGCAAAAAATCTCCAATGAAGGTTCACTCTGAATGACCTATCAAATTCCCAAAAGTGGAAGTTAATGAAAACTATATTCATAATTGGAATACAAACAAAAACACTAGTAGCATAAAATATTTTCCAGGTTTCCTTTCGCATTTATGCTCAACATATCAATTTTACTAATTCAGCAAGTTTTTAGAAGTAAGTACCTGTTCTTGTGTCTTTACCCCTCGTCTTTTGAATTTGCTTCTCTTCATGATTTACTTAGAAACTAATGATTGATACCCAGCATGTGTAATGAATCTTAAGTCCCAGGTTTATCTTTTCCAATCTATCTCCTTTTTAACAATTAGAATTCTACATTTTCCTTCCTGACCCAACGACCCTCCAGGCCTAAGCCTTCCTCCAGATTCAGATATATTAGTATTAGGAAATCGTGGTCTTAGACATTGTTCATTGAATAATACATAACTTCTCCAACATTATAGTACCATGTAAACAGAAAAGTAAAACTGGGGCTCTTGCTTCATGTTTAATTCTGTTTTGCCTTGAACATATCTCTTAACAGCCATATGAGTTGCTTAAAGGAATGATCATTCTCACCTTTATACACAAAACAACATAGCTTTGGTGGCACTGTTTTTTGTTGTTGTTGTTGTTGTTGTTCTTGTTGTTGTTTTTTTTCTTTTTTTTCTGCTTTTTTTAAAATTGTACTTTAGGTTCTGGGGTATATGTGTAGATCATGCAGGATTGTTGCATAGGTACACACATGGCAATGTGGTTTGCTGCCTCCATCCCCTCGTCACTTACATCTGGCATTTCTCCCCATGTTATCCCTCCCTGACCTCCCCAACCCCTGCTGTCCATCCCTTGGCCCCCTCCAACAGACTCCAGTGTGTGATGCTCCCCTAGAAAGGAAATATGAGAGTAATGTTAGTTTCTACTACTATGTAGCTGAAAAGTACCACACTATTATTTCCAGTTTTGATTGAATTTTAAAAGGAAGCAGGAGATAGGGGTAGAATACCATTTGTTCACAAGCAAATAGGTAACCACTTCTCTCACTTTCTTCTTATTTATGTTGCACCATTTATTTGTAAATTTTCCTTTAAATGCATATTATTGTTGATTATTTTAAAAATTTCTTTTCATTTTTATGTGTATTTTGATTGAGATAGGAACAATTAACATGAGGTAGAGCCTCTTGACAAATTTTAAGTGCACAATACATTGCTATTAACTATGGCACAATGCTGTGTAGAAGATCTTTAGAATTTATTCTGTTTGCACAACTTAAGCTATATGCTGCTCAATGAACAGCAACTTCTATTCCCATTTCCTTTAGGTCTTTCAACCGCCATACTATTTCCTGTTTCCATGAGTATGATTGCTTTGGATACTATATTAATGGAAGCATGCAGCATTTGTGCTTCTGTAACTGGTTTATTTCACTTAACATAATGTCCTCCAGATTAATCCATATTGTCAAAATTCACAAAATTACCTTATTTTAATAGTCTGAATAATATTGCACAGTGTCTGTAGACCGCATTTTACTTATCCATTCATCTGTCAATGGACATTTATGCCATTTCCATATCTTGGTTATTGTGAATAATGCTGCAGTGCATATGGGAGTGAATATATCTATCTAAGATTTTGATTTCAATTATCTTATATATATACTCATGAAGTTTGATAGATTATATAATAATTCTATTTTTAATTTTTGTAAGCACCTTCATATTTTTCAATAGCAGCTGCACCATTTTAGATTCTGATAAACAGTGTACAACATGTTTTTGCCTTTATTTTTATGATAATAGCACTTCTAACAAATATTAAGTGATATTTCATTTTGATTTTGATTTGAATGTCACTACATGGCCATTCTTGCATTACTATAAGAAAATACCTGAGACTGGGTAACTTATAAAGAAAGAGGTTTAATTGGCTCATGGTTCTGTGGGCTATACAGGGGGCACGGCACCGGGCATCTGTTTGGCATCTGGTGAGGCCTCAGAAAACTTATGTTCATGGCAGAAGGTAAAGGGGGAGCCAGAGAATCACTGGGTGAACGAGAAGAAGAGAGTGAAAGGGAAGATGCCACACACTTTTAAACAAATCTCATGAGAACTTAGTCACTATCATGAGGACAGCACGAAGAGGATGGTGCTAAGTCATTCATGAGAAATCCATCCCCATAATCCAGTCACCTCCCACTAGGCCTTACCACCAACATTGGATATGTATGATTCAACATCAGATTTAAAGGGGACGACTTCCAAACTATAGCACTCTAATAAAGGTATTAAGCATATTTTCATATACCTGTTGGTTATATGAATGTCTTCTTTACAGAAATGTCTATTCAAGTCATTTGCCTATTTTGTAATCAGGTTACTGGTGGTTATTCTTGAGTTATAAGAGTTCCATATATATTTTGAATATTAACCATTTAGCAGATATAGAGTGTACAAAATTTTCTCCCATTCTGTAGTTTGCCTTTCCACTCTGTTCATGGTTTTCTTTGCTGTGCAAAAGTTTTTTAGTTTGATGCAGTCACAATTTTCTATTTCTGCTTTTGTTGCTTGTGCTTTTGATGCCCTATCCAAGAATTTGTTGCTAAGATTTCTGTCATAAAGATTTTCCTCTATGTTTACTTTTGAGAGTTGTAGAGTTTGAGGTTTTAATGTTAAGTTTTTAATTTCTTTTGAGTTGATTTTTATTTACAGTGTAAAATGAGATCACTTATATTGTTTTGCATGTAGATATACAATCTTTTCAACTATTTGTCAATGAGAACAGATTTTCCCCTTTTTGTATTCTTGGTACTCTTGTTGAAAATCAGTTGACCATTTATATAAGTGTGGGTTTATTTCTGGACACTCTATTCTGTTCCATTAGTTTATATGTCAAAGGTGGTTCAATGTACACAAATCAATTAATATGTTATACTATGTTAACAGAAGGAAGAATAAAAACTTCATGACCATCTCAATAGATGCAGAAAAAAATTTGACAAAATTCAACACACTTTCATAACAAAAACTCTCAAAAAACTATGTGTAGAAGGAATTTACCTCACCATACTAAAGGTCATACATAAAAAAGCCCTCAGCAAATATCCTCTAAGTGAAATTTCGAAGCTTTTCCTCCAAGCTAGATCAGTCAGGCAAGAAAAAGAAAAGGAATGCCCTTAAATCAGCAAAGAAGTAAAATTATCTGTTGTAAGTGGCATGATCTTATATGTAGAAAGTCTTAAATACTACAATTTAAAAACTTGATTGAATGACTTAGTTAAATAAAATTGTAAAATAAGAAATAAAATACAAATATCAGTAGAGTTTCTAAACACAAATAATGAACCGTCTGAAAAGAAAACAATTTCATTTATAATGGCCTCAAAACAGTACTGAGGAATAAACAACCAAAAAGGTAAAAGGCTTGAATACCAAAAACTATAAAACATGGATGAAAAACCTCTTAGAAAAGACACAAGTAAAATGAAAGACATCTGTGTTCCTGGATTGGAAGACTTAATGTTGTTAAAACGTCTATATTACCAAAATGATCTACAGATTTAATGCCATCTCTATCAAAAACCTTTTTACAGACATGGAAAAAGCAATCCTAAAATTTATGTGAAAGCACAAAGACCCTGAATTTGGCTAAAGCAATCTTGAGTAATAAGAATAAAGCTACAGGCATCACATTGCTTATTTCAAAACATCACAAAGTTGTAATAATTAAAACAGAATGCTATTTTTCTTTTTATTAAAGTTTTAATTGTTGCAAAATACACATAACATAAAGTTTACCATCTGAATCATTTTACATTAGGCAATTCAATCACATTAATTACATTCACATTATTTTGCTTCCATCACCACCATCCATCCACAGAATTCTTCATCTTGCAAAACTGTATCTTTTAAACAATAGTTACCCATTCTCCTCCTCCCCTCCCCTAGCAACTACATTCTGTAGTGTATAGTACTTTTGTCTCTATTAATTTGACTATTCTAGTTACCTTATCCCAGTAGAATCATATTTTTTTTTATCTTTATGTGGTCTGTCTTATTTTACTTAGCAAAACATCCTTAAAGTTAATTCATGTTACGGCATGTACAAAAATTTCTTCCTTCCTTTTATAAGGCAGATAAATAATCCATAATATATACATACCCCATTGTGTTTAACTATTCTACTCATCTCTTGAGGAGCACTTGTATTTCCTCCACATTTTGGTTATTGCAAATAATGCTGCCTTTAAGATGTATGTACTATGTACTTGATTACAATTTTCTGGATTATATAAACAGTCTTACATATTATAAGATTTGAATCAATAATTTTGTAAACGCATTTCATCTCAAATAAAAATTATTACAAAAATTATCTTTCTCTATTAATTTTGACACTGTAACAATTTAAGGAATACCAGAATTAATGGAAATTAGAATTACAGTTGGAATAAAGGAGTGTACTAGGGAGATATTTGGATGATGAACATCCTGACAGATGGAAAAGCAAAGGCAAAATCAAAAAGAAGCCAGAAATTCAGTCTCAGTGGAGCAGAATGAGTGAGGGGGAAAAGCAAGAGATGGGTTCAAAAGATGTTTTCAGATCATATTTTGGATTTCACTTATTTAAGCATGATTGTTAGTTATTCAGGGTTTTGAGCAGAAGAATGGCATAGCTTGGTTTGTACTTTTTAAAAATCACTCTGGCTGTTGTGCAGATTAATAGATTGAAAAAGGGTAGAGAGACAAGAATAGACGAGGAAGAAAGGTTTATGGCAAAATTCAGGCATAAGATCGTAGTGGCTTTGACTAAGCTGGTAATGATACAGTTGTAAAGATCGATAGGATTTTGAATGTGGTATTTTGAAAACATAAATGATAGCTCATGCTGATGAATTAGAAGTTGGGTATGAGTGAAATAGAAGAATCAAGAATGACTCCAGTTTTCTAAAAAGTTTTAGTCCTAAGCATCTGAGTGAATGGTATCACCTATTCAGAGATGTGGTAGACTGTGAGAGCTGTCATTTGTGGAGGTGAATCCAGGTTTTATATTGGATGTGGTATGTTTCAGATGCATGTTTATGTTCCATGTGGAGATTTCAAGTAGGGGATTGAGTAAGTATTAACTCAGAGGAGAAGCTCAGGCTGGAGAAATAAATCTGCAAGTAATCAGTATATTCATTGTTTAT
Source organism: Sapajus apella (assembly GCF_009761245.1). Classification (NCBI taxonomy): domain Eukaryota; kingdom Metazoa; phylum Chordata; class Mammalia; order Primates; family Cebidae; genus Sapajus; species Sapajus apella. The sequence goes on along the minus strand of NW_022436969.1, from coordinate 1,259,713 downwards.
TAGAGAGATAAAACTTGGCATCATAAAGAAAATAAATAAAGATAGAAATAAAATAAATCTGAGTCTTGAGCTACAGATTACTTCAATATTTAGAGATGGGAAAAAAATAAGATTATGAAAAACAGAATGAGAAGCGGCCAGTGAGGTAGAAGGAAAATCAGAAGAATGAAATGCTCAAGATGCAGTGAAGGGAAGTTTCCAGGACAAAGGGAGTGAGGCAATGTACTTAAAACAACATTGAATTTTAGAAAAGACTTGGGAATGACTAGTTGACTTAGAAACATGGGGATCACTGGATTCATTGATGAGAGTGATTTTTGGTCACATAAGAGTAAAGAGGATAACTTCTAATTAAGTTCAAGAAAAATTGTAATTGAAGAGATAGAGAATGAGGCTTTCCAAAAGTTTTGCTGAAAAGGAGTATAGCAGATGGAAGACTTATGGCCATAGGAGTTTTAGTTTGTATGTTTGTTTAATGGAAGTAATTGCAGCACATTTACGTCCAGATAGGATTTAATAGAGGGAAAATTACTGAAGATGCCAGAGAAAAAAGGTACAATTGTGGCAGCCAAGTAAAGGAAAGGGAAAGAGAGATAAAATCCAGCATAAAGGTGGAGAACAGAAGCTTAAACAGGAACAGGGACATTTTATTATATTGTAACAGACAGCAAGACTTACAGGAAAAACAGAGATATACTGGTAGATTTCTAGTGAGAAAATGCATAAATTATCTTTTCATTGCTTCCGTTTTCGTTTGTTCAGTAAAATAAGGAGAAATTAATTTCATCAGCTGAGATGGGGCAGAGTAAGGGGTTATGGAGATTTGGGGAGTATGCTAAATAAAGAAAATATAGTAGGATTCCCAGCTATGGCTGAGGGCCCCCTAGAGTTTAGTGATTCAGAATCTAGGGTAGGGCCACTCAGTGCATTGTGTATTTTTTCTACCATATACCAGAGTACAATTACTTCATTTAAGAAGAGAATGGTAACACAAGAAGATTTAAAGACAATAAAAATAGGTTAGACTCAATAGGTTTCATTTTCAAATGTTTTTCTATTTCTTTAGTTCCCATAATCACAATTTCAATTTTTGACACTAGTTAGCCAGACTGGTAAACATTAAAGCATAGGGAGAGTAATGATTGTTCTGTTTTTTTTTTTAGTACATGTGATGTCTGTAGCTTCTAAGCAAATTATGCAGCAGGATTCTTAATATTAAAATGAAGGGTTAGTATGTTAAAGATAGACACTCTCCTTTAAAGATGCAGTGTTTTTGTTTGAAAATATGAGACCATCCCCTACACATTTTCCCAACTGTTTAGATTAATTGTTTAAAAAGAAAATATATCATTCTATTGATGGCAAGAGTAAAGTAGAACCACAAAAAAAATTGAAATTGAAACTTAGTCAACATAGTTAATGAGGTTGTTTGTGTATATGAGTGTATAAACATACACACGTACAGAAACAGACATGCACAGACACATACACACACACAAACATGCACACATTTTCTAATTAAGACACATTTTACATAATTGAGTATAAAATTCATGGAGAGTAATGTCAAATACGAGTAAGCTTTGGAGCTGCTTTTTTTGTTCCCCCATTTATTTATTTTATTGCATTTTAGGTTTTGGGGTACATGTGAAGAACATGCAAAATTGTTGCATAGGTACACATGTGGCAGTGTGATTTGTTGCCTTCCTCCCCATCACCTACATCTGGCATGTCTCCCCTTGCTATCTCTCCCCAACTCCCCAACTCCACCGTCCCTCCCCTATTTCACCCCAACTGACCCCAGTGTGTAGTGCTCCCCTCTCTGTGTCCATGGAGCTGCTTTTTAAACAACAACAACAAAAAGAATATTTTGAAAATATATGATGACTGTTTTCCGCTATAGAGACACCATTTGTCTATAAGCTCACCAACTGCAATTCCCTAGAACTCTTTCTAAAGAAGTTAAATTTGCAAATAATCTTTTTGCACCACGTTTCTTTGAAATGATTGGTTGCACATAGCCAACTGTTTCTCAGTTTCACTCTACAGTTCCTTAAAACCCTTGGGTAGATACCATCTGGTCCTGGTGATTAATCTACATTTACTTTGTCAATTTTGTGAGAACATCTGAGTATTGACCACTGTTTGATCTGATACATCCAACCTGTTCATTTCCTGTAACAATCTGGATTTGAGAATCTCCCTAATATCTTTCTAATTAACGTCTAAGGGAAATAATTAATTCAGTCTGTCAGACCTCACATCTTTATTCTTGAGTACATTATTTACCCCAAAGTAACCAAAGATCCCAGTGATGCCACCCCAGGTGAATTTCTGCATGGCTAACACTGAAACCTTTTATTGTTTTCTAACTCTCTCATGAAGTATTTTTTGTCCAACTTACTTGCAGTTTGCATATCAGTGAACTTTCTTCTCCTCATTCAATCTCAAACACATTTGCCAGGCAGTCTATTTTCTGCAAGTACTTGGTATTCTTCATAATTGGCACATATTTTTGGATACACATTAAACTGTATATCAACAGTCTCTGAGATTTTTGTCTATATAGATTCTGAGAAAGACTCCCTACATTTTGTTGTTGTTCTTGCATGTGGACATTTTTTAATACCTTTCCCACTCAAGTTTTGAATTGAATTTTTATAATAACTATTAACAGATTAGGAACTATTGTTATTAATAAAAATATTTTATTCCTTTCTCTGAGTGCCTGAAATTCCTGACATTGTCATTTGCTTTGTTTAAATGCACACTCTGTCTAGAGAATACAATAGGGACAATTTGGACTTTCTTGTATAATATTATAAGAATGATGAAAGAAAGTTATATAGAAAAAAGAAACGTTTTTTGAAATTGAATTTTGAAATGAATGTCTAGAAATATTAAATTCAAGGTGACTGCATATCTCTATTAAGTTGCAACAATAGGACTAATTTACAATACATTATACTTATCTTTCTCTGAAGAACTCAAAACACTTAGCTTTATAACTGATAAAAAATATTTTTCTATTGTTTATTTATTTGTTTTAGAGACAAGGTCTCCGTCTGTTGATGAAGCTGTAGGTCTGTGGTAAAATCATGGTACACTGCAGCCTCAGCCTCCCATGCTCAAGCAGTTTTTTCACCTTAGCATCCTGAGTAGTGAGTTGCAAGAGTGTCCAACCAAACTCAGATAATTTTTATACTTCTTTTTACAGACAGGGTCTCACTATGTTATCCATAGGCTGTGTCTAACTCCTGGGTTCAAGTGATCCTCCTGCCTCAGCCTCCCAAAATGGTAGGATTGCAGGTATGAGCCACCATACCTGGCAAGCTTTCTCACTTTAATCTCACAGCAAGAGCTGTGAGCTGGGGATGAGTAGGGAGATAGGGTGGTCTTGTCAAGCTGACCATCCCATAATTGCTACTTTTTGCTGTTGTCTTTATTCTGTGTGAAAATAGTCATGCCAGTATTTTCTACACAAAGTGTTTAAATGCAGCCGTAACTCACAAAAGTTCTTCACCTGTGCAAAATCCCATTATTATCTTACTTTCAATCATAGATAAGCAAACATTAATAAATATAGCAAAAATATAACTTTAGTAATTGAGCAATTTCAACTCAGCATTCATCTGTTTAGAAATTATTGCTTGCAGTGGGTCAACAACTAAATCTAATAAGTAAATGAAATTGGGAGACATTAACAAAGACAAAGGAAGTATTAGCTTGAGAGGAAATAGTGAAAAGTAAGATTTGCCGTAGTATTCATTTCAGCCATGTGAATAACTGCTTATCATACCCTCCCTAAGGGATCAATTAAAAATGAGTCTCAGGTGACGAAATGTATTTCCAGCAATGAAGGCAGGCTTGTTTTATCATTACTCCTATGATGTTTGCATATATTCACCATTAATTAGCATAATCATATTTTCAGTATTATATATATGAAGTAAAATACAGCAAATCAAATACAGAAAAAAACACACCCATATAAATTACACACATATACACAGACATCAACACACATGTATACATTATGACTTGGCATAGCAAAACCACAGATGAATTTTTCGCCTTGGATCTGTTGCTGACATATTGTGTAGCTTTAGGCAAATTCTTTTTTATGCATGAATTTTAGAGTATTTTAGAATAAGTTGAGATAATCTACCTGATATCAATGTTATTGATCCAGTAACTAAGTTGCACTTGCCTATTGAGGATGCTGCTTAAAACAGAGAGATATTCATTTTGGTTTTCATAGTGCATAGTTAATGGTATCTGGCCATCTCAGAGGATAGTCAAGGACCATCCTTTTTGCTGCAGACTTGATAGCAGACTCTACCTGACTACGTCATTTCTATTTAACCTAATCTTCTTCTTTTGCATTTTGAAGTTCATACTCCTGCTTCTGTCAATCATTACTTACATGGCTCTCTACCACAGAAAATGCTTCTATTTAGGATTAAAATTTTTGCTGTCACCTCTCTCCTTCCATTCTTTTCAATTACTTCTGCATTTATAATTTTTTTTGAGAAAGGGTCTCACTCTGTCACCCAGGCTATAGTGCAGTGGCACCATCATGGCTCATTGCAGCCTCAAACTCCTGGGCTCAATAGATCTTCCCACCTCAGCCTTCCCAGTAGCAGCACTACTGGTGTGCACCACCATGCCTGGCTAATTTTTGTTGTTGTTATTGTAGAGATAGGGTCTTCTTCTGTTGCCCAAGCTGGTGCAACAGGCTGGGTTTCTTGCCCAGGCTTGAACTCCAGGCCTTAAAGCAATACTCCTGCCTCAGCTTCTGAAAGTGCTGGGGTTACAGGCATGAGGCACTAAACCCAACCAACTTCTGCATTTACAAAGATAATGTTTTGCAAACTACAAAACAATTTTAAGCATTTGACTTTGTTGCCCAAAGGCACCATTTTACCATCTAATTCTCAGAGATTATTTATTTTGTTATCTGCTTGGATTTTCCGCAACTAAAAATATGCTTTGCACCCCCTTTGGCGTATTTTATCTCTCATTATTATATTCTCTTCCTTAATTGTGATCTTTTCAGTCACATAAGGTTTTCCTCACTACCCTTAGTGTTCTATGAACAGTTGCTTTAATAGCGCTGCAAATACTTCAAAAGACTCATTTTTTCCTCTAACCTTTTTTAGATTGAAAGTACCTTTTTTGTCAGACTGTGTATTAGTCATCTGTATGTTTACCACAACAACCAGCATGGTACTTTGATCTTGCTACATACTCAGTAAACTTGCGAAGTGAAACTGAGTACCGAATATTGAGGACTTTATAAGGATCTTCCACTTTCAGTGATAAATGCATTGTTTATCACCTATCCCTCACCATATCCCACTGAAATTAAAGAAGCAATTTTTAATTAATAAATGACAGGGTGGAGGATGAGAAAGTGTTCATTCCACCGATTGGAAATTTGGGAAACTTTCTAGAAAAAAAAATGTTTTAAAATGTTGCTGGAAGCAGATCAGAGAAACCACAATCCAAAATCGGTCTAGGAGAAACCTGCTACATATGAAAACGCTATTCTTCTTTACTGAGTCCTGCAGAAGCTGTAAGCTCATGGTTATTAGGCACAAAAAAGCACTAATGATCCATGGGGGAATCCAAAAATTAAAGAAGTATGTTTTGGAACTGTAATAATATATGATATATATAAAATCTCATTATAGTTCCAAAGCATTCCTGTTTTAAATGAAATTAAGAAAACCATAGATTCAATGCTGGATTTGAAGAAAGAGACAAAAACTTTCAATCTCAGTGGATAGTTTTTATTTGCTTTGCTTTTTTCTTTTTGACAATGAGTATATATTGGGCTAGTACATTTAACTTACTAATATCTTTTTTGACTTCTTCCTTATTGATAATATCCAGTGATCAAAAATGTTAGTCATGGCCAATCAAGTCTCTTCTAGTCCCCAATTTTCACCTCTCTCAAGCAGCCAGAAGGTGGCCCTATGATTCAGTTTTGACCAGTGAAACACACTCAGAAGTTTACTGGTAAGGGTACTGATATAGTTTGGCTCTGTTTCCCCATCCAAACTTCATGTCAAATTGTAATCCCCACATGTTGGAGGAGGGGTCCTGGAAGGAAATGATTAACTCATGTGGGCAGTTCCCGTGAGAGAGCTCTCATGAGATCTGGTGGCTTGAAAGTGTTTAGGACTTCCCCTTTCACTCTCTCTCCTGCTCTGGCCATACCAAGACTGTGCCTGCTTTCCTTTTGCCTTCTGCCATGATTGTAAGTTTCCTAAGACCTTCCCAACCATGGTTCTTCTATAGCCTGTGGAACTGTGAGTCAATTAAACCTATTTTCTTCATAAATTATCAAATCTCAGGGGATATCTTTATGTCTTTATAGCAGTGTGAGAACAGACTAATACAGGCAAAGATGTGCTAGAATAGCCCTGCTCTCACTTGGTCTTGCCCTGAATGAACACATGATGTCATAAGCTATAGCAACAATGATATGTACACAAAGAAACAATCATGAGCACAAAAGAATACAACTAGTGGATTTCCATCTTCGTGTTGACACTGTTGTGTTAGTATATGGCTGATTATTCGATCCATTCTTCAAGACTATTAGGTGAAAAAACTCTATCCTTATTTGTTTAAATAAATGTTTTTCTGATTATCTGCTTGATCTAATCCTAATTAATAACTTCACCGTTTTTGATAAAGAAATCTAACATGTTGTAATTTCTCAACTTTTAAAGTCTAGTTCGAAATATAAGATAAATATAAATTGTAAAAGCCCCTAAAGATATATGCAAATGTATATATTAACATGAAATAATATAAAATTAAATAGACCTACCTTACAAACCAAGATGGATTTAATAATTTTCCTATTAATATACATATTTCATTATTCAACATCTCAAAATTAACATCAATAACAAGATTTTGTCAGCTATGACCTCATCCTGTCAAGCCCATTCAGTTGAAATCATTTACAGGGCACTCTACCATCAAGTCACTAAAATATCTAATTTAAAAGAATGCCAGCCTTGTATGCAGTTATCCCTAGAAGAAGGTTCTGCGATATTGAAATGTTGGTCCCTTCTAAACTGACAAAATTGTTTTAAGTCAGTTGGCGCTATTACAGCACAAACACACCATATTCATGTGATTTAGGGTCTGCTCCTCTGTTTCTGACAAATGATGGCACTATTGAAAAAGCTGTCAATTCTCTTAAAGGTGTAACTTTATAAAGGGCTAATTTTTTCACACTGCCTAATGAGATTTTGCTAGCAAATAAGTGCTTAAAACATATGGGGATAATGCTCATTAAATCCAAGGAAACTGTTATCTTTAGAACTGTCAGAATTGAACTTTTAAGGAGAAAAAAACTGATTTTTTTTGTTCAAAATTAATTGCTTTTGTCTACTGTTAAAGATATATGTTAGGTCTAAAGACAGAATTTGTGCTAACTTTTACAACTGTTTGACAATTCATTAAACATTATCATGTTTATGCTTTCTTAGAAAACTAAAATCTTGCTTGCTTTATCCAGCTCACCTGAGTTTATTATTGGCAATGCTTCATATTAGGAAAGTAAACGCATCTCTAAATTCCTATCATTCTTTGTGTCTATGGCACGTATTAGCACACAAACATTATTTTAATAATATAGTATATTCATATATATTATGCAGTCTCTATTCATATATTCTACACCGTCTCCACAAAATGAGGGGTTTTTTTGTCCTTAAAAGAGAGATTGTACATTAATTTTCTTTTAAAGTAAGAACATATAATTGTTATGCCACATCCAGAAAGAGAGTTCAATGTATATTTGCAGTTGAGGTTGATGATTATTATCGTGATAACAATCGTCATGTTTAAAATAATATACTTGTATTTTAAAAGTATTGTACACATTATTTACTTTTATGGTTGAGAGTTTGCTTCATTCAGTATACCTATGCCATCACAGAATAAGAACTCTGAGGTAGGCATTGGCTCATGGCTAAACAAAGACGTTATTATCATTTGCATACATCCACAGAAGCATTCCTAAATAAAATGTCGCCCAGGTGGGAAGAGTGTTGGGTTTGGTATTTCAGCTATTGTCACAGGTGAAGCTGATTGATAATTAAGTAAAAGAAAATAACTTCCTTAAAGTGAAGATCATTTTCTTCCTCCTCTTTCTCTTCTTTCCCTTTCCCTTTTTCCTTCCCTCCTTCCTTCTTTCCCTTCCTTCCTTCTCCTTCCTTTTCCTTCCTTCCTTCTTTGCTTCCTTCCTTTTTTTCTTCCTTTTCCTGCCTTCTTTCCTTCCTTCTTTCTTTCCTTCCCTCCTTCCCTCTTTCCTTCCTTCTGCTGGGTTTTGGTATCAGGATGATCTTGGTCTCATAAAATGATTTTGGAAGGATTCCCTCTTTTTAGATTGTTTGGAATAGTTTCAGAAGGAATGGTACCAGCTCATCTTTGCATGTCTGGTAGAATTCAGCTGTGAACCCATCCGGACTTGGGCTTTTTTTGGTTTGTAGACTATTAATTGCTGCCTTAACTTCAGCCCTTGTTATTGGTCTATTCAAGGTTTGGATCTCTTCCTGGTATAGGCTTGGGAGGGTGCAAGTGTCCAGGAATTTATCTATTTCTTCCAAGTTTACTGGTTTGTGTGCATAGACTTGTCTGTAGTAATATCTGATGGAGTTCGTATTTCTGTGGGATCAGTGGTGATATCCCCTTTATCATTTTTTATTGCATCTATTTGATTCTTCTCTCTTTTCTTGTTTATTAATCCGGCTGTTGGCCTATTTTGTTGATCATTTCAAAAAGCTATCTTCTGGATTTATTAATTTTTTGAAGGGCTTTTTTGTCTCTGTCTCCTTCAGTTCTGTTCTGGTCTTAGTTATTTCTTGTCTTTTGCTAGCTTTTGAGTTTTTTTTTTTTTTTTTAATCTTGCTCCTCTAGCTCTTTCAATTTTGATTATAGGGTGTCAATTTTAGATCTTTCCTTGCTTCTCATATGGGCATTTATTGCTATAAATTTTCCTCTAGACACTGCTTTAAATGTGTCCCAGAGATTCTGGTACGTTGTGTCTTTGTTCTCACTGTTTGAAGAATATCTTTATTTCTGCCTTCGTTTCATTGTTTATCCAGTTTACATTCAAGAGCCAGTTGTTCAGTTTCCATGAAGCTGTGCGATTCTGAGTTAGTTTCTGCATTCTGAGTTCTAACTTGATTGCACTGTGGTCTGAGAGACTGTTTATGATTTCCATTCTTTTGCGTTTGCTGAGGAGTGATTTATTTCCAATTATGGGGTCAATTTTAGAGTAGGTGTGATATGGTGCTGAGAAGAATGTATATTCTGTGGATTTGGGGTGGAGAGTTCTGTAGATGTCTATTAGGTTTGCTTGGTTCAGATCCGAGTTAAATTCCTGAGACTTTAAGCTTTCTGAAGACCTGATGTGATCTTTTTAACTTAAAATTTTTTTTATATGCCTAAGGCCCATGTGTTTCATATCTCAGTTTCCACAGAAAGCTTGGTTCTGTGAGAATTAGTGAGGGATTTAAGTGACTCAACAAAAAAGGAAACTTGCTTATCTTACTTATTGGTGAGACGACTGAAGCATAAAGAGATCATATAACTGGCTCTAGGTTATTCATCTTGTAAATATTAAAATTAAAATGTGCTGGAGCCAGGTTTCCAATCCAGGTTTGTCTGTTGAGATTTTCATTCCAAACCACTATGAATTCAGGAAGTATTTAATATTTGCATTTTATTTCCATTGAAATGTTATTAATTTGTTGTGTCTTTACACTTAATATTATTTGTCAGCATCTTCTTTAAGTTGATAATCACAAGAAGAATGCCTCATTCAGTGACAGGGAGATATATAAATCAAAGAAAATAATAGGAATGCATATGTTTTTGCTAGATCAATATAAAATAAGAGATTTACAGGTAAGTAAAAAATGTTAAGAAATTACTTTGGAAATCATAAATAGTATTTTTGAAAGCATAAAAACACATGTAAGAAAAATAAAATTGGGGTGAGTACCAAGGAATACACAAACCATATTACTAAAATGGTTACTATTTTTAAGAATAGTATCTTAATATTGACTGATAAAATACAACAAATTAAAGACTACATTTGAACATTCAGGTTAAGAAAAAATACCTGAATAAGTGAAATATAATTAGGTAAAAATTTAATCATTTATAGTTTTACCAAAAAAAGATTTGTATATAAAGTTGAAGCTTTCAAAACAGAATAGTCAAGTCAAAAATTAAACCAAGGTCACAAAGTAAACTTGTGGTCATCAAAAAAACAAATAAATAAAATTTATTCCCAGCACTTTGGGTGGCTGAGACAGGTGGATGGATCACTTGAGGTCAGGAGTTCAAGACCAGCCCAGCCAACTTGGCAAAAATCTGTCTTTACTAAAATATACAAATATTAGCCTGGTATGGTTGTGTGCACCTGTAGACCCAGCTACTGGGGAGGCTGTAGTAGAGTCACTTGAACATGGGAGGCAGGGGTCGCTATGAGCCAAGATTGGGCCACTGCACTCCAGCCTGGGCAACAGAAGGAGACCCTGTTCCCCTACAATAAAATACAATTTATGATGAAAATCAAAGTTTCCCTTAATAGTAGCTAACTTGTCATAGGCCTTAAACATAATTTATTACTTAATACATTCCCTTTATTTACAGTTACATAGAAAGAAAGATATCAAATAATAAAATCTACACTAAAACTGATTCATCAGTGTTTTCCAATGACCTGAAAGAAAGCAATTTAAAAAATAAAAGAGATGCATCATAGAGATAGAACCCCCATGATTTTTGCTTTTCGTTTGTTTTAATTATTTTAATCCTATTATGTTAAAGAACTAAACTTGAAAGTTTAAGTGCAACCTTAGGTTTTAATGCAATAGTTCTCCAATTGAATGAATGTGAGAATTATCTGTCTTACTTGATAATATTAAGTTAGATCCCTAGATCCAGCCCAGAAGATTCTGATTCAGTGGTCAGCTAGAGGACTTGATCTACATTTGTAACAAAGCCATCCTCCAGAAGTTTGGGCTATATTTGGATACCAGCCCTCAATTTAGAAAAATGTATTCTAGAGGCTCAAGTAAAAATCTGTTACCCATATTTTTACTTCCTGGGGATAGAGAGAATCCTTATACCCTTTTGAAATATGGAGAAAAAAACTATTGCATTAATAACTTTAAGAAATTTATGACAGGGAGGTTATATGTCCTCCAAAATCTATTCTTTTCTTTGTCCATAGTAACTGTAGCAGGGACATGATTTTTCAGTCAGCCTCATTTACCCTGTGATTAAGCTTTCACCAACAAAACAAGATTGGAAATGCTATGTCCCATTACTGGTCAGTGCATTTTTTAAAAAGTGGTTTTTTTTGGTTCCTTTCCTCTCTTTATGAGGCTTAAATGGTGATGATCAGGGAGAGTTTAAAAACCACATTTTATATCTGCAAGAACTGCCATCAGCCTGCCCCCAAATGACTGCCACAAGCTGATATAGATCGCCATCCCTGGACCAATAAGTGAAAGGAAAATCAACCTCCATTTATCAATAAAATCTCTGAAATATTGTAGGATCACTTATTAGTCATACAAGCTAATATATAAGGTATAAAGATAAATGTTATCACCACAATCATTTCTCTTTATTATTACTGAACATGTATTATAGGCCAAGCACTAAGCTGTTGCTTTAGGCATCCAAACAATCCATGACATGACATTTACTTATCTTACTTATTGGGGAGGCAACTGAGACCTAAAGAGATCATATAACTGGCTCTAGGTTATTCATCTTGTAAATACTAAAATTAAAATGTGCTGGAGCCAGGCTTCCAACCCAGGTTTGTCTGTTGAGATTTTCATTCTAAACCACTATGAATTCAGGAAGTATTTAATATTTGCATTATATTTCCATTGAAATGTTATTAATTTGTTGTGTCTCTACACTTAATAATATTTTTCAGCATCTTATTTAAGTTGATAATCACATGAAGAATGCCTTATTCAGTGACAGGGAGATTACTATTTCAGTAACAGGGAAATAATTTTAATAGCAAAAAAGCCCTGAAGTAGGGTGTCCTCAAGGAGGCTGATCAATTGTAATGTTAAATTAGGGATGATCTGGTAAGGCTTCTTAGAGCCATGACAAACAGATCATTTATGCCTTGCAATAAGATCAACTGTAGTTAGAAATATTGGTGTTTCCTGGTCACGGCAAGTAAACTAAATTCTGGTCTCTGGGTAAAATAGGGTATTTGAAAAACTATGTTTATTTTCTCTGGTTTCATCTTCTTTATATTCTTTTAACGATTCTATTTGTCCTTGCATGTAATTTGTTCTTAGAAATAAATGATGAAAATTTTGATAAGGAAATAACTATCCACTCTGTATCAGGCAATGCTGTAAAGTGTAAGAAATTAGTGATCAATCTTATTGTTCCCAGCAGAGTCCTACACGGAGGACTGTTGGAGCTAAGAGATCCTTAACCTCTAGATTACAAGAGTTCAGGGTAGCAAAAAAATATTCTCTCTTTCTCAAAAAAGTCAGCTCCCTAAATGTCCCTTCTAAGCATGAAACTCTGGAATCCTAGACACATACAGAGCAATTCCCTCTCCTTTTCTTCTCTCCTCTCCTCTCTTCATTCTTCTCTTATTTTTCTTCTCGTTTCTTGCCAAATCAAAGAATAAACTTGAACAGAAAGTTTCAGTTTTCTGACAGGACAATGAATAGATGCCCCTTCCATCAGAAACATTTAAAATAATAATTAATCAATATTTTAAAAGAGGAGCTGAGTGCCCTGGGAAGGAAATGCCATGGCTGTTCCTTAGTTAATATAGTCTCTCTAATATAGAAAATGTTCTGTGGTTCACAGGCCTCTGCCTCAGATAGCAGTTTTCTTGGACATTTTGGGAATAAACAAGAACCTTTTGGCTGTCACAGTGACTGCAGTGCGTTGCTAGAATTAGTGTAAAGGAGGTATGAATGGCTGACATTTTGTGATAAAAGGGAATTACTCCTTGTCCCACTGTCTTAAGGAACTGCTTCTAGTCCTATTGGCTTTTTGTTTTTTGCACGTACTTAAGGTATATAACATGTTGTTTTGACATACTTATCTTGACATACATATACATTACTATATGATTATTGAAATCAGTCAAATTAGCATAGCATCATCTCATATAGTTTCTTAGCTTAGCTTTGCTTTCTTTTTTTGTGTTAAGTATACTTATAATCTACTCTCTTGACAAATTATTAATACCAGTTACAATACAATATTATTATCCTACATAACTGTAACTTTGAATATTTTGACATTTTCCTCCACCCCTCGACCCCACCCCTGGTAACTACCATTCTACTCTGTTTTTATGTATTTGATTGCTTTCTTTTTTTTGAGGGGGAGGGGATTTGACTCCACACATAAATTGATGTAGCAGCACTTTACTTTCTATGTCTGACTTATTTCACTTAGCATAATGTCCTTTAGATTGACCTATGTTGTCACAAGAGGCAGGATTTCTTTATTTTTTAAGGCTGAATAATATTTCACTGTATGCCTTCCATTATCCTTTCAATTGTCCACAGACACTAAGGCCATTTCCATATGTTAACTATTGCAAATATTGTTGCAATGAACATGAAAATGCAAATATTCCTCCCTATCAGATCGTTTTGTTTCCTTTGGGTATATACCCCAGAAGAGAAATTATTAGATGATATGCTAGTGCTATTTTAAATTTCTTTAGTAACCTCTATTTTTTTTTTCACAGTGACTGCACCAATCTACATTTCCACCAACAGCATACAAGTCCCCTTTTTCTCTGCACCCTGGACAGCATTTGTTATTTCTTGCCTTTTTAATAAAAGCCATACTAACGGTATGTAAGATGATATCTCATTGCGGTTTTTAATTTACATTTCTCTGATGATTAATGACATTGAGCAACTTTTCATGTATTTATTGGCCATTTTTATGTCTTAATTGAAAAAACACTTACTGAGGTCCTTTGCCCATTTTTAATCAGGCTATTTGATTTTACTTTTTTAGCCATTGAATTGTAGGAGTTCTTTACATATTTTGAATATTAACCCTTTATTAGATACATGGTTTACAAATATCTCCTTTCCACCTTTTATTGATTGTTTGCTGTGCAAAAGTTCTTTAGTTTTATATAGTCTCATTTGTTTATTTTTGCTTTTGTTGCCTGTGCTTTTGGTATCTTGTTCAAAGAGATCCCTGCCAAGACCTAGATAAAAAAAGCGTTTCTGCTGTTTTCATCTAGGAGTTTTATGATTTCAGGTCTTACGTCTTTAATTCATTTTGAATTTATTTTTGTGTATGGTGTAAGGTAGGGGTCCATTTTCATTATTTTGCATGTAGATACCCAGTTTTCCCAGAACAATTTATCAAGACTCTATCCTTTCCCTATAGTGTCTTATTAACTCCCTTGTCAAAAATTAGTTAACTACATATGCCCAATAAATGTAAATGTCTTACTGGATCATTAGGGGTCAAAAATGTATTTATAATTTTCTAAACATATTTTGCATGGTTTTGAAAGGCACTACATTCTACATTTATCTAATGAGAAATGTAGGGAGGATTTAACACTATTTTAACTAAAACACTATCAAAAGTTGTTTATCAAAAGTTGTTTGTCAAAAGTTGTTTAGCATTTTAGAAGCATAACATCACCAATGGTGATGTTTAAGTCATCATTTAAACATATCTACCAATGTGAATTTGTAACTGTTCTATTCATGATAATATATACAACATAATCATGTACACACTTATGTGTGTGTATGTGTGTTTAATTAGGTCTCATTTCAAAATGTCAAATTAAAAAGTATTGACAATATGCATTTGAATGTTAATTGAATTTTAAGCTTTGTTCCTTACTCCATAGTTACAAATTACTTACTCTGCCAATAATTTTTTTCCTAATTAAGCTACAAAATGTTCAAGTTTAATTGTACATTTTTCAAAGAAACATGACATTGTATTTGGCAAAATTGTACTTCCAGGATTTAAAATAATGCCTGAAAGTTATAATACTTTTCCTGGAATGCTTATAAATACTCCACTCAGAATAATATTTATTTCATAAAGAATAGCAAAATGATAACAAAATAATAAAAGTTACAAAATATTACAGAAAAAAATAATTTTCTCAGCTTCTACAAGTCGTTAGTGTAAGGAAGGAAAAAATTTAAATCAAATTAGTTTCTTCTATTGACTTTAGTGGTAAGACTGATTGAAGAGGAAAAAATGAGATAATGAAAGTTAAAAAAATCCAGCTACATAATGAATAGCAGATAAGCATCTGCTTTAGAAATGAATAAAAGCATTTTGCATAGAAATAAAGTTTTATGGCTTGGTGATGTCTGGTTTGCCTCTAATTAAAAGTCATGGAGGAAATCTGGTTTCCAGAATTACTAATGGGGCAGTCATGGAAATGAGTTCCTTAGATCTCCTGCAGCTAGGAGCATTGCTCACTGGTGGCATCAGTTGTATCTATCTATTATCTGATCTATCATTGTGTTCATCTTGAGGCCAAGCTTCCTGCAGGCCGTCCTAATCAGCAACTGAACACAGTGGAGTTATTAGTTTGAGTCCATTCAAATAGCCCACAGTCCTCCTGGGTGACTTTAGCTTAAGGATCTTCTATTGGTCTATTCAAAGCTTTCTTAAACTTACTAGTAGTCCAAGTTTCTTCTCATCCCCTTTTCTCTCTTTTCACAAGTGTGAGATTTGCATGTCATTTTGAAGACACTCCCTGTCTTCTGTTTCCTCTCCTTTATTCTTCATAGGCATTTCCTCAGTAAATTTTTTGAATTTTTTTATCCAGTCTTGCTGTCTTCTGCCTTAGTACTTCTTGGAGGGTCTGTACTGACAATCTAACAGTAAGTATAAGGGAAATGACAATTTTAATTTTAATTAATTTTTAACTTTTATAGACAGAGTCTCTCCCTATCATATAGGCTGGAGTACAGTTGTGCAATTATAGTTCACTGCAGCCTCGAACTCTTGGGCTCAAGTGATCCTCTCAAGTAGCTGGGACTATAGGCACATCCCATTGCACTAAGGAAATGACAATTTCTATAACCTTTATAAATTAGTTCATATCAAAAATGTTTCCTCTCTCATATCATTGTGTACACAATAGACATAGCACTAGCTATGATCAATTAGTAACATGGGTATGAAGTCACATTTTTAAAATTATTTTAAATACATTCCTCAAATATTTTAGCATTTATTACAGTATTGGTCAATCACACTTAACCACTTAAAATTATACTTAAACTTCATAAGCCAAAAACTTGTTGTCAGTGACATTCATGTAATTAATACAGTCCGCCGAATAATAAATTTCATAAACTGTGAAAAGATAATAAAGAAGAAATGAACAACTGATTCTAAAATGATTCTAAAACAATTTTGTTCACTAATTGATTTTATTGCAGAATTGCTTTAATCAAATACAAGTTGAATATCAAAATTCAAATGTTGTGAAATGATGTGACATATCTTCAGATATGTATTTGAAAGATAAATGAGGCCCTTTCTATGAGATAAAGAAAGTAAAGGCAGTATAAGAAGTGTATCAACAATCTTATACTATTTAAAAATCTTTGCTTGCCAAGAACGTTGTTTCCATATTTGTAGCAGTTAAATAAGGATAAGCTCAGGCAGACAGAAATGGAACTATATTGCTCTCATTTGTGTGCTATTTAAAAAGATATAATGATTACATTTAAAAATCTGTATGAACATGCAATACTAGATTGGATGATTAATCCATTTGAAATGGATGAGAAACATGTTAGCCAATAATTCAAGAAGAGTTAATTAAAAAATGATTTTGAAACCAAAATATGATTTAATACATCTAATTATGATAGGTTTTGGACCCAATTAAAACTTAACATACCCGCTCCTTGGAAAGAAATTCAATTTATTATGATAGCATTTTCAACTATGTATTTTGATTAAAGCAGGTGTCTTTGAGCAGTAGTACAATTATTGAAAGGCAAAACCAACTGAAAATATGTAAGAAAGAAATTTGAGGGTTTTTTGTTTTTTAACAGTAGAAGAACCAAATTTTATTAAATTAACAAAGACAAGAAATGCAGAGATATCATTGAATTTTCTTAGTAAAGGTGATTTAAACAATGTTTCATATCCAATTACAAATGTTTGAAAATTATATATCAAATTATTTGCTTGTGAGAGGTATTTTGTTGTTTTTCAGTCCTACATTATACTCTCCCAGATCTACCTTACACACTGTAAAGAATTTTGTGGTATTGTCTTTTTCACTCCTTACCCTTCCTTTTAGTTCTCCTTAATCTCTAAGGTTTTTTGAGTGATAAAAATATTCAGTTTTTTATCAGCCTCAATGTAGAAGGTGAGATTTTTGTGTCAGAGAATGATGCTTCTTTGAGTAATAGACCCATAGATATTTTATCCAGTTACATGGTCAAACCCCCAGTCTCTTCTGCATTTACATATGGTCATGTGACCAAGATTGGGTCAATTACTAAAGGGGAGGTAACATCTGTAACTTCTGAATCAGGTCCTTAATGACAGAATTCCTTATCCTGGACTTCTCTTCCCTCTTGCTACTGGCTGGGAAATGGTGACACCACTGCTACCATGCAAGCCATATCCTCAGATTGGTGAAGCCATCTGATTTCTCCTTTGCTGTCATCTCTAGAATATATCCTGAGAAGTAAAACCTACTGTGCTTCAGTCACTAAAGTTTAAGCTTCTTGTTGTAGCAACTTAATCTGCTTCTTAACCATTACAAATTTTAAGATACAATTTATCTTCTGTGATACCTTGTTACTATCCCATTCTATGTATTTCATAACACAAACTTATTTTGACATTAACTTACATCTAAGGGATAGTTAATTAATGAGAATATCTTCTTCCTCCTTTCCTCCACTTCGATACTTTAGTTTGTCTTGGCATATTACTTGTGTACCATTTAATTTCCATATTTCTCTTATCAAACATACGAAGAAAAGATAAGCAAAATCTGGCTTATTTTCACTTATTCCAACACTAAATTTTATTCTATATTTTCATGTACTTTTTATACAGATGGCTTCTGATTTTTTAAAAACCTTTTTTACACCAACATGTGTTAGTTATAAGTTGATTCCAGTATCAGGCTATTTTATTATGTCTTCTTGTTTAATCATGCCCAAGCAATCACATTAAAACACAATATTTTTAATTACTTTTTTGCCTTTATATTGCAAATAGGTATATAAAATTTCTTAAAATTTTTGTGTTTACTTACATTATGTTATCTATGAATTTTATTTCAGGATAATAAATTAACATTTCTAATAACTAACATTTATATGTGCTATAAAGAGAGAGTATTGGATGTACGAGTCTTGGAACCACAGATCTGGCATGACCACGTGGCTTATGCAGGAAGATCTTACAAATACTACATATATTACTTTTCCTGAGTGCAGATGTGGTAAATACAATATCCTGGGCCAATATATCACTGCCTGATGGACTAACACTGGGGCTCACTTGGGCCTTCAGTTATTTCGCTCTGGTAGAGCTATCTCAATGTAAAAGGTTTAGGAAATGTGTATCATGGGAGAAGTTAAGTTTCAGCTAAGATAAAGGAATGGAAGGAGTATTAGATGACATTGTGGATAATGTTTAACAATCTGTTCTAAAAGAATAGAGATACCACAGGGGCATAGGGACATAGCAGTGCAGGTAGTTATATAATGGGATTGTGGAGTCTCGTTAATACTTATAAAAAAAAAAAACTAGTAGAAAAAAGAAAGAGAAAATTATTCAGCTAGAGAACAGAAACATAGGAGAATATTTATGTACTTATCTACTTAATACATTTGTTTCATATCTGTTCCACAGATTGGAATAAATATTAAAAGAGGCATATGAAGCAAAAATGATTTATGATTCCTATTAATCTTGTTGTTTAGTGGTTGGAAATATAAACTGGATTGATATTAAGACAATAAGTAGCTATTACTTATTTAGATAATGCTATGTGATTAGTAGTAGGCTAGACACCTTCTATATATAATGCCATTTATTCCCCAGGAGTAAGGTATTAATAATGTATTTTAACAGGAGAAAACTAAAGCCTACAGATATGAAGTAGCTCGTCCCAAATCACAAAGCTTATAAGTTAAACTTTCACTGCTCTGATTCAAAAATCCTTGCAACTCTCAAATGCCAGGATGCTATATAACTGATCTGAATTTAATTACCAAAAAATTCAACTATGGGCCATCAGGTTTGTGATTTTGTCAATGCTATTGGGAAGAAAAGAAGAAAAAAAGATACAGCAATATTTGAATTTGTAACTGATAACTCTGAACCTTCATGTTTAACTTTTTGGAACCTCACAAAAAGAACTATATTGTCTTTATCATAAGAAACGAAGACCAAAATTTTTGAGTGCACGCTGTATGACAGTTCTTTGGAAATGCTGGAAAGACTTATGAAACATGTTTTTAAAAAATCACAAAAATAGCAAGAAACCAGTTCAAAACCCATCTTCCTTTTATTTTAAGATTCTGTCTTCTAGCATCACTTCAAATCTGTGTGGTAGTGACTTTACAGCCTGGAGATAAAGTGACTCTAGGAAGTCATTTCCTAAGTTAGAAAATAATTTAGGAAGCTGTGGGGCATTGGGTAGATCAAAACCACTAAAATTTAAATAATAGTAAAGGAATAGTAAAGGAAATTTTAGAGTTCATGTATTTGAAACCCCATGAGCAAGTATCATAGAAGAGAATACTGACAGGGACACCATTGCATGCATTTTCAGCACAACAAGCAAAATGCCTCACAATTTCTTCTAAGCTCTGTCTTGGATGTGACTTCCTCATGCTGGCTGAAGTCTAGTCTGCTAAGACTCAGTAGATTCATATAACATATGTTAAGTCAGTCTCCTGTGACTACTTTTCAGGGAATATTTATTGGCACTAATCAACCTATATTTTTAATGAATTTTAAGGATGTGGAGAAGCAAAGAAAAACTGGTTTCTTTAGGGCCTCAAGAGTGGTGAAATATTTTTATTTGTCATGGTATCTACCAAATGAATGAGGTTCATGCTGTACAATTAGGATGAACTAAAGTAACATTCCTCTGCATTTGCTTTGATTTCTTGGATCATTTATGCACCCACAGTTTCATTCATTTATTTGTAGAAAAGTGATTCATGTTTTATGTTGTTTATTTGACCATTGTTTGCCATTGAATATCACTAATACACACCAAATCTCAGAGCAATAGATAAATGAAAGAGGTAAAAGAAAAAATAACACACAAAGAGGAGAAGACAATGAAACCTAACACATTGACACATATATAAGACTGTAGTGGACATGCATTGGTTTAGTCTGCATGGTATTAATTTCAGTTGAGGGGAAAGCTAATTGGCCATCGTTGAAATTGGGCATGTGGCTTGCAGTCAACATGTAGTTCTCATACATATTTATCCTCAGGCCAGGATGGGCCAATGGGCCAAAGAAATACTTTTCTCTGAGATTTGAATCTTGAGCAGTGTCACCCAGTGTGAAAATATTTGAAGCTAATTTATATCAACACTGCTGTCCTGAAGACATTATTCATTCTTTCCTGTGTTCCAGTTCTAGAAAGAAGTTCACAAGACGTGGAGTTTTATCTCTGTCTTTGAATATCACCATAGGCTTGCTGAAGTTAGGTAAAATCAGCTTCTCTTAATTGAACCCTGGCTGACACAGACTTAGCATAAATAATATTTCTCCACTTCTTCCCTTGTCTCCTTCTCTCTTGATCCTCCCATTATTAGAGCAGACAATCTTTGGATTATAGCAATTTCTTATTTATAATTAGAATTATGATTATTGTTCATTATTTTATGTATGTGCAAATGTATGTGTTCAAGTATATGTGGCTGACCATGAAAAAAATGGCTTTTTTCTGTAAACATGAGGTTATCTATTTGGAAAGCCATCCCAGGGCTTTTCAAGGCAATAATAATCTTTGCAAATTATTTCTCCCTATTTCTCAACACATATGCTATACTATTTACTGAATTTCTGAATATAATTTGATCTACGAAATCTAGATAAAATGAATAGTATGTCACATCTATCCCCTTACTCTTAGTTATAGAGAGACAACACAGTTGTTATGTTTTCAAAGATTTTTAAAATCTATTTCATGTTTAAATTAAATATTAGTATGTGTAGTTAATAAAATTTGGAATATTGTAGGTATTGAATAATACTTGTTACAAAAATGTGTAATTTTCTACACCTAGAGCTAGTGTTGTGTTAGGAAGCTACTTATAGACAGAGAAGTTAAAAGTCCTTCAAAGTTTCAACTGATCTACGCCAGTCATAAAGCAGCTTAATCCCTTCTTCTTGACTTGCATTCTACAACAAAATGTTAGGAAAGGCCTGGACATAGGAAGTTGTGTATTGATAGCGTTAACTCACACAAAAAGTAATTAAAACTGCAGGGCGCAATTAAGTTTGGGGGTAAAAGGAGCCACAAAAACTGAATTTAGTTACTCTCTTGCTTATCCTCCTCCAAGAAAAATAAACCAATTATATTAAACAACAGTTTTCAAACATTAAACAATAGGGAGCACAGAACTGTGAACACAGAGAAAAAGGAAACAAGATAAGACAAATTTGAACCTACTGAGTGTCTGGAACCAGCTTCTAGCTTATGTCTCAGGAAGGAAAAATCCAAGCATAGCCCAGAAGTGAGACAGAGATCTGAGTTTTGGAGGTAGTGGGAGGACTATGTTTAGCTAATATTGTGAGACAGTGTATGGGAGAAAAGACCGATACACAGAGAGAGAACTCGAGAGATCTGCAGAGCCGTACCCTGGAGTCTTTCCCTTAACAGTGATTCGAGCATACATGAAAGAAAATTTCCTGAAGCTGAAGACTGAACCCCCTATAAACGAATAGGTAAAATAACTTCTATATACACAAACGTGATATAACAAAGAGAAAGGCAAGACTCATATAAGTCAATTGACTCAAAAACTCATAACTGCATGTCAGTACAAAACTTACCATATCAAGAAAAAAACAGAAGACAACACTCAATAGTGTCGACTCACAGTATAAGTCTTCCAATAAAAAAATACCAGACATGCAAAGATGTAGGCAATTATAATTAATGATGAAGAAAATTAATAATAGATACAGACCCAGAAAGAATAGGGATTTTAGACCTAGCACATACAGATATTAAAATAGCTATTACAAACATGATTAGATTCAAAAAGGCATAGGAAAATAAGAGCAAGATAAAGTTGGGAGAGGCAATTTGCTATGGATCCTGAGTGTTCTAGCATGTTCTTACTGGATATGCTAAGGAAGAAAGGTTCTAATTACTCTTTTTTGAATCATTTCTCAAGGTTACATATAGAGTAAGCAACACGAAGTGGAGTTGTTTACAGGACTCTGTCAAATAGTAGATTCTCTAAACTCAACGTTCCTCTCCTATAATGAAACCTACTGGTTATGGGGGGTGGATATCTAGGCCCAGGTTCATTTTCCTCTTTATACTTAGAAAGCATGGAAAACAACCAAGAACATAAAGCCTATGCCAACTCCTGTGCCATGATGAGTAACACAACCTTTCATCTTTGACCCAAAAGTCTCATGTCGTCTGCAAGCATTCATGAAATGATCATAGTCTAGCTTGTGAATTTGCTATAGGCTAAAATTGCACACCCTGCAACTGTTTGTTTGTTTGCTTGTTGTTTAACAATTATGGCAAAGGGGTTGGGGTACTTTCACTTTCTGGAAACAGGCCAGGTTAGGGGATATGAGAAGACTCCTTGGCATCTGGTAGAATATGTTCTTTCTAAGTTGTAGGTAAGGCGTGAAGGATTAAGGGTTCCCCCTGCTTTACCTGTCAATGAGTGCTTAAAGAATAAACAGCAAGAGATAAAATTGAAACAAGTTGCCCAAACGGTGCTTTGATTTTTGTTCATTTTTTGTCTAAGTACAAATAGGAAAGGATGTTATCATGAAATTTGTACAGCAATCATTGGATCCCCAGGCCAAAGGCAATATGGCTGTGGTCACTGATCTAGGGCTCTCGAGATCTGAAATGAATGGTGTCAGCAAGAAGGACATAGAGCATTGACTAAAATGCAAACATTAGTAGCAGTCAGTCTATTGAGTCCAAGAGGGCAGTCATGAAAAACTTCGGAAATGCAAAGCTTTGGCTACTGGCAGAGTCTGCTCTCTCTCTCTGTCTGTCTCTCTCTCTCTCTGTCTCTCTCTGTCTCTGTCTCTCTCTCTCTGTCTCACACTATGCTTCCTGATCTCTACTTCCACCTTTACTCCAACCTATGCTTTTTTAAGACAAAAGCCTAATATTATAGAGAACTTCACAGGGTGGAGGGAAGCAAACTTTTATAATTTGCTGGGATATAGGCATCCAAGTCAATATACCATCTAATCCCAAGAGGGGTAGGGTTCTGAGCACAGGAGTGGCTGAGGACACTGTGAACTGAAGGCAGAGCTGCAGCGTGTGAAGGGGCAGAAAGAAAGAATTGCTGCATGGGGCACTTTTCAGAACTAGGAGATGCATAAGGAGGAGGTGGCAACCAGTCCTTTAGTGAGAAACCAAAAAAGCCAGAAAGTTCCCCTTGCCACCCTCCTTCCCTTCTTCCAGCCTCATGCTCTTGACAGGGGTAACATGAGCTCTTAGCCACCACGAACTGTCCCTGATAAGTGTTATTTAAAAGTCCTCTTCTTGCTTCAGTAAGGAAAAAAAAAGAAAAAGAATCTAGGTATGATCAATAGGTTTTGGTCCACATAAGAATCTAGAAAATATTTTAAATTGAATTAAAATGAAATTATAACACATGAAATTATGTGGTAATGCAGCTATATCAGTGCTTAGAATTTTATAACATTAATCTAGAAATAAGTACAATAAATAAGATAAAGACATGACCAGACATAAATGAAATAAAATACTAAAAACAATAGAGAAAATCAATGATATCAGAGCGATTTTTTAAAAAGATCAACAGAAAATAATAAAATTTTCACTAGAATAACAAAGAAAAATACAAACTAAAAATAGAAAAGAAATTGGGGACATTACTAAAAATCCTACAATTATATTATTATTTTTATAGTTAATAAAATCGTCTCTACAGTAAATCCTAAGAAATCCACAGAAAATATTACTTAGCAGTGATAAATGAGTTAGGTAAGTGATACAATTCTAGTATTTAAAAAGTCAGTCATATCAGTATATTCATAATAAATAACTGAAAATTAAAAATTTTCAAAATTCTCTATAAAATACTATCAAAGATATCTGAAATACTTAGGAATCAATTTAAGAGAAAGATCTGTTAAATATACTGAAACTAAACACACAAATTTAAAGGGTGAATTAAAGAAATATATGTAATATCTGTCTACTTAAAACTACAAAACATCAATGAGAAAAATTAAAGACAAATAGTGAGAAACATCATATCCATAAATTAAACAATTCATTTTTTTTTTAAATGAGACAGAGTCTCCCTCTGTTGCCCAAGCTGGAGTGTAGCAGCATGCTCTCAGCTCACTACAACCTCTGTCTCCCCAGTTCAAGCAATTCTCCTGCCTGAGTCTCCAGAGTAGCTGGGATTACAGGTGTCTGCCACCACCCCTGGCTAATTTTTGTATTTTTAGTAGAGAAGGGGTTTCACCATGTTGGCCAGTCTGGTCTCGAACTCCTGACCTCAGATGATTTGCCTGCCTCAGCCTCCCAGAGTGCTGGGATTACAGGCCTGAGCCACTGCACTTGGCTTGTTTTTGAGACTGAGTCTCTCTCAGTCACCCAGGCTTCGATGCAGTGGCACGATCATGGCCCACTGCAACCTCCACCTCCTGGATTCAAGAGATTCTCCTCAGCCTTCCAAGTAGATGGGACTACAGGTGTGCACCACCACTGCCCAACTAATTTTTGTATTTGTTTTTAGTAGAGACGAGGTTTCACCATGTTGGCATTGGCCAGGCTGGTCTTGAACTCCTGACCTCAAGTGATCTGCCTGTCTCAGCCTCCCAAAGTGTTGGGATTACAGATGTGAGTTACCATGCCCAACCAATATTTTTAAAATATAATTTTTTTTCCAAACTGATCTCTAATGTCAATATGATCCCAAACAATGTTTTTTTTTTTTTAAATAGAAATTCTCAAAGTCTCAAATAATATATGGAAAGGCAAATAACCTAAAAAAAAGCCAAAAATATTTTGAAAAGGCACAAAGATGGATTATTTATACTACTTGACTCCAAAAGTAGTTATGATGTTTCAATAATTAATATAATGTGACATTCACATAAGGATGAACATATAGATAAATAATAGACAGTACAGCATAAAATAACACACATATATATATATATTCATTTGATTTCAACACAAGTGCCAAGGTATTCAGTATGGAAGGTATAGTCTTCTATAGTCTTCTTAACTGTCAATTGCTTTAAATGCCTGTACATAAATAAGTTGGGTTTATGGTCTTGAGAGAGAACACACACCTTGTAACATATTAGTAAGTGAGTTTTAAGAATGGATTTAATTTACATTTTGGTCTTTGTGTTAGATATTTTGGGAAAGGGCTTTGCTCTGGATTTGATGGTGTGAAGAAGTAGAGCAGAAGTGTATGAGTGCATGTCTTAATAAACCACCTTTATGAAAATGTGACTATACTGTGGCTAAGAGGTAATTGGTAAACAAGTAACAGTCACTCCTATTAACCAACACAGATGGATATTTGGTCATTTTCTAATGGTTTGTATAATGTTTCTGCTTTGAGTTCAGGCCACTCAACATCACTTGCCATTAGGTAATGCAAAATTAAAACACAACAAGACAACACTACACAACTACAGAAGAGCGAAAATGGAAAGGATTGACAAGATAAAGTGGTATTGAGAACGTACAACAACTGAAACTCTCATTCACAGCTACTGGAATGAATAATGGAAAACAATTTAGCAATTTCCTATAAAGTTTGAGTAATACATACTTTAATATTTAATATTTATCCAAGAAAAATGAAAAATATTTAAAAAAGAAGACTTTACTTGAATATTCATAGCACCTTTAATGAAAATAGACCAACCCATGAAACAACCCAAATGTTTATTACCCAATGTACAGATAAACAAATTTTGGTGTATCTATACAATGCAATATATCCATACAACTCGATAAAAAGGAAGAAACTAGGCCGGGCGCGGTGGTGTAATCCCCGCACTTTGGGAGGCCGAGGCGGGTGGATCACGAGGTCAAGAGATCGAGACCATCCTGGTCAAAACGGTGAAACCCCGTCTCTACTAAAAATACAAAAAATTAGCTGGGCATGGTGGCACATGCCTGTAATCCCAGCGACTCAGGAGGCTGGGGCAGGAGAATTGCCTGAACCCGGAAGGCGGAGGTTGCGGTGAGCCGAGATCGCGCCATTGCACTCCAGCCTGGGTAACAAGAGCGAAACTCTATCCCAAAAAAAAAAAAAATGGAAGAAACTGCTCATACATACAACACCATGTATGAATCTCAAAAGCATCATGCTAAGTGAATTAAAGTGAAAAACAATAATTATATACTATGTCATTTAATATATATAAAGAATTCTATTATTATGTATACATTATATCCACTATTCTAGAAAAGTGAAATTTACAGTGAGTAAAAATGGACTCATGGCTATTGGGGACTGGGGACCAGGGGAAGAATTCTGATTGTAAAGCAGAACGAGGGAACTTTCTGCATGTCATGAATAAGTTCTATGTCGTGACTATGGGGATTATATGGTTTAATGCATTTGTCAAAACCCATTGAAGTGTACACCTTAAATTGTAACTTTTATTGATGTAAATTATACCTTAGTACACTTGATTACACATAAAAAATATTCCCTGTGTGCTAATGTATGTGGAACTATGTTACCAGAATCAACTAGATTTTTCAGTTTCAGTGATTTCTTAAGCTAAGATGTGAGTTCATTCATTTAAGGGCAGAGTTTAAAGAGCTATGAGCCTTGATCTGGCCACAAATAATGGTAAAAGTAAGAAACTATATTACACCTTTGGGAAGAACAGGTACCCAAAAAGTATGTGATAAAGTACAGGTTTATTCCCTGTTGCTTTAAAGAGCTTTAAAGAGCTATGAGTCTTGATCTGGCCACAAATAATGGTAAAAGTAAGAAACTATGTTACATCTTTGGGAAGAACAGGTACCCAAAAAGTATGTGATAAAGTACAGGTTTATTCCAAGTTGCTTGAAGCTGTCCCTAAAAAGGCCATTCTGAATCATGAACACTCATTTTAATTTTTTTCCCTCTAGGCTTTATTTGCATATGTTTGTTATCTTGCACTGCATTTAAGTAAATCAGACTAATTACTACAAACCTACATACATGAGCAGCAGTATTTGGACAGTGAGGAACATCTTAAAATGTGACTACGTAAGATGATTGGAATTTCATTAGAATTAAAAATAGAAGTCCCTGAGGAAGAAAACTTAAATATGAATAACGTTGACTCTTTAATATTATGTAAACTGAGCATATTATTATCATAGCAGTGGAGGGATACAATTCTGCTCTCACAGAACCATTCTCTCCATTTAATGTCCTTTCAGAGGAATGAAAAGAGGAACTAATATGAAATGCAATATAGTTTCCAAAGTGTTTACAATGCCAAGTAGATTCTCTTGGCATTATTGTCATTATTAAGAATTATCATTAAAATAGCATTATGACAATCTGAAAGTATTACAAAAGTAAACAATTTTTCTAGACATATAAGATTGAAACTTCTCATTTTAAGCAAAGTAGTATGTAACAGATTGCAGAAATGCACATTTAAATGGAAGAACAAGGTCATTATATGAACATTTACTGCATTTCTTTTAGGTTTTGAGCAATATATTACTGGATATTTCACTTCTTCTGTCTTTCAGGAAAAAAAAGTCAAAATTACTTAAATAAAATATTTCAGACAAATTACTTTAACCATTGTATATACATAAATATTCATTTTAAAAATCTTCAAATTTTAAATGAAAAAAGAAAGTCTAGCATAGAATAACACATATATGTTCATCGATCTTCAACACAAGTGTCAAGTTTTCAGTAATAAAAAATAGGAATCTTTAGCATAAGATCTTAAAAGTTTTACTCCAAATAATGGCATGTTTATATATAGAGAGAATTAATATAAAAACATTAATCTATTTCTCTTTTTGTATTATAGAGTCTTCCTGTTAAAAAAATTTAAAATTATATTCCTAATTTAATTGTAGTCATTTTAAAATTTTATTACAATTTTAATTATATTGACTTAACAAACACATATCAAATGCTTACTAGGTGCTAAATGATATTTTAGAAACTCATTATATTTGTTTATATTTAAAATAAATATTATTTAATTTGTAGTTATTTAGCTCTGATAATTTAAAATATCAGCTTGCCTTCATGTAGCTACATTTATATATTTATGTGTTTTTTCTGATTATTTGTATAGTATCAATCTTCCTTTACATGCTGTAAACTCATGAAAATACAGATCAAGTACATTTTTTTGATCATTAACATTTAGCACATACCAGATTACTTAACACATAGTAATTGTTAAGTATTTTTTAATTAATAGATAAAAAAATGAATTAATGTTAATCCAAAAGCTTCAAAATATTGCTAAAATTGATAAAGAATAACTGTAAACTTAGAAACAAACTATAAACAAACCACTTTATTACATATCATTCATTATGGGCATACTTGTTTTATTGTACTTCACTTTATGGAGATACCATAATTTTTACAAATTAAAGATTTGTGAAAGCTGCATTGAGTAAGTCCATCAGCACTATTTTTCAAACAGCATGTGCTCACTTTGTGTCTGTATCACATTTAAAAATTTCTCACAATATTTCAAACATTTTCATTATCATTATATCTGTTATGGTGATCTGTATTCAGACATTTTTGATGTTGCTATAGTAATTGTTTTGAGACACCACAAATTGCACTCATATAAATTGGTGAACTTAACCAATGTTATGTATGTTCTGATTGCTCCAACAGTCAGCCATTTCCCAGCTCCCTCCCTCTCCTGGGGCTTTCCTGTTCCCTGCTACACAACAATATTGAAATTAGGCTGATTAATAACTCAACCTTGGGCTCTAAGTGTTTAAGTGAAAAGGAGGGTTTCATGCATCTCACTTTAAATCAAAAGCCAGAAATGATTAAGCTTAGTAAAGAAGGCATGTTGAAAGCCAAGAGAGGCAGAAAGTTAGGCCTCCTGTGCCAAACAGTTTGCTAAGCTGCAAATGTGAAATAAAAGTTCTTGAAGAAAATGAAAAGTGCTACTCCGGAAAAAACACTGTGGCATCGATCACATCGGGTTCACCACCTGAGATGTTGATCACCACCTGCGGAGGTCTGTCCTGCAGACTTTGACTTAGCAACGGATGAATAAATGCACTTACATGCACAGTACAGTGTAAGAGTCGGGCTAGGGGGTCATTAGCTGCTCTTTGAGGGCGATTGCATCTAATCAATGACTACCCTTTGCTCCTCCTCACATTTATTCTGTATAGATTTAATAACAGAGGTTGTAAGTCAACATGCTTGTGGATAAATAACATGTTTAAAAGAGTGGTTTTATAAATGATAAAAGGTTTTGGCTCTGGGGCATAGAATAAACACTATTAACGGGTAATTCCTTTTTACCCTCCCCCTGAGAGGACCATCTAGCACAAAGTTTACATAAGCAAACAAATTAGAGTAGGGACAAAGGAATGTGGGGTAAACAGACTTAACTGGGGAAGATTTTATTATCTTTAATCTATACTTTATGACCTAATGGAAGAACTGGCTGCCTTCAGCTCATTCCATAAGTTAATAAAAACCTCTTGGTCTTCCAAAAGCTTTGAGACTATAATCTTATAACTTTAATATTTCCCTTTATATTTTGCCAGCCACCTTGAGTAAATCCCAATGTCACATAAAGGATAATAGAGCAAAACAGCCTTGTGGCTGATACAGAGAAAGTTTTGTGGTCTGCATAGAAGGCCAAACCAGCCACAGCATTCCTTTAAGCCAAAGTCTAATCCAGGACCTTAACTCTCTTTAATTTTATGAAGATTGAGAGCAGTAAGGAAATTGCAGAAGAAAATTTGAAGCTAAAAGAGATTGTTTGTGAGAACCCCAAATATCTGAGACAGGTATCAGTCAATTTAGGAAGCTTATTTTGCCAAAGTTAAGGATGTACACCTGTGACACAGCCTCAGGAGGTCCTGATGACATATGCCCAATGTGGCCTGAGAACAGCCTGGATTTATACATTTTAGGGAGACATGAGACATCAATCAATATATGTAAGATGAACATTGGTTTGGTCCAGAAAAGCAGAACAACTCGAAGTGGGGAAGGACCTCCCAGGTCATAGGTAGATAAGAGAAAAATGGTTACATTACTTTGAGTTTCCGATTAGCCTTTCCAAAGGAGGCAATTAGATATGCATTTATCTCAGTGAGCAGAGGGATGACTTTGAATAGAATGGGAGGCAGATTTGCTCTAAGCATTTTACAGCTTGACTTTTCCCTTTAGCATAGTGATTTTGAGGCTTCAAGATTTATTTTTCTTTCACATTCAATAGGTTTAAGAAAATAATCCATATCCATAACATAAACGTGTAAGATGAAGCAGTAAATAGCAAGTATTGATAGAAAAACTGCAGAAGCTATCTAGAAGATCTAGCCAAGATCATTAAAGAAGATGCCATCTAGGACTTTCAGAGCAATAGAAAAGTTTCTATCTGGCTTCAATCAATACTGCAAACATTGTTGTCTTATTTTAAGAAATTGTCACAGCAACCCCAACCTTAAGCAACCACCACCTTGATCAGTCAGCAGCCATCAACATTGATGCAATATTCTCTCCCAGCAAAAATATTACAACTCACAGAAAACTCAGATGATTGCTAGCACTTTTTGGCAACAAAGTATTTTTTAAAGTATGTACATTGATTTTATAGGTATAATGCTATTGCATATAAACTACAGTATAGTGTAAACATCACCTTTAAATGTACTGAGGAACCAATTAATTTGCATGATTTGCTTTTTTGCAATATTTACTTTATTGCAGTGATCTAGAATTAAGCCTACAATATCTCTGAGGTATATATGTATTCATTCAAGTACTCAGAGGTGACACAGGAAAATCTAATAATACATGGTGCCCATATTCAAGAAACTTAAATACATAATAGGTGGAGACAGACTTATAAGCAAATTATGAGCACCAAAACATCATAAATCTCCAAAGGAAAAGTTGAAGGTAGTGGCTGACCTGATCCTCAGTAAATGACTAGCAGGCCAAACAGACATGGGAAGAAGATTGGTTCATTTGTTTGCCTCTTTCTTTTGCTGTTGTTGTTCTTTGGGGTGTGGGGGCAGGAGGGGTTAATAAATGGAGAGTGATATCCAAACATCACTAATATACTTTCTTTCTATTCAATCGTAATTTGGGATCATGTGAGTTTTATTCCCACTATATGATTTGCATATTGTCATAGCTATTCAATAAGTTGCTGTATTTTGAATAAATGTCAGTATGAGAAATGCTTCAAATTATAAACAATACAAGTTGTTCACCAGAGCAATTAGTACTCATTTTACTTATATGGTCCTTGATTAAGAAAGAACCAAATTTCTGTTGGATGTCTGCAGTGATATATTTAGCTATTGTTTATTGGATATGTGGAATGACACCGAGAGTGATAAATATTCAAATTCACCTACTGCAAAACTCCAAATTCATTTTACTGCCTAAGTGACACAAATAGTTGAATGTTGGGTAAAACAGGAAGAAAAAAATGATATTGAAAAATATGGCAAGCTCACATGTTGATGCTTAGTCAAATAGAGTATAGTGCATACAGTAAAATATGATAGTGATTTTTAGCATTTATACAAAAGAGTAATTGTATTAATATACCATATGCCAAGAATTAGAGCCATATTATTGCTTGTGTTCTCAAAGATAACTGTTATATATTCAGTATGTACATGTTCTATGACCCTTGGGAAGTTATGTAATCTCCTTGAGCCCTATTTCCTATCTTTCATAGAATTCTTGAGGTTTATGTTATACAAGTACCAGCAAGCAAAGTTTTTTTCTGGCATATGAAGGTTTTCAAAATAAGGTAAAATATCAAACCTCAAAGAAGTTTAAAATATAATATGCTCGATTTATAATCTTTTGGGTATATACTCAGTAACGGGATTGCTGGGCCAAATGGAATTTGTATTTCTAGATCCTTGAGGAATTGTCACACTGTCTTCCACAGTGATTGAACTAATTTACACTCCCACCAACAGTGTAAAAGTGCTCCTATTTCTCCACATCCTCTCCAGCATCTGCTGTCTCCAGATTTTTTAATGATTGCTATTCTAACTGGCGATATGGTATCTCAATGTGGTTTTCATTTGCATTTCTCTAATGACTAGTGATACTGAGCATTTTATTTTTTTCATATGTTTGTTGGCCTCATAAATGTCTTCTTTTGAAAAGTGTCTGTTCATGTCTTTTGCCCACTTTTGAATGGGTTTGTTTGTTTTTTTCTTGTAAATCTGCTTTAGTTCTTTGTAGATTCTGGCTATTAGCCCTTTTGGGTAGATTGAAAATTATTTTTTCCATTCTGTTGGTTGCCAGTTCACTCTAATGATTGTTTCTTATAACATGGGGAGAAATGCCAGATATAGGTGATGGGGGATGAAGGCAGTAAACTACCTTGCCATGTATGGACCTATGCAAAAATCCTGCATGATCTACATATGTACCCCAGAACATAAAGTATAATAAATATATATATATACATATACATATATATATATACATATATATATATATGTATATAGTATGCTCCATGCTGGAGCCTAATACAGGGTAACTTTATTCGTAAAAAGCAAAACAAAACAAAATTTCTGGCATGTCTAAATATTGGATTATCTTATCAGAAACATTTTTAACAGAAGCTAAAATAATATTGGTGACAATGTTGAATTTCACCGAGTCCTAAAAACCGTGTTGGTTAAAAAATTCCTCTTTTGTGTATTCAGAAAAGACTTTCCCACAAAGACTCTCCCTTCCCCATATGACTTAGGTAAGATTTGCTTCACCCTTTCTACCAACTCCCATACAACTGGAAGATGGCTCCCTTGCTTATATGTGACAAAGCCAAAGTAGACTTTTCCCCTTTTGCCTGAACCACCTAAAAGGACTGATGCAGACCCTCAAGCTCCCAGTTTTTTGCCTCATGAAGGACTAGGTGAGATTAAAACTTTGTTCACCGCTTGCTAGACATATATGTTTCAGACAGTTGTAAGGGTTATAAAGATACAATACGGCAAGGTAAGGATAGATCAAGGTAGGAAAAAACCCTCTGGCATAGAAAAGCTCCTGCTTTGCATGGCTGTGTTAACTCCTTACACAGTGCAGAAAAGAAAAAAAATCTTAAGTGCAGGGCAGGGACAGTGCCTTGGAGGAAAAAACACTTCTGGGTTCCTTCAACAGGGAGAGACTCTTAAATGCTGTACCCTCATTCTAATTTGGATTTAGCTGGACCCCTTGGCCAGGAGGGTAAAGATTCACAGCATGTGTCAGGAGGAGGAAGTACCAGAACTTCAGTTTATTTAATAATGAATTTAAATAACTCAGCTTATTTATCTTCTCTTGGTGATCACCCTCTTCCATAGGTAAGTCCACATAATATTCAGTACAGGGGTCAGGTCTGCTGACAGTTCCATGGGTCTGACATTCAAACCTCAGACTTGAGGTTTTAAAATTCCTTCACTTCAATATTTTTGCGACAATCATTGCGACAATCACCCTGTAAGTTTCTTGCTGATGCTGTAGCTCAATTCCATGCATGGACTCCTGCTTTGTTCTAAAATTAAGCTCACCTCACGTTTGGCCAGGCAGCTCCAGCCTTTTCCTCTCTGAGTTCACCTCTTGATAATGCATTTCTAGTCAATCAATGAGTAGAAATCTCTTTCATAAATATAGCTTCCTCCCTTCTCCACCTCCATCATACAACACACTAGCTATAGTAATATTATTTTGGTGCATGCTTATTGTATACAATTAACCCATATCAATCAGTTTTCCTGCATCATTTGTATTTTCTACATAGCAGAAGCTACTATTATAACAGTTTTACAAATGTAGATGGTGAAAGGAAAGCTAAACAGTTCTTGCTCCCTTGAAGCTACATCCCAGCAGCAGAGACAGTTTTTAAATTGTTAATTGCAAATTAACTATTAAATGACAATAGTAATGAATGCTGCAACAAGACCAGAGTACACTAGGAACCCATCATGAACTACAGAGCTTACTGCTTTGGGGAAGTCAGGAAAGTCAGGGACACACTCCTTGAGAAAATACTATTTGAGCTAAATTCCAAAAGATGAACTGAAATTAACTCTAATGATGGAAGAGAAAGAGAAGAGTGGGCATTTTAGAAGAAAAAATATAAACATTCCTCCTAAAGACACTGCAGAAAGGACCAAGATCAACACTGGGACTGGGGTGCCTAGACTGGAAGGAAGAGAAGCAGAGGATGAGCCTGTGGTTGTTAAATCAGGCTATGCAAGACATGAAGGCTGCAACAGGACTTTGTTATGTCCTGAAAGCAAGGGGAGCATCTTGAAGGGATCTGAGAGGAATTATGGGAGGTAGCTGGAATGAAAGCTGGGAAAATGGTTCACAAGGCATTGCAGCACTGCAAGATGATGGGGTACTGTGGAGGTAGATGGGAAAGAAAAAATAAATGAGATGAAGGCAAATTTGGTAGGAGGAATAAGCTGAATATCATGGCTGAATTAGCTATGGGGTGAGAGTGATCAATGAATGGTAGCTAGCTAGACAAAAGTGCTGTAACATTAATAAACCAGAATAATTATCTTTTTTTTTTTTGATATGGAATCTCACTCTGGGGCCCCGGCTGGAGTGCAGTGGTGTGATCACAGCTCACTGCAACCTCCACCTTCTGGGTTCAAGCAATTCTCCTGCCTCAGCCTCCTGAATAGCTGGAACAACAGGTGCGTGCCACCATGCCCAGCTAATTTTTTGTATCTTAGTTGAGACGGGGTTTCATCATGTTGCCCAGGCTGGTCATGAACTCCTGAGTTCAGGAAATCCACCCTCCTCAGCCTCCCAAAGTGCTGGGATTATAGGCTTGAGCCACTGCATCTGGTCCCCGAATGGTTATCTTTTACAGTGTTTAAAAGTTTTCTTACTTTAGGGTATCTTTCTAGGTTTGAGATTGTTTTCTTTCATGGTACACCTCTGCAATCTGGAATTAGGAAACAGAGAAAGCCTAGATTGATAGAGTTATGAAGGAAAGTTCAGCCATGGAGAGGACCTAGATAGCACGTGGCAGAAGAGTCAAAGATTAAAACCAAGAAGTTAATACTTTGCCAATATGGTATTAGGTACCAAGTGATTTATTTACAGTGCTGTATTCTTGGCACCTTTGGATAATATATATAATCTGTGAATACTATAATCACATAATTACTATTTATTGAGTGTCTACCTTCTATGAGGTATGCATATTACTCGAGTTTATGAATCCTAAGGCTAATACTCTAGGGGTAACGTTCTTAATGATCATGCGGCTTTTCCACAGTTAGAAAGGTGGATCCTAGCAGAGGCCAGATAAGACGTAAGTCTGTGTTGTTCGAAGGCTGAAGCTTGAAGTCACTCTGCAGCACAGTAAAGCAGAGAAAGTAGGTGAAAAAGATGTCTTTGCTTCCTCACACTGCTGAGGGTTGTAAATCTAAACCAAACTCTCAATTGTGACCCAAGTCTAGCTAAATGCAGCGATGAGGTTGCCAAGAGATCCGAAATCCTCTTTTGATTAGAGTTTCACATTCTGATTTGTCTCAGAGAAAATGGGTTAGGCGAGTCCATTTCTGTGGAGTAACTTCAAAAGCCTTGTAATAGTGGAGAGTGGGCATAGGTGGAAGATGGAGGTGAAAAAGCCAGGTACATGTTGGGGGCCATAGATAGGACCCATAGAAAGCAGGAAGTGATACATTTAAAATATCTGACACCAGTTTAATACTTTCAAAAGTACCAAATGAAAGCACAGTTACAGTTTGTTTTATAGTTCCTCTCTGAAAATAAACGTATTGTTCAACTTAAAAGAAAGATCATCTTTAGTTTCTTTTCAGACGGGAATGCTGAGATTCTTTCCCTATATTGCATACATGTTTAGATGTTTATAGCTTCCAAATTCCTTTTTGATGTTTCTTAATCAAAATTTTCCTCCTCCTGCAAGATTGGCCATATATCTCTGGTGTTAAAAGTTCCTCTAGCTTGGGAGATTCTAAGTATCCAGGAATATCTGCAAATGTACAGTTTATGGCATAATTGTTCAAAGTGTTTTATAGGTTATTTTTGTGGTATACAAATTATAGTCTAATCCTGTCTTTAGAATCACATCTGTTGAAACTGCTTTTGCACACACCGCCATCCTAATCTATCAGATGTAGAGATGATTGGTACAAAAAGACAATGGTAAAACTCGGAGGTACTTTTCCTGCCCTACATTAAACATTCTCTTGAGCTGTGTGTGGCACTGCAAGTAATGAGTTCCATCTGTATGTCACTGTCTTTTCCTATAGAGAAATAGCTTTCAAATGTTCTGAGTTAAGAACTACCCTCGAAGAAACTGTAAAAATAATGTGCTCAAAAAAAGAGGCTTATTTTTAAAGCTCAGCAGCACTTTCCATACACTGCCACCCTACTTCATTCTCTACTAAGTGAAGCCCTTCAGAGGAACTCATAGAAAAAACTATCCAATTAAATACAGCTGTTTCCCCTTATCCTTGGGGGATATGTTCCAAGATCCCTAGTGTCTACATATAACCACAGCTAGTACTGAATCCTATATATACTATGTTTTTTTCCTATACATACATCTCTATGATTAAGTTTAATTTGTAAATTTGTCACAGTTAAAGATGAGGAACTCATAGTGAAATTGAACAATTATAACAATATACTGTAATAAAAGTTATGTGAATGTTATCTGTCCCTCCAAATATCTTATTGTATTGTGCTTATTCTTTTTCTTCTTGTGATGATGTGAATGAAGAAATGCCTATGCGGTTGAAGTGAAGTGAGGTGACAGACATAGACACTGCAATGTAGCTTTAGGCTACTACTGATCTTCTGACTGTGTGAGAAGGAGGGCATCTCTTTGGGTGATCCTGGATCATAACCTACATCGACATCAGCGGTTGGAGGTCGGGCAGGGAATGTTGACAACCAAGAGGCAGGTAGCATATACAGAGTAAGTAAGTTAGACAAAGGGGTAATTCACATCCCAGGGGACAGAGCAGAGCAGCATGAGATTTCATCATGCCTCTCAGAATGCTTTGGAATTTAAAATTTATGAAGTTTTCCTTTCTGCATTTTTCTATTTAATAGTTTTGGATTGTATTTGACCACGGATAACTGAAACTACAGATATGTGAGGGAGTACTGTACCTCATAATAAAACTCCCAAATACATGTTCTTAATATGATTTCACCCAATTTACCTTTATTTAGCATGTGATGGGGTCAGAGGTCTTTATAATGAGGAAACTGAACCCACTCAGAATTTCTACATGTATCATTAGAATCATGGAATTTAAGAGCTAGGAGAGCAAAGGCTGATAAAACTAAGATTAGATCACTCTTTTAACAGCATAAATCAGCCATAGTGGGCCCTGTTGGCCTTCATGAACAATCTGGGTTAACTTAGGGGCTCATAATGTGAGTGAAAGTTCAGAAAGAGAGTTCTAGAGTAAGATTACACAGACAAATAATGCCGCAATCAGACAGGAAAACATTGGGCCAAACTATCGGGAAGGACCTTATTGCAAATAAGCTGTGGCAAACAAATTCTTCAGACCACTGTCCAGAAGGAAATATTCTCAAATTATAAAAGATACTTGGATTAAATAAAAAGCAAGAACAACTTGCCATTGTGATACACTGTAGAGGGCTTTATTACAGTGTGAAGTGTCTTCTAATACGGAGTCCCCTAACCCTCAGACACTGACTGGTACCTGTCCGTGGCCTGTTAGGAACCGAGCCACACAGCAGAAGGTGAACAGCAGGTAAGCAAGTAAAGCTTCATCTGTATTTACAGCTCCTCTCTATTACTCACCTGAGCTCTGCCTACTGTCAAATCGGCAGCAGCATTCGATTCTCATAGAAGTGCAAACCATATCGTGAACTGTGCATGTGTGGGATCCAGGATGCATGCTCCTTATGAGAATCTAATGTCTGATAATCTGTCACTGTCTCCTATCACCCCCAGATGGGACCATCTAGCTGAAGGAAAACAAGCGCAGGGTTCCCACTGATTCTACCTTATGGTGAGTTATATAATTATTTCATTATATATTACAATGTAATAATAATAGAAGCAAAGGGTACAATAAATGTAATGCACTTGAATCATTTCAAAACCATTCCCCACCCCCAATTAAATTAAATTAAAAAATTATTTCTTCAATTAAAAGGAACCAGGACTCCTCAGAGAAATAATTGATGCCAAAATTAGAGAAGGAAGTATACAAGAGAAGCCTGGGTCATTTTGCAGTGCCAGGAAGTAAGTGCTAAAAACAAGCAAAAAAAAAACAAAATAAAACAATGGCGGAGTATGTCAAAGCCAATTGAAAGAGCTCCCAATGGCCAAAGCTAGAATAACTTAAGGAAAAAAGTAAATAAATGGTGTTGAATTATAAACCACAGTATGTCATAGATATCCATGAGTTTATCCATTATAAGTAAATAAACAAGTATATGGGACAAAAGAGACAACTCTCCAGTGCAGAAGAATCTTATAGGCGCTCTGCCTTTAAGGAGGTGGAAAATAATCTCTGTTCCTTACATATGGGCTGCACATAATGACTCTTTAGATAGAAAACTCTTTTCAAACTGTGTTTTTCCTCTGTTCTCACACTACCAAAGCAATCATCAATACAGAAGAAGACTTCTGTGACCAGATGTGTAAGTATTTTTTCCCCCGCACAGCAGCTGGATGTTCTCAAATTTAGTTCCCACACTGTCTACCCAGAAACAGTGTCAGATTCCACAAGGTGGGGGCCAGTTCTTAAAACCTCCCCCACCACTAGTTGCAAGTTTGGGCCTCTGAAACTTCGAGTCCCTTGGCCCCCCTTCTTAGGTTCCATTTAGTTGCTGGAGCAGCTCACAGAACTCAGGGAAACACTTAACCCTTTGCCAGTTCTCAAAGGATATTACAAAGGAAACAGATGAACAGATGCACAGGGTGAGGTATAAGGGAAGAGGCACCAAGCTTTCATGTCCTCCTGGGCACACCACCCTCCAGGGATCTCTATGTGTATAGCTATTAGGAAGCTCCCCAAACCCAGTCCTCTCGGGTTTTTATGGATACTTCTTTAGATAGGTATGATTGATTCAACTATTGACAGTGGTGATCGACTTGACTTGCAGCCCCTCTGCTCTCACGGAAAGTTGAGGGTTGGGCTGAAATTTCCAACCCTTTAATTCTGTCTTGGTCTTTCTAGTGACCAGCCCTCACCCTATACCTAACAGGCAAAAAGCACACACAACAGACAGCACTTTGGAGAGCTCAAGGATTTGGGGAATTGTATGCTAGGAAATGGGAATGAAAACCAAATCTATTTTTCATAATATCAGAGTAAGTTTCTTTCTAAGACAACATTATAGAATGGGAAGATAATAAAGTAAGTTCTGACAAACACTGCATTGAGTCAGGAGATGAGGGCTAACATCAACAGTGATAAGTCATGTTGATAATATATACCCTTGATACAATGTGAAAAGAATGGCACTTTGCTTCTGTGGTCTTCCTCCCCCAAATATATCACTCCAGTCTAACAAAAAGAAAGTATCAGATAAATCCCAATTGAAAGAGATTCTACAGAATAACTAACCAGGGCTCCCACTGATTCTACATTACGGTGAATTGTATAATTATTTCATTATATATTACAATGTAATAATAATAGAAGTAAAGTGCACAATAAATGCAATACACTTGACTCGTTCCAAAACCATCCCCCACCCCTAGTTCATGGAAAAAATTTTTTTCCAAGAAACTTCCCCTAGTGCTTAAAAGGTTGGGGACCTATGTTCTAATAGATTGTGTGATCTGAAAGACCAAAATAGACCCCTTTATCAACTAAGATGTACCCAAAGGAAGGAAACAAAGTTGAATCAAGGGTTTAGAACCTGGCTGGCATGGCAAATTTCTACATTCCTAGGGCTGAACTCCATAACAATAGAAGCTAACAGCTACAACTCTGATTGGACAGAACACCAGCCTTAAAAAAAATCTTTTCTAATAAATTACTGCAAATCTTAGGTCAGTTACAGCCAGCTTAAAGAGCCTGCACACAAATTTTCTTTGTATCTTGTAATTCACCTCTGGACATAAAGAGGCAAATTCCACCATATTTTAACACTAAAACCCTTCCCCAAAATGAACATGGGATGTATGTTACACATGTTTGCCCAATTTATGTGCACTTGGCTCCCTCATATATACGTATATATAAGAAATTGTCAAGGTCATCAAAAACAAGGAAAGTCTGAGAAACTTATAAACAAGAAGAGCCTAAGGGACATGACAAATAAATAACATATGGTATCCTGGATATGATCCTCGGACAGAAAAAGGACATTAGATAGTAACTCAGGAAATCTGAATAAAATATGAACATTAGCTCTTCATAATGTGCCAACTAATTGTTCACTAATTGAAACAAATGTATCAGACTAATGTAAAATGTTCACAACAATAAAAACTGGGTATGAGGAGTATATGGTAATTATTTTTACTGTTTTCACAATAATTCTGTAAATCTAAAACTGTTCTAAATTTAAAGTTTGTTTAAAGTTTAAGTTTAGAAAAGGTTAGAGAAATAATCTGCCCTTTGTTCTTGCATATGGTATACACAACTCTATTATAGAAAGTAAAGGTCATCATAGTCTCTATTTGGAGTTGCTGAAATATTATCAATGCTTTTCAAACTGAATCATAGAGACATTTTTCTACATGAAATCTGGAGCCAGCCATTACAAATATTATCTATGCCACAATAGTTTCACATTACTGAAGACTAGTCCCATATTCTATGGAGCATAATTCAAAATTTCAAGATAGAAGCTACTCTGTGTAAATCTCCTAACATTTTTCTCTTACCAGTAATGAAGCCTATATTTTGTCATGGTCAGTAGCCCTGCCAAGCTATTTTTCTCTTGGATATTCTCATGGATTTTTTTCCAACAGTGGCTGTTGTTCAAACTTACATAATAGAGTTGTCACACTTTATAAACTGTGTTGAATATTCTGATCCCTTTCATTTGAAGAGGTCCTCTATTTCATGCCCAACTAGCTTTGAGGTCCTTCCGAGATAATCAAGTAGTCATTGGCACCTTGCATGTAATAGCCACTGCTGCATGAAGAGTCCATAAATTCAATTCTCTGTGCAAAAGCCATGGAAAACAGAACCCTCCAGCTTAAATCACTTGCAAGCGACTCTATTAAATTTCAGAGGCTGACCCTGATAAACAAAATTTTGGAAGAAATCTTCTATTATTGATTGTGCAATATCAGGTGGTTTAGATGTAAATGTCAACAACTGCTTTCTCCACAGAGTAGTATTATACATTCGTTTTCCAGGCTACATTTTTATTACATTGATGCTATTTTAGTGATTCAGCTACCTCAGTGATTTGTGATCCACAGTCCCTGTAGCCCCAGATAGGCCATTGTCCTGATTCAGTGTGATAATATGATCTATCCCGAGAATTCAGTCCACACTATAATTCCTGATGCACATCAGATGGAAAGTTGCTGTGGCACATCCTAAACTAGTTACAA
Organism: Sapajus apella; assembly: GCF_009761245.1. Taxonomy (NCBI): domain Eukaryota; kingdom Metazoa; phylum Chordata; class Mammalia; order Primates; family Cebidae; genus Sapajus; species Sapajus apella. The sequence continues at coordinate 1,217,662 of NW_022436969.1, read as the reverse complement.
GTTAGAACTCCATAGAACTGGTATGGATTTCCGTTTATTTATGGCTGACCCGAGGCTATTTTAGACACAGGTGAGTCTCTTTAACTTTATCTAATTGAAGTGTTTCCATGTTCTCCTGAAAAGAAGTATTACAGACTCGAGTTCTCCATTACCAGAAACATTATCTATAAATCTCACCCTAAAGCTTGCAGCGTTCCTCCAAAATGCTTCAGTTAGAAATACCATTTTAAAATATATAATACATTTCTGCTTTATCAATAATTTTTAAAAGGCATACATCTTCCCTTATCAGAATCGAAGCACAACAGCAAGAAATAAAAGATGTCTTAATTTTTGTCTTTTCCATTTTAGAATGGGAAGGTATCGTATCAGGAAGCTAGCCAAGGTAAACAACAAACAAAAGCAAAACAAAAACCTCAAAATGTCTAAGGAGTAAATGAAAACATAAGCTGCTAATATACATGTATGCATGCATATGTGTGTGTAGATACATACACACACACTCAGAGATGTATGTTTATAGCCAATACAGACACATAGATATAAATTCCTGATCTGCAGAGAAGCCACAGGAAGTGAGCTCTTAATTTTTCACATTTTGTTTTTAACAGATATACTTAATCTTAAAGAAGGCATATTTTTAAATAAAGGATAAATAGAAGAAAGATTCTAACTTGAAAAAAGTATTTATTTATTGACTAGTTTCCTCTCATTGATGTTGATTTTACTTTCATAACAGTAGAATTCCTAGTCAACATTTTAAAATATTTTGTATTCCTTTATCAACCTCAAACTTAGTTCTCCTCATCACTGCCACAAATAAAGTAGTATAAGTAAAAAGCAACACTCCTTTATACTTAATTGTGACCAATGTATGGATTATTACTATTCTCTTAAATAATTAAGAGCATATCTAATCTACAAAGAGCACAGTAACTGATCTTAAATCACGAGGTTTCTAAAATAAATTCTATTTATTTACTTGCTATGGATAACGTCACTAACATCAATGAGCACTACAACATGCTGACTTGTCAGTGGCCTAAATGGTGGTCAGGTCACAGTTCTCTGAATAAAGGCCAATTACTTTTGTACCTTTCAACACCTATTTTGAATTAAGTTAAAACGTCAAATATTTATTTTAAAATACTCTCAAGGTCCATTTTATATCTATTTAAGTGTGTACATCTCATAATGTAACAAAAATTTTACAGGTTTTGATATCAGAAAGTTTAGTTTAAACATCAGGTCTTGCCATACTGGCTACAGAGCTAAAACAAGTTATGGATCTTGCCAAACTCAGTTTTGTATTTGTGATATAAAGGCAAAAAAAAGTTATCTTTTAAATAAATTGTTTCCTTAAAGGATTAAATAAAATAAATACAAATAAGACCATGGTGCCTGGCCTCTAGGAGAAAATATGTGTATATATATTAAATACTAAATATGTCCCTCCCTCATTACTTTGTAAAGAAAATGCTTTGGATTTAAACTTTCATTTCTTCTTTGATTCAACAAATACACGTCAATCACCTTAACTATGCCAGGCACTGTGCTAGGCACTACTCCAATGATAGACAAAAAGAGACACAGGTTTTGCTTCAATTGAGGTTGTATTGGTATGAAAAATATGTATCTGTGTGCCCTTGAGCAAGTATCTAGATGTTATTTGCTTCTATTTCTTCATCTATTAATAAAAGGTAATGACTTTAATATCATGAGATTCAAATGAAATGAGACACCATTTATACACATACACTATGTGTATATGTGTTGTCAAAAGAGAAATATTTAAAGATACTTCAATATTAAAGTGAGAGGAAGTTGGAAATTACTTGGTATGTTCCAAAAAAATTGAGGTAAGAAAACAAATAGTTAATCCAAACTATAAAATACTTTCCATCTAGTTAGGCTGATGTGCCATAAACTTTACTTATGAAGTACTCACTGAGCTGTTAGCATTTGAAATGCCTGCATTGGGTCAATTCTGTTCTTGACAGCTTCAGCTCCCACCCCTACACCTGGCATGTGGCGATCACTTTGTAAACCTTTCCAGAATAAAGGGAAATTTATATATTTGTGGTTAAAACACACACACAAACAAGCAAACAAAATACATTTTAGGAACAAATTTCAAAATTCATAAATAGCAAAATTTTAAAAAGAACATCCTATGCCAATTTACTTAAAGTTGTATAGGTAAGGAAGAGAGATTTCTAGCTGTAATACTTTTGATCCAAAGTTATCCATTTAGCCTTGGCTGTTTATCTACTCAGCAGAAATCCTGTAGATGACAGCACAAGACTCCTCAGATTTATCCAAGATTATGAGAGTGTCTACTTACCAAAAGCATTGTCGCCTCTTGTAGGTCAATAAATACAGAGCAGTATTAGTGTAGGAACATGATCATTACTAGATTCTGGGGTAAAAACAGGTTATAATGAGTAAATATACAATTAGGTAGTGAGAATTTTAAAAATGCATTTGTTTTAAATGCAATTACATACACATTAGAAAAGTACTATTCAAGAGCAATTCTGGAAATGTGCAAGGTGAGAAGCATCTACTATGCTCTCTATAGCACACGATTCTTGTCAGTTTCTCATATTAGTAGTTTACCCTGCATTATTATTGTATTTTACCTGCATTATTATTATTGTAGGCTACAAAATGAAAGAAGTTTCCCTCTGTTCATAGATAACACAAAGTGTCATTTACTAAGTTTCATGAAGCCTGAATAGCTTACATTTTATAAGCTATACATTTTTATATAATCTTAATGAATATAAATGTTTTTCCAGGACTAGTTGCTTAGTTTATAAATTATAGGAATTTCTCTTTAATCATAGTTAGAAAAAAAATTATAGAAATAATTTTATCTCTATGAATACATGTTTCCAAAACAAATCATTTCTGGTATCTAAATGTATTAACAAAGTATTCTCTTTTATAATTACTTCAAATATTATTAAATTTTAAAGAGAGTGTCAATTAATTTATAACTGTGCAACATTTCTTTAACCACCTCTGAATTTTCTAACTTGATAGGGTGTCTTTAATAATGATAATATTAGTGACAATAACATTAGTGGCAGCAATAGTGATGGTGTTTGTGGTAGTTATAGTTGTAGAGGTACCTAGCATATAAATTTCTTTTACCATATGTCAGTCAAGTACAAATATTTATATTTATTCCTTCTAATAATCCTTTTTTTATTGCATTTTAGGTTTTGGGGTACATGTGAAGAACATGCAAGGTTGTTGCATAGGTACACACATGGCAGTGTGATTTGCTACCTTCCTCCCCATCATCTATATCTGGCATTTCTCCACATGCTATCTCTCTCCAACTTCCCACCCCCCGCTGTCCCTCCCCTATTTTCTCCCGACAGACCCCAGTGTGTGATGCTCCCCTCCCTGTGTCCATGTGTTCTCATTGTTCAACACCCACCTATGAGTGAAAACATGCACACCAATGTTCATTGCAGCACTGTTTACAATAGCCAAGACCTGGAACCAACCCAAATGCCCTTCTAATAATCCTTTAAGGTGGCATTCCGATCTTGATTTCACAAAGAAATTTTGCTTAAGTATATACTCCCAATCATAAAGCTAGGAATGAGTGAATCATCATTCAAACACAAATAGTCTGACTTCAAATTGGGTTTCGAAACTCTGCAGTAATGACTTTTTGTAGGCAACAATGGTAGCCAAGTAGTTACAGTTAAGGAACAGAGGTAGATCTATTTACAACTTGGAAGAATTGGTTGATTCTGATTCCATGCTGCACAGATTAGTATATACCTCTATTACAGTTGGATAAAATAATGTTGAATTGGCTGCATTATTATAGAAACATTACTTAGGCCCACAGTTTTTTAAATAGTATTTTATCACCCGGATTATAAACATAAGAATTATTAGTCATTACAAACATTACCACTTGGTTAAAAACATCAACGATCTTACGCAGTTTAAGGACTTGTGCTTTCCAAATTAAAGAATAAACACACTTCCTCAAGGACAGACTGATCAGATTGGATGATTGCTATATACTTAAAATAAGTTAAACTTAACTACTCATATAATATTAAGATAACAGAATGAGAATATCTCTCCTTAACATAATTTATATCTATCTATTTATTTATTGTTTTGTTTTGTTTTTGAGGCAGAGTCTTGATTTGTTGCCCAGACTAGAGTGCAGTGGTGCAATCTCAGCTCTCTGCAAACTTTACCTCTTCTGTTTGAGTGATTCTCCTGCCTGAGGCTCCTGAGTAGCTGGGATTACATGCACCCACCACCATATCTGGCTAATTTTTGTACTTTTAGTAGAGATGAGGTTTCACCATCTTGTCCAGGATGGTCTCAAATTCCTGGCCTCGTGATCCACCTGCCTTTGCCTCCCAGTGCTGGGATTAGAGGTGTGAGCCACCACTCCCAGCCTCACAATTCATATTTAATAAGTGTTGTATCACCAGGTAGAATGTCTTAATATCTGAAACACAATAATCTTCTGAAATTTTTAGAAATAATTTAGGAAATTAAGTAGGGAATTAATAGATCATAGGAACATTTGGTTTACATAACATCAAACATCCTGCTAACTGGAAATTTTTTTCGTATTTCTGGAACTATTCATTTCATCAAGACACATAAAATAATTTAAACAGATACGAATTAACTGACAAGGAAGAAAAAGAGAGTTCAATTACTTAAAAAAATTTTAAGCCAACACTTAGCTGCTTGAGTGCCAGTCTGGAGCTAAACTTGGGGAGATTTTTAGTTGACAGGAGAGCAGACTAAGCTCTAGAGACTCTTCACCCTGTTGTTTTGACCCCTACACCCAACTCAGCCGAAGTTTGACAGTCTAGAGTCTATGATTTTATTCTCTCTTTAATAGGTAATTATTAGGCAAGACGGTGAATGGTTCAAGCAAACAAACAATGAATTTATAAGAAAAAATCTTGAGACATCTAAGAACCAGCAGCCAAATGAAAGAAAGACAATAAACAAAATCATCTCTTTAAGCAAATCTGAATTTTCTAACCTGGGAGGATGTCTTTAATAATAGCAGAAGAAAGAAGCAGAATCAATGGAGTGGTCAAAGCAAGACTTTAATATATGGATATAAATATGTTATATAATGTAAATAACATAATAGAAATCTGAAGGAAGAACAAGCTGCTATGAAAAAATTGGAGATAGATTAAAAATATAGTTAAATAAAATATTCAATAGATGGTTAAACATTTGAAGAGTATTGCTGAAGAAGTAATTTGTGATATAGATAAATAATTATATAGTGACATAAAGATTGGAGAAGTCTTCAATAAAGAAAGAAGATGAAATACTTATATGAAGGATAAATAAAAAAGAAGTGAAGATGTATGAAAGAAAGTGAAAAGTGATAGGAGAAATGAGATAAGGAATATGAGAAGATATAATGAGTCTCTTATAAAGATTAAAGATAATAAATATATAAGTTGGATTGAAAAATATTACTAATAAGAATAAAATTAATGTTAAAATTATCAACTACTAAAGACAGAGAAGAAACAAATCACCAAGAAATAAAAATCAGATTATCATGAGAATTTTCAACCATACTATGAGATTCATGAGTACAATGGAGTAATAATACATCCAAAACAAAAGAAAATAACATTTATCCTAGAAGTTCATATTCATTTAAAATATTATTTAAATTTGAAAGTAAAGATATTTACAGGCCATGGAAGATCTCCTTAAAGAATTCCTGGAAAATGTAGTCAGAGAAGAAGGAAAAGGAATACAGAAAAAACAATGTGATCTAGCAAATAATTGGGTTATTTAAAGAATTTAGTAGAATTTATTTTAATTTAAATAAATAATAAAATATAAAGGCATACAATAGTCCCTTTTTAAGCCACCTTTCCACTTTCCCCAGTTTCAGTTACCTGTAGTCAGCTATGGTCCCAAAATATTAAATATTAAATTAAAAATTCCAGAAATAAACAATACGATCAAAATTGCAAGCCATTTTGAGGAGCATAATAAATGTCACACTACCTGCCCTGTGCTACCTGGGACATGAATCATTCATTCTTTTGTCCAGAGAATCCACACTGGAATCTATGCTATATATACTATCTGCCCGCTAATTACTTAGCAGCCATTTTAATTATCAGATCTACAACTGTTGCAATATGGCAGTGCTGCTGCTCAATTAACACTTATTTTACTTACAAGTCCCCAAAGTGAACGAGAAGTGATGTTGGCAATTTGGATATGGAGAAGAGAAGCCATAAAGTGCTTCCTTTAAGTGAAAATTTGAAAGTTCTTGACTTAATCCAGAAAGAAAAAAATACCATGTGCTGAGGTTGCTAAGACCTATGGGAAGAACAAATCTATCTGTGTGAAATTTTGAAGATGAATAAAGAAATTAAGAAACAGTGTATATAGGGTTTGATACTATCTGTGGTTTCAGGCATCCACTGAGGGTCTTGGAATATATCCCCTGTAATATAGGGGAACTACTGTATTTATACTGTATTTATGAGAACCAGAAACTGGTGCTCCATAATATACTGACATGGCATTAGAGTCAAGAAGGGATAAGGAACTGAAGAGAGATGCAGCATATTAGGTTTCTTATGTTAGTAGAGTAAGAGGCAAATGGTGTGGAGAGGCCCTATGTTTCACTTCTGGTTAGAATGGAAGTTGTATTGGAATAATCCGCCTGATTATTATAAATATTAACTCTGACAGGGTATCTTAAGAAGCAAATGTTGAAGGCCCTGGAGAGTAACCAAAGCAGGCAGAACCCGAAAGGGATATGACCCTTCAGAGACAAGAAGGACAATTGGTAAGACCAGCTTTTTACCAAAGAAAACCTTCCAGTTGTCTGTGTGAACAAGAGAGAGTTCAAGCAGAAAGCAACAATTTCACTTGAAGAAACAGTCAGAGATTGAAGTGTGAGGATGCGTGACTGAATGAAAATTAAAAAGGGGGTAATCCTGAAAAGAATGGAGACCCAAAACATGCATAAAATTTCACTTCGATCCTTGATTGAGCCCACAATTTCAATGCCAGAGTGAGCTTCCTAGGATCTAAGTGGAAAGCAATAGCCAGAAGGCTGCAAGAGCTGCTTTCCTGGGTCTGGGAAACAAAGATTGTAATTCAAGACTTAAGTAGTTGGAGAAATCCCTGAAGTGTCATACCTTATCACAAAGACAATATCCTAGGAAAAGCAGCTATGCTTCAAGATAAAGGGCAGAACTAAATAATCCCGCTGTGAAAAGCCTGAAACAAGTTTCTAAGGAAACAGGCCTATCTGAAGGAATTTAACAGCCTCAGCTCCAGTGGAAGAACTCCATTCAGAGTATTTGTAATGTATTTTCACCAATGACTAGTGTATACATTTGAAGGTTACTATTAATTTAAAAAATTACTACACAACCAACAAAAGTAAGAAAATATTAACTATCACATGAGAGAAAAACAACAAACAAAAAGAAGTCAATAGGAACAAAGCGACAGTGAAAAGATATTAGAATAAGACAGGGACAAAAATGGCTGCTGTAATAATTATTTTAAATAACCTACAAAAGATAAGATACATAGAAATGGTGAATAAATAGGTCATTTCAATAAACACACAGAAATTCTGAAAGTGTGAGATGGTATTCTGAAACTAAAAAGTAAATCTCTAAAAGAGGAGATTCATTGAATAAAACTACTTCTGATTACAAAGGAGTCAGTGGTATCAGACTCAAATTCCTACCAAACACATATGCTCACACACACACACACACACAGACATTCACTCACAACATTTTTTTCAGATAGCACAGAAATGTGCCACAGAAAATAATGTGAAAAAAAAGGCTAGTCTAAAGTCTTTCCTTTTTTCTGCCTGAAGATAATTTATAAACCACATAGCAACCATGATGTCCCAAACAGGAGGAAGGTCTCTGTGAATTGAAGGAGAAAAGAGTTAATACTGAGGAGACTAAGATGGTGGAGGACAATTAATTATTTTGACAATTTAAGGATTCATTTTTTAAACCAAGATCAACCATTAAAAAATAGATAATTGGGTGGGCGTGGTGGCTCATGCCCATAATCCCAGCACTTTTGGAGACCAGGGTGGTCAGAATGCTTGAGCCCATGAGTTTGGGACCAGCCTGAGCAATATGGAGAAACCCTGTCTGTACAAAAAATACAACAATTAGTCAGGCATGGCAATGCATGCTTGTATCCCACATAAATATAGTCAACTAATACTGGATAAAAAAAAACAAAGGTAATGCAATGTTAAGGAAATATTTTCAACAAATGGTGCTGGAAAAACTGCACATCTATATGAAATAAATAAATAAATATAGACTTACACCTTACACCATTCACAAATTTTAACTCATAATGGATCATAGACTTAAGTGTAAAATGAAAAACTGCAAAACACCTATAAGATAATAAAGCCAAAAACCTAAGTGACCTTGAGTATGGCAATGACTTTTTAGATACAACACCAAAGGCACAATTCATGAAAGAAATGTTGAACTGAACTTCATTAAAATTAAAATCTTCTGCTTTGTTAAGGATACCATTAAAAGCATCAGAGATAAGCCACAGACTGGGAGAAAATCTTTGCAAAAAACATCTGATAAAGGACTGTTATCCAAAGTAAACAAATAATTCTTAAACTCAACAATGAGAAAACAAACTGTTTACAAAATTGGCAAAAGACCTTAACATATACCTCATGAAAGAAGATAAACAAATGAAAAGTAAATATATAAAAAGATGTTTAACACCTTATATCATTAATTACTTGCAAATTTAAAAAAGAATGGAGGGACCAAGATGGCTGAATAGAAGCAGCTGAGGTCCTTAGCTCTCACGAAGAATGAATGAAAATGGTGAGTGAATTCAGCACTTTCAACTGAAATATCCAGGTTCTCACACTGAAGCTGACTAGGCAGATGGCAAGACCCACAAAGAAAAGTATGGTGGGGTGATGGCTACCCTGGAGTACTGTAGAGCCAAAGAAACTCCCACCCCCAGCCAAGGGAAGTGGTGAGGGGTTGTGCAGCCCCACCTAGAAAACCATGCTTCTCCCTTAGATCTTTGCAACCCATGGATCAGGAGAGCCCTGTGACTCCACACCATCAGGGCCCTGGGTTCAGCACACAAAGCTGAATGGAGTCTCAGCAAAGCAGTCACTCAGGATCACACAGAGACCCAGGAGTTTTACAGTCTCTGGCCCCGAAAATCCTGGCAAGGCAGGAGATCCATTTGTATATTCCTTTAGAAAGGAATCTGAATCCAGAGGCCAAACAGCATTTGTTCTGTAGGCCCCACTTCCAGGTCACCTCAAGGTTAAGACCCACTGGCCTGAAATTTTAACCAACCAGTGGAACCAACTGAACACTGCCTGAGACTGACAAGTTCAGAGGGAGGGGCATCCACGATTTCTGCAGTTAGGTTGACACAGCTGTTCTAGCCCACTGGCTCCAGAGAGTCCAGGTGTTACTGGTTGAGGGTAGTTGTTCAGGTTCTTGGAGTTTCAGAAAAAGAATTAGACAAAATGCACGAGCAATGCAGCCAAAGCAGAGCTTTATTTGAAACGAAAGTACACTCCACAGGGTGGGCGTGGGCTTGAGCAAGCAACTCAACAGCACTGGTTACAGAATGTTCTTGGGTTTATATACCCTCTAGAGGTTTCTCACTGGTTCACTCTAGTAGCCCACAGCCAGCCTGACTGATTGAAGATTAGGCCCACAACCAGTTTGACCAGGTTGCAGGAGGGGACCATTCAGAGGGACTTTTATTTTCCCACTGCCACACAGCAACTGCCACATAGCAAAAGGAGGGGTTGCAACTGCCATGCAGCAACTGCCAAGTAGAGAAAGATGAACTGGAAAGGGAGTAGTCTCTGATATCCAGTCAGCATGAGCTGACCTTGTTCTTAGGCTCCTTCCCTCCAGACCATGTTCTCCTGCCTCACAGGCAGTCCAGGTGAGGAGGAATGCCCAGTGCAGTGCAGCTGTGTGCAGCTTTTCCAGGCACACAGTGTAGGCTATCGGTGGATCTACCACTCTGCAGTCAGGAGGCCGTGGCCCTCTTCTCACAGCTCCACTAGGCAGTGCTCCGGTGAGGACTCTGTGTGGGGGGTCTGACCCCACATTTCTTTTTGGCACTGCCCTAGCAGAAGTTCTCCGTGAGAGCTCTACCCCTGAAGCAAACTCCTGTCTGGACATCCAGGTGTTTTCCTACATCTCTGAAATCTAGGCGAAGGTTCTCAAGCCCCAATTCTTGACTTCGGTTCACCTACAGGCCCAATATCACATGTAAGATGCCAAGACTTGAGGCTTGCACACTCTGAGGCAACTGCCTTAGATACACGTTGGCCCCTTTTAGCCATGACTAGAGCCAAACAGCTGGGATGCAGGGCACCAAGTCCCTGGGCTGCCTAGACAGGAGGGCTCTAACCCTCGCCCATGAAACCATTTTTCCCTTCTAGGCCTCTGGCTGATGATGAAAGAGACAGCTATGAATGTCTCTGGCATGCCCTGGAGACATTTTCCCCATTGTCTTGGTGATTAACATTCAGTTCCTCATTATTTTTTATGCAAATTTCTGCAGCCAGCTTTAATTTCTCCCCAGAAAATGGGATTTTCTTTTCCATTATATTGTCAGGCTGCACATTTTCCAAATAGATGCTTTGCTTCCTCTTGACTGCTTTCCCACTTAGACATTTCTTCTGCCAGATACCCTGAATCATCTTCCTCAAATTCAAAGCTTATAAATTTCTAGAGCAGGAGCAAAATGCCACCAGTATCTTTGCATAGCAAGAGTCACCTTAATCCAGTTCCGAAAAAGTTTCTCATCTCCATCTGAGACCACCTCAGCCAAGACTTCATTGTCCATATGACTATCAGCGTTTCAGTTAAAGCCATTCAATGAGCATCTAGGAAGAACCAAACTTTCCCACATCTTCCTGTCCTCTGAGCCCTCCATGTCTCTAGGGAATTCCAAACTTTTCCATATTTTTGTCTTTTTCTGAGCCCTTCAAACTATTCCAACCTCTGCCTGTTCCCCAGTTCAAAGTCACTTTGACATTGTGGGATATCTTAACAGCAGCACCCCACTTTCTGTGGTACCAGTTTACTGTATTAGTCTGTTCTCATGCTGCTATGAAGAAATACCTGACACTGGGTAATGTATAAAGGAAAGAGATTTAATTGACTCACAGTTCTGCAAGTCTTGGGAGGCCTCAGGAAGCTTACAATCATGGCAGAAGGGGAAGCAAACACATTCTTCTTCACCTGGTGGCAGGAGAGCGAGGGAAGAGTGAAGTGAGGAGAAAGCCCATTATAAAACCATCAAATTTCATGAAAACTCAATCATTATCACAAGGATAGTATGAAGGAAACTGCCCTCATGATTTAATTACTTCCCACTGGATCCCTCCCATGACACAGGGGAATTATGGAAACTATAATTCAAGATGAAATTTTGATAGGGACACAGAAAAACCTGTCAATACACAATATAGATAGATAGATAGATAAAAAATCAAACAGCAAATTAAAAAAATTATACTCAGTAGGGGTAGAAACTGGAAAAAAAGCAGACAAAAGCTGTAAGATATTCTTACAAACATCTCAACCTGGATGAATTCTAGAAAAAATAAACTTGTTTTTGATGAAGAGAAGTAAGAAATTAAAATTTTCCTAATATACAAATTTTATGCTCTGACAAGACAAACATTATTCTTGTACAAATTAATTACAAGATGAGGCTTGATAATTTACTCGTGTACTTTTATATGTAAGATATGTTTTGATTTTCATAAGAGAAATTGGGAACATTAAAATGTATTATTTAAAATGAGGATTGAGCCACTTGGACTCATTTTACCATGTATTCCCTGAAGACAGGGACCATAATTTGTACATCTTTCTGGCTCTAGTATCTAGCTTAGTAATATCTGGCACACAGGGATCTTAAACAGAAAGTTATTGAATAAATAAATGAATGCAGTAAAGTCACATGAGTGGATGGATGGATACCATTTATAAATATAATATGATTAGGAAAAAAGTCTGCTTTTTACTTAAAGATATCTATTTAAATAATATATTAATACTCCCATGAGATGAATTTTTCTTCATTTAAATAAATGAATTGATTCTATTCTGTTACAAGTGTGTGTTGTCAATTCAGGGAATCAGAGCCTGGTGTTTAGGCATATCCTCCCTCTCCCGCTAGCTGAGTTCTTATTTTACTATTTTCTTCTGCCTTTCTTAGATTTACTTGTCTTTGTTTTCAACATTGTTGCTTATTTATTTTCAGTAATTTTTTTGTTTTATTATAGATAAATATATAGAACACTTAAAAATCCCCTCTCGGTATTGCCTTAATCATATCCCCAAACTTTAACATTTAGTACTTTCATTGCCTTTAAGTGCTGATAACTGTATTGGATAAATAGAAGCTCTTATACAACTTATAGGCTGACTGTTAGTGATTTTGGATAGGACCCTTGTCAGAAGTTAATACATATTATCCCTCTTGCCTTTCCAGGTTCAGAGTTGTCAGAGAGATAGAGACAGAGAGATCAAGAGAGGATGCATAGCAACAGTGAAATATTGGAGATCCTAATGTCAACATTATTACTATTAACTTTTTTTTAAAATATATATTTTATTGCATTTTAGGTTTTGGGGTACATGTGAAGAACATGAAAGATTGTTGCATAGGTACATACATGTCAATGTGGTTTGCTGCCTTCCTCCCCATCACCTATATCTGGCACTTCTCCCCATGTTATCCCTCCCCAACTCCCCACACCCTGCTGTCCCTCTTCTAGTTCCCGCCCACAGATCCCAGTGTGTAATGCTCCCCTCCCTGTGTCCATGTGTTCTCATTGTTCAACACCTGCCTATGAGAAAGAACATGTGGTGTTTGATTTTCTGTTCTTGTGTAAGTTTGCTGAGAATGATGGTTTCCAGGTTCATCCATGTCCCTCCGACGGATGCAAACTCATCATTTTTTATGGCTGCATAGTATTCTATGGTGCATATGTGCCACATTTTCCCTGTCCAGTCTATCATCAATGGGTATTTGGGTTGGTTCCAAGTCTTTGCTATTGTAAACAGTGCTGCAATGAACATTCGTGTGCATGTGTCCTTATAACAGAACAATTTATAATCCTTTGGATATATACTCTGTAATGGGATTGTTGGGTCAAATGGAATTTCTATTTCTAGGTCCTTGAGGAATTGCCACCCTGTCTTCCACAATGGTTGAACTAATTTACACTCTCACCAACCATGTAAAAGTGTTCCTATTTCTCCACATCCTCTCCAGCATCTGTTGTCTCCAGATTTTTTAATGATCCCCATTCTAACTGGCATGAGATAGCATCTCAATGTACTTTTGATTTGCATTTCTCTAAAGATCCGTGATGATGAGCATTGTTTCATATGTTTGTTGGCCTCATATATGTCTTCTTTTGTAAAGTGTCTGTTCAGATCCTTCACCTACTTTTGAATGGGCTTGGTTTTTTTTTTTTTTTTTTTTTTTTTCTTGTGCTATTAACTCTTATTGAAGACACAGCTTTGGCTAATCTGTCAGATGGCTTGCTAATGTAGTTCCTCAAATTACACAGATTTACTCAATGGAATATAGTATATTTGGGAATCTCTAGGTCTCCCCACAGAAACAGGTATTGCTCCATGGGCCTCCCACACAATGAGTAGCAGCCCAGGGTACACCTTTTCTGCAGTTAATTATTCCTAGGAAAAGGAGGAAAGAGCTATGTTTAATATCTACAAACATTTCTTTCAGAGTTACCACAGAAAAGTGTGAAATGCAGATAGAGTCAGAAATGCTCCATAATGCCTGATAAAAGTCATTTTGAGAGAAGTAAAGTCTAGTAGAAAGGAGGTTCACATCTACCAGTGAAATAATATTCCAGGCATTTTGATTTTCTATAATAAATACTAAATTTAAGATTATTATGTATTCAACAATATGGCATTAATCCGTATTTCCAGATAAACAACAACTAAAAAATAGAAATAAAGGTCAGATTAAATGGTATTCTTAGCTATCCAGTTCCTTTAACTTCCAAAAACCATTCATCTGAAACAGAAACTTTCTGTATATGAAAGAAAAAACAATCAGCAAAGTTGTGAATGGCTAGAGAGCAAAAGTGTGCTGTCAATCCAGCAATTAAATTAATTGAGCTCGGAATATTTCAGATTGCCTGCTTTGCCAAAAGCAAGTCTCTGTCTCAATCGGGAACATAATTTGGTCAGGTGTCTGGGTGAGACTGGGTAATAATTTTATGCAAAGTAAGGGAAATTTAGCAGGATTGGTTCAGGCTCAGATAAAATACTTTTTTCCTAGTGTTAGGTCTTTTGCTTGAAAGAGGTAAAGTAAAATATAACAATGGAATTTTCATCTTTCAAAAGTACTTATTTCATATATTTTATCCTCAGGTACTTACATAACATAAATAGAGTGGTTGTTATTTTAAGCATTGTATAAAGATTTTGAAATAATAAAAACCTAGCTGAGATGTGGCCCTTGGAGAACCACATTTCACTTTATCTTCCCGAATTCTTAAATTAAATTAAACATAGCTACCATTATGTAATTGACATGAGAATTCAAAGAGATTTAAAAACATTGCAGCTATTCTTAATATGAAAATTGCTCAGCAATGGAGCAAGATACTATGGCATAGTATAAACAAAGTCTGGACTAGGAGTCAAAGTCCCAAGTTGACCTCCTAGTACTTTTCCTTCTGAAGATGCCACTTTAGGAAATTCACTTAATTTGTCTGGCCACATGCATACAGTCATAAAATGCATTTGGTTACTTGTATAACAGTGGCAGAAAAAAATATCTTTCATTATGGTAATCTATGTTTTTAAGCTAAAATAATATTTACTACAATCTGAGATACTTCATTTTCATTTTTTGGTCATTTTCTTAAAATCATGGTGCTTCCTTTATGATTATTTGTTGTTCTTAGTCTATTCTTTTTATTGTATGTCATATTTGTCCAGAGGAAAATTTCTAGAATTTCATAAAGGAAGATCTCACCATCCAAAGAGTGAAAGCAAAGAGCTACAGTAATTATTAGTTAAATCTGGCCCCTTGGAAGTTCCCACCAGGATATGTTTGGATAAAATAAAGTGTATTCACTCATTGGCTGTAGAATGGATCCTAACTAGAAAACCCTTCAGCTACACAAATTGAGGAAAAAGAGTTTGGTGGTTCAGGAAACTGGGTTAAGAAATTTGTTTAACAAGATTGTACTTCAAATTCTGGATCTAGAGTTACAGAATTCACCATCTGCACAATATCTACTTAAAATGAACAAAACTTATGCAAATATTCTGACTGCAAATGCTGTTTAAGTAGAGTTGTGTCTGAAGAGTTGTATTAGTCCATTTGCATGCTGCTGATAAAGACATATCCAAGACTGGGAAGAAAAAGAAGTTTAATGGACTTACAGTTCCACATGGCTGGGGAGGCCTGACAATCATGGCAGAAGACAAGGAGGAGCAAGTCATGTCTTACGTGGATGTGGCAGGCAAGAAAGAGAGCTTGTGCAGGGAAACCCCTGTTTGTAAAACCATCAGATCTCCTGAGACATATTCACTATTATGGGAACAGCATGGGAAAGATGTGCCCCCATGATTCAATTATCTCTCACAACACCTGGGAATCATGGGAACTACAAGGTGAGATTTGGATAGGGACACAGAGCCAAACCACATCAGGAGTCAACCAGAACTTATCTATGCATACCTATATCACTTGTAGGCAGCCTCAGCAATAAAAATATAAAGAAGGATCACAGAAGTAAACCACAAAATTCTCTGGTAACGCAAACGTCTATGACCTAAAATACATGGACTAATGCCTTTACATTTGGAGAGCACTTTTTGGAAAGTTCTTATTAAGGCCTACACTCTATATTTTAAACCCAAAATTACCAAATGTGGTTATCTTAAATTCAAGATTAGAAACAGAGTCACTAAAAGATAGGCGCAAAGGAACTGCAAAAACCTAGTATACTGATTAGGTGCCATAAAATACCCAAGCAAGAGAGAGAAGAAAGATTTTTGATTGAGTAGATAAGTTATAAAAGTATAACAGTCTGTGGCCATTTGTGTAAAGCTAATCAGCCTCTGTCTCAGTGTTAAATAGTCTCTGAGTTTACTTTGTAATAAATATAGACCTAAATAATCATCCAATTTTAAATTATGATGATTATACTCTGTCCCAAAGTCCCTTGAAATGTCTGTATTAAATTTCAAAGTCTATTTAAAATTTTTTAATGTAGAACCTAAAAACAAATAATAACTTTTACAGGTAGAGGTTTCCCTTTAGTGAAATGCTTTATTTCAATGTAAGTTCAGAGACGTAAGTCATTATTTCACTCTAGACTTGACTAAACATCAAGCTTTTCAATTCTACAAAATTAACCATCAGAATTTTAAATGCATCCAATTCCATGTCGCCTTAAGACAAACATTTGTTTTACTTTTCTGATTAATTGTCTGTCTTCACCTCAAGCAGGATGGCAATTTTTGTCTCCATTGTTTACTGTTATATCCACAAGACCTAAATTCATAAATTCATGCTGGTACATAGCATAGTATATAATAATTTTTCCTTTTGGTTTCTCATTTCTGAACAATAAAAGAGTGTAAAAGACAGATCTTGTGATACCTATCTGCTAACATTTTATTAATCCCACAACATCTTTATTTAAGCTTCTATTTTTAACTCACTCATAGCAAACTTCCTCCATTGGCAAACCATTTCATAAGGAAATTAATAAAATATTAATGACCAATAATATAAGTAGAACAAATAGTAATACAACTAAATCTGATGGATTTTCTAAAATGGTAAATAAAATCAATTATTTCTCTGCATATATATGGTCACTTTTTAAAAATTCATTATTTTTTTTCTTTGTCTTGTCTTCCCCTTAACATTTAAAAAATAGCTAGGTTTTCCCACTCTGTAGCTAAATAAAACACTAAAGAAATAGATTGACAGATATTATTTTAAACCTACTGACTGTACATGAGTTTCTTTAACACGTATGCATACAAACAAACACTCTACATGAGTTACATACAATAATTTTGGGCTACTTTATAAGACACACAAAAAAGTGCAGTATTCAAAAAAAAATGCAGCTGATTTAAAAATGTTCTAATAGCCAAAGAAAATAAAGCATAAACACTAATTGTTACTTACTGATTCTCTATTATATGTCAGGTTATCTATCAGTTATTTCATTTAATTTCCACAACATTTCTGTATTAGTTTCCTATTGCTCCTAATAAAAATTACTATAAAATTTGTAACAAACAACATAAATTTATTACCTACAGTTCTGTAAGATAAAAGTCTGACATGGATATCACTGAACTAAAATCAAGATGTTCTCTGAGCTACATTCCTTCCGGAAGCTCTAAGGGCAACTGTTTTCCTATGCTTGCCAGTTTTTAGAAGTTATTCACAGTTCTTGGCTTGTGGTCCCCTGCTTCCTCTGTCTTTAAAACTTGCAACTTTGCATTTCTTAGACCGTTTTTCTGTAGTTCATTTCCCTCTGACTCTCTAATGTTGCCTTCCTATGTATTGTTAAGAAAACAAGTCTTTCTTTTCAAGTCCATTTTGCTCTAGGACCCATGTGATTACATTGGGCCCAACTGAAAAATCAAGTCTACTCTCCTCATTTTCTGATTAGCAAACTTAATTCCATTTGCCACCGCATAATTCTTATTTGCCACATAACCTAACACACAGGTTCTGGAGACTAGGACATGGATATCTTTGTGGGTCATTATCCTGCCTATCACAACCCCTCTGAGCTGTGTACAATTATTCCCGTTTGCAGCAAGACTGTATTTTAGCATACTGCTTCAGGATAAGGCACCAGGTATTTAGTTTCCTCGTGCTCTTATGATTCCACATTGTGCACGCTGAAAAAGTATGTCACAAATATTAACTCGCAAAAGGTAGCTGCCCAATAGTTGTTTAAAATATCGAAAACAAAAGTACACATGTCAGTTCACACTTTGGCCACAACCAAAGCCTATTTTACTGTCAGATACTAACACTATTCATTATAATTAACCTACTATTCTTTGAAAAAAGCTACCAGACCAAACCATTAGTCCCACCAGCCTTGGCAGGTATCACATTCTTACTAGGGAGGTCTGAAGTCCACTTACACTAGTCAGCTTAATTTTTATCATAGAAAGACCATGAAAGTTAGAATTAAACGGATCTAGGCTTGAAACATCTACCCCTTGCTAGAAAGGCAGGTTTGGGCAAGTGATGTATGGTAACCTCATTAATGCAGTAGAGGTAATAATTCCTTCCTTGTAGCAATTTTGTGACTAGTAAGATATTATGGATATAAAGCACCCACCACAAAGATTGACACAGGGTAATTACCTACCTACTTTTAACTTCACTTATTAAATGCATCTTGACCAGTACCTTTAATTTGTGGATTTTCTGTTTATTACCCATGAGTCCTAGAATAAACCACATTACCACTTTGATTTTCAGTTTTTTTATCTGTAAAAAGGGACCTTAAGAAATTGATTTGCCTTGAGAATTAAATAAAATTCTGAATGTGAAAGCACTTGTAAGCTGTTAAAAGCCAGAATTAATAAGTTATTTTGGCACAATTTACAGGTTTAAAGTTCAGTAATTCTTAAATGTTATATGGTTATCAGTGTTCCACATAACAGAATACCAGGGGTCAATAAGCTGTCTCATTTTCAATTCCAACATTGCACAGCTATTAAGGCAAAACCCAGGAAATATTTCTGAGCCAAAATTCAGAGGTTTTTCCCCAGGCTTCTAACACCAATTGTCCTCCTATGTAATACACTCTAACAAAAAAATTCTAGGAACTGTTCTCCAAGCACATGTCTGCAATTTTAAACAGACTCATACTGCCATCTGCTCCTTCTGATAAGAGACTCATCTGTCTGCTAAGAAAGTGGGAAAAAGGCTCACTAAGAAAGAATAATGCAACTCTGCAAACCCTACAGCCTCGCCGGGTGGCTCATGGACATGCATCAACTAATTAGGGGTCAAACCAACATTTTTAGGATGTATTTGGATGGGATTTGAATTCACTGTGACTGCACTCTAAATAGCACTACATTCAGCTACTGGTGTAATTTGGACAATGAGCCCAGCATGTGTTACCTTTCAGCAGCAAGGCATAATGAGAGAAGTGTGATTAAGGGAATTCACCTATCTCAATGGTTTTTTATGTTTAGAAAGCTGATATGAGAGTTGTTCGTACATAGACAAGGGAATATGTGTATGCATGTTTGTATGATGCAAGAATAACCGTAACAATGCAGCTTTCTCACAGTAAGAAATACTGTAAAATTGAAAGTATTTGAAACAATCCAAATAAAAAGTCTTATTCAATTAAAAAAAACTAGCAGGACTTTAATCATTAGCAAGGTTATTAAACTATATAACCTATACAATTTATATTATGTCAACAGTGGTTTCGTTGTTAGAAAGCAACTTAAAGATATTTACCCAAATATACGTGCCTACATATACACAGAAAATTCCTGGTGGTATATGCATAAAAATGTTAATAACACATACCTCTGGAAATTGGAATAAAATTTTGGTTGTTGGGAAAGATTGGACAGGAGAAATTTTGACTTTCACGTTTTACTAATTACCTTCCTGTACACTGATTGATTTAAAATCCTGAAACTGTATTACTTTATACAATTAAAGAACACTCACCTAATCAACAAAAGAGAATTAGAGATTAAATTCTAATTTAATTTAACTAATCTAATTTTAAAGTAATTTTGAAGTTGGAATCAGGAAACCAAGTCACTTTTCTCCCTTCTACTGACAGTACTTCAACTGATATTGAGTTAGTTCAACTAAATAATCTTCCTGTCTTATCAATGAAATTGGAACAATATAATCAGATCTAGCCCACTTTTCAGAGATGTATTATGGGTAAAATTAAATTAACTATAGTATACTGTATTATGAGTCTTATTATGCCAATAAACTATGGTCTTAAATCCAGCTCCCAAGTGACTTTCAGATGAAATTTTCCACTTGCCTGAATAATTCAGATAAATGCCAAGCAGCCAAACCAGCTATTCATTCAAAATACAAAAATAACCATTTTCAATGAATAATATATGCTGACAATATAATAACTATTTCATAAGATTTTAGGAGAAAACATACGTGATATTTGATGTTACTATTCAAAATTTCACATTTGACATTTCTTCTAGTTGGCATTCTTTTTATCTCATTGTAAAAGAATAACAGAGAGTGGATAAGAATACACACTAAGTCTTTGACTTTTACCTATATTTTATTCTGTTTTTTCCTTTAGGAGAAAAAAAAAAATCCTGATTTCTAATTTGCATTTGTGAAAGTGATCCAACATAGCCTTCCAGATTAATGGGAAAGTCGTCTATAAACTTCAGAGTTTCAGAGGATACAGTTTCCCATTGATATGGTTTGGCTCTGTGTCCCCACCCAAATCTCATCTTGAATTATTATCTCCACTTGTCAAAAGAGGGACTTGGTGGGAGGTGATTGGATGATGGAGGCGGTTTCCTGCATGCTGTTCTTGTGTTAGCGAGTTCTCACAAGATCTGATTTTTTTTTTTTTTTTAAGATGGAGTTTTACTCTTGTTGCCCAGGCTAGAGTGCAATTGCTTGATCTCACCTCACTGCAACCTCTGCCTCCCAGGTTCAAGTGATTCTCCTGCCTCAACCTCCCAAGTAGCTTGGATTACAGGTGTCCACCACCACGCCCAGCTAATTTTTTTATTTTTAGTTGAGACAGGGTTTCACCATGTTGGCCAGGCTGATCTCAAACTCCTGACCTTCCTCAAGTGATCCACTCACCTTGGCCTCCCAAAGTGCTGGGATTACAGGCATGAGCCACTGCACCAGGCCAAGATCTGATGGTTTAAAAGTGTGTGGCTTCCTTCCTGCTCTCTTTCTCCTGCCACCCTGTGAAAAAGGTCTTGCTTCTCATTCACCTTCTGCATGATTGTAAGTTTCCTGAGACCTCCCCAGACATGCAGAACTGTGAGTCAATTAAACCTCTTTTCTTTATAAATTAGCCAGTCTCAAGTAGTATCTTTATAGCATTGTGAGAATGAACTAATGCACACATTTTGTCCTTTTCTTCCTCTTTAATTTTATTCTCCAGCTAATTTTCAGGTTATCATGGGAATAAAAAAGGGTACAAATGAATGAATGAATAAATCAAAGAATCCAACAATCCTGATGGCTTTGGCTTCATGGCTTCAGCTATAGAAAAAAAAAAAAAAAGAAAAGGGATATTTATTTGTTTCAAGGTAGAGAAAGATACAAAGTAAATGTGGCTAACAGAGAAAATTCTCATGAATTTTGTAGGACACATGATCATCTGAGGTTCTGTGGAAGCTTAAATCCTATTGATCGTGCAATAAGTACGCTTCTGCTGAAGCAAGTGGTAGATGTACATACACATACACACCCCCGCACACATGCACATACATATTTTAAAATCTCAAAGTTCTGTATTATAGTAGGTGCATTATGAAGATAAAAGAGAGTCATAATGTTGCTAGCTGATTATATGTATAGTATAGCTGGACTGTTGTATGCTTTCGTGAAAATGTCAAAATGGAATAATGGAAACAACAATTGCAAAAATGCCCCATGCAGGAGAAAGAGTTCCTCTTCTTTGCACTGGCTTTGAGAGACTTAGAAGAATGTTCAATACTTTCTCCCCAGCAGGACATTCTTTTTTCCCAGGCAATGACAATCTAATAGCAAGCTAATAACTAACATATTTCTAATACCTCTCCCCAAACAAGACCACAGAATTTTGTAGCTATGATTTCATAAACCTCCAGATTTCTGTGAGCTTTGAAGATACTATGTATTATTATATTCACTTTGCTTTCCAGAGTCAAGACATGAAGAAGATATAGATAGATAGATAGATAGATAGATAGATAATAGATAGATATAGATATAGATATTTCAAGAAAAACAGCAAGATGACAAGGGGGCTTAAACTTCATGTCACAGAGTCTGTGATTATTGTTTGTTAGTTTAGGATTTGTTTTCACATGACAGTTTTCAGACAGTTGCTGAAATTTGTAGAAAAATAGCATCAGTATTACCTGGAAGTCTATTAGAAATCAGAGTCTGAACCAGACCTGCTGAATCATCACCTGCATTTTACAAAAATATCCAAATGACTTGTATGTTCACTGAAGTTTCAGAAGGAACTATTATATTTAAAAGGCCTGACAACATTTTAAAAATTTTTTCTTACACATATTTGTGGTAGACACTGAGTAGCTATTTACCAGATTAAATTTTCTCTTTTCTAAGCCCTTGGAGAGATTACTTTCTCTCCTGCGCTTAGGCGTGACCATGTGATAGAGTTTTGGCCATATAATGGGTGCAAGTGATAAAAGTTTCTTTTAGTCTTAGCTCACATGACCCTGTGCTCTTTATCTGTCTCATTCTTATCTCAATGTACGGAGTGACTGGGGAAGTAAGGCACTAAAGTTAGCAGAGCCTCCACCAGCTTGGATCCCTAAACAACCATGTGGAGTAGAAGCCCTAAACATACCTACCTCCAGAAGCCTTGGACTTGTGAGCAAGAATGAAAATTACCTTGTATTAATAAAGGCGTATAATTTCAGAATTGATCTGTTATTGAAGCCCATATTGCAACATGTTACATATTTTAGCGGCAATCCTTAAATTTTAAAAACAGGGGCTTGAAGTGTGACACAGTTAAAAGAATGCTAGACAAATAACATTAGGCTAGCTTTGGCCTTTTCATCTGAATGAATGCAGGCCTCGTAATTCCTTTGAACTCATTTCCTGTCATGTTTCTTTCTTCATGACTTCCTCATTCATCTGCCCTTAGGATCTATTATTTTATAGCCTCTTAAATTCTGGAATTTTTTATATTCTCTCATTATTTTCATTTTGAAAGAGGAAATTTCGAGACAAATCACTTATTATGGTATCACTTTTGTAGATGTACAATGACCACTGGTTTATGTTATTACTTATGAATAGCACTGGAGAAACAATGGCAATTTATAAGTGTATTAGCATCTCTTATTCATTGTTCTTTTTCAGCATGTGTTTAATAATTCATGTATCTATTCGGAATGTTTGTTTAAACATTCTTACTTATAACAGTCCTTGTTAGAAGTAAGACTTTCCACTTGTGGAAAAATTAGAAATCCCCCCTGGTAGAAAAATTACCTTTTTTGATTGACAGAGTTTTAATAAATGATTTATAATTGGTTCTCCGATTTCCTGTTACTACCTGTTTTCTCAAACACACCACATTTACAGACATAGACACAAATGCAGTTTCTATTTCTGCAAGAACTCTGGATTCACATGGAGAAAATGATCTGAAATGGAGGATCATTACAGACCTTTTACAAATATTTCTCTGTAGAATAAAACCATCAAGCCAGCAGTGACTGATTATGTACAGACAGCTCAAGCCATTTGCCAGCATTCACTAATAATGACATTTTATTTGCGGATGTGAAGAGTTAGTGCAAAGAAGAGTAATGAGGTATTAATAGTAACACATTTCAGAGTTTTCCCAAAAAATTAGGGTCTTTTTGAGGAAAAGAATAAAATTGAATGTTAGATTATTTCTTTTATTGTTTTTACTTACAAAATATGCACATAAACAACCGGTATATTACTAACAGACACAATTAGTATGAAGAGATTTGCTTATGCTATTTAAGCTAAATTAAGATTAACATAAAAATAAGAGTATTTTAAAGATTTTGGAGTTTTTTTTAATACTATGGGAATTGCTCCATTTTTAAAAATAAAATTTTAATGTAACTTTAATCTCTGTTCCAAGTTTTTAATCCCATGCTTACTTTGAGTTTCCTCATTCCACAGTTGTAAGAAACTTATAAAAATAATAAAAACATAAAACAATAAATAAATTTTACATGGAGTTTACTTGGAAATACTAGAAATGTTGTTTGTGGGTCATTAAGAAACAATTCTCAAAAAGCTTTATTCTGGTTCATTTATTGGTCTATAAGGGCTAGAACTCCGCAGATCAGGTCATACTTGTAAAAAGAAATATATTTTAAATTGTGATCACCGTTTTAGATATTTGTTATAAAAATAAATTTACTGAATATATTGTGCTTTGGGGTTCCACAGTATGAGTTATCTTGGATTAAGTTCGAAACTGTGGAGCTTTTATTGTGAATTATTTCCACCTCCAAACTCCATAAAAAATAGCCACATTGTCTACTCAAAGCCCACCACTCCGCAAAGCTACACAGACTTACCTACTCTTCTGTTGGAACCTTTTGCTTTTCCTCACTCAGCTTGTCAAAACATGGCAAGTTTTTCAACGTGCTCTCTCACTTCCTATGTCTTTTTGTTCTCTGGCAAATTTTAAGATAGAGGGGAGCAGGGAGAAAGAAAGAAACATCTTAAAAGAGCAATGCAATCTGCCTGTTCTGCATTTATCCTTCAATGTTCTTGAAACAAAAAGGTCTGCTTGAGAGGAAACGCAAGAAACCTTAATCAGGGTTTTGGAACTTTTAACCCAAACAGTGCTGCCACAGCTATTGATGGTCTCCCATTGAAGACTTTGTGGTTGTTTTTCTTCTTCAGCAAGACATTATAAGTAAATCCCTTTCTTCATTCTTAACATGTGGAGACATATCAGAAAAAAAATAAAGAGGAAAGTATCATTCATCTGTTTTCTAAAAAGCTAAATATGCATTTGTGTTCATAATGTGTGTGGTTTGGCACATCCATATCCAAAGAAGAAAAATAAGTATTTGTGAGTTTCCAAGGGAGAACCATTTGTATCAGGCAATCCAACTCATTTGTCTGAGAAGAAAACCTTAAAGAATGTAATTCATTCTTTTATGATTGAGAGCCAAAAAAGAATGGGACTGAAGTCCTGGAAGGAGAATTTTGAAAGAAAAATGGAACAGATTTGGGTCTAGATACAGCCAGGCTTCTGAGCCCTATCCCAGCACAGGTAACAGGCTTTGTTTGTGACCCAGAAGGGCCCAGAGGCAGTAAACTGGGGAAAAAATATTTTGAGGTACACCACTTGTTTACACTAGAGAATCCATCCCAAATTACCCCACCAGGTAAGGAGGTTTATCAACGTTTCCTCATTTTTATTGTCACCACTAAGTCATCTTACCACCATGTTAGAATAATTTCAGAAAACTATTCCATTATATTTGAAGATGCAGAGAAATAGTCACTACTTAGTCATCTTATTATCATTTTAGTATAATTTCAGAAAACTATTTCATTATGTTTGAAGACTGGACACATAATGGTTTGAGGGGGATGCCTAAGTTTGCAAAATGCGTGGATATAACTTGAGAAATTGATGTCTTAGTCTAGCAATCAAAGTAATAAATACATCTATTATATGTACTACATTTTAAGAACTATACTAATGTAATTTATACTATTATTTCCAATTCAAACAAATGTTTGAGTTAGTAATGTGTGTTAGGCATGGTGTATGCTATGGACATGTGTTACTTCTAATTTTGACAATAACTCTGAGATCAACATTATTATTTTCATTCAAACTGAGGAACTTAATTCATAGGGTTAATTAATTTGCCAAGGGTCAAATTGCTATTAAGCTGAAGAGCTGTGGTTTAAATCAACGTGCACGTGAAATGCTTATTTCTACAGGTAGTTAGATGCTTGTTTGTCATATTGATTTTTCACTTTCAAATGAAGCATCTACTTAAGTTGCTAAGATGGGATTATCATTTTTGATAGCTCACACACTTTAATCCTCATCATATTTTATTCTTAGAACTGACCAACTTGAGTGACCAGCTAATTATGTGGCTGTACTTCTCTTGTTCATCCCAGCAGACTGGGTACATGAATATAATCCAGTTTTATTTCTTCAACCCTTTGTCTTCTCTAATCCTTATAAGGACTTTTTAAAAAGAGATCATATTATTCTTAGAAAGGTATCATCATATGACTGGAGTTGGGGCAACCTCATTGAGCAGAATTAGTGTAGATGGCTTATGACCATCTCTTGTAAATAGCACCTTCCAAACAGAATCATAAGCCTAACTTCCAAATCCTAAGTCTTTTTAATTGTAAACTAAAAGTAAAACTCTAAGCTCCCTGCAGCTGACAGAATGGATAGGCTTCCTCTTGGCCAAGCGAATCCCAGGGAGACTTTAAAAATTGAATTTCTCATGATGATGGGACAGAAAAAAAGACACTCCTAGTTATAACCCCCTCCCTTTTGTGGTTTAGACACAACAACTGACCATCATTAATGTTAAAATACAGAAAAGGCTGACAGGCTGGACCAAGTCTATATCAGGCAAGGGATAAGTCATATACCTTGTACTTAAAGATTGAACTATGTTCTAATTGCCACAAGATACTTTTCCCTTTTTTTTTTTTTTTGTGCTAAATAAGCACTGGACTTGAGATAATCAGTCTTGAAACAGCTACACTTGCCAACCACCAGTACTGACTAACTGAGGCCTCTGTTCCACAAGCCGTAACTACAGCTTCAACTGGACAAAAGACAAATCAGTCTCTTAAAATCACAGTAACTTCTTCTTGAGAAGACCAGCAAACATGGACTGGTTATGGCCAGTTGACAGAGGCTTTACACTTGAGTGCCTTGTGTGATGAAAATACTTTTTAACACATAGGACCTAACTGTAACACATTTGAATGTTAATTCTGCACCCCAAGTTGAACATAGAATGCATGTGACATACAGTTTGCTTAATGGTCATGCACATTATCCTCTTTTCATGAATATTCACAGCTCCTCCTATGTTCTGTTGAATATGTATACTAGGCCGAACCATTAGGCTTACATTCCTATTACTCCTCCCTTCCTTGCAGTGCTTGATTTCCATATTTGGTCAGAGTCTGTGTTTCCTGCCTAATGGTAGTAATCCCCGTCTTAAGAAATGAAGTTCTCTTTTTAAAATTTTTAAGTTGATATATTTCCAGATTTTTTTATTTTGTTTTGTTTTGTGTGACAGGGTCTCATTCTGTCACCCAGGCTGGAATGCAAAGGTTCATTCATAGCTCACCACAGCCTTGGGCTCCTGGGCTCAAACAATCCTCCTCCTCCCTCGGTGAGTAGCTATGACTACAGACATACCCTACCATGCCAGCCTAGGTTTTTTTTTTTTTTTTTTTTTTTTTTTTTGTGTGTGTGTGTGTGTGTGTGTGTGTGTGTGTGAGATGACCGGGTCTTGCTACTATGTTGCTCCTGGCCTCAGCTTTCCAAAGCACTGAGATTACAGGTGTAAGCCACCTTGCCCAGCCTAAATTTTCTGTCTTTAGCCACCCACCCCTTCCACCGTTACTCACAACTGTGTCTTTTATCTTGTTAATGTCCATAACCAATGCATTGCAGAAATCTTAAACTCTAATACCTCATTATCCCACTACACCTCCAGCTGCACAAGTATATCATTTTCATTACACTTCTTCATCAAACTCAGAAACTTCCAATCTCCAGATTGTCAGGTTTTCATCCAAGTATAATGCCCACCTGGCTCTTCATTCTTTTTTTTATTGGAATTGGAATCTATAATTAAGCATTTGAACTAATCTGTCAACAATATCCTGCATTTTCTTGCAGCTTTACTATTTATTTGAAGCTCTTCTGCAAAACTCTACACAAGGGTCCTCTGGATCAACAATAGAATCCCTTTTTGTTGATTTGTTTGTATTTTACTATTATTATTTCCAAGTTTCTGAATGCTTTTCCATAGATTAGAACTGAACTGACATTTATATTAGCACCAATAAAATTTCAATATGCTTTAATTACAATCTTAGGTGGGCCTAATAGTCATTTTACTTATTCATCTCATTCTTTCATTCCTTTCAACTATTCCAGAATTTCACCTTTCCTCTCAAGCCATTTCTATCTCTACCACTTCAATCTTCACTTTGAGCAGACAACCCCAAATCATAATCTTTAGGTTTATTTTTATTTTAACTTCAAATAAACCTACAACTGTTTTGAGTCCCCCAAGACTTAACTACTGTCAATCAGAATATTTACCAATAACATAAACAGTTAATTCACACATATGTTACGTTTGTATCACATACTATATTCTTACAATAAAGGCAGCTAGAGAAAGGAAAATGTTATTCAGACAATCAAAAAGAAGAGAAAATACATTTATTATTTATTAAGTGGAAATGGATCATCATAAAGGTCTTCATCTTCATCATCTTCATATTCAGTAGGCTGAGGAAGAAAGAGGAGGGGTTGACTTTGCTGTCTCAGGGGTGGAAGAAGTGGAGGAGGTGAAAGGCGAAGCAGCAGAGACAGGCACATTTGGTGCATCTTTGTTGTTGGTGTTGTTGTTGTTGTTGTTTTTGAGATGGAGTCTCACTCTGTAGCCTAGGCTGGAGTGCAGTGGTGTGATCTCGGCTCACTGCAACCTCCTCCTCCCATGTTCAAGTGATTCTCCTGCCTCAGCCTCCCAAGTAGCTGGGATTACAGGCATTTGCCACCATGCCCAGCTAATTTTTGTACTTTTAGTAGAGACAAGGTTTCACCATGTATCCCAGGCTGGTCTTGAACTCCTGACCTCATGATCCACGTGTCTCGGCCTCCCAAAGTGCTGGGATTATGGATATGAGCCACCGCACCTGGCCTCGGTGCATCTTTTATTGAAAAAATTTCACATGGAATGGGCTTGTGCAGTTCAAACCTATGTTGCTCAAGGATCAACCATATATTGTTGCCATCCTTACCCATGCTCCTCAGTTGGAAATATAAGCTAGTAATGCAATCCACCTCATACGCTTGTGGTTCATTAACTAATGCCTTTTATATCAAGACCTCCTGTTTTAAAAAATTGTTTAGAGCTTTGTTCCTTCAGCCCAGTTTCCTCCTCAGCTGTTCCTATTGCAACCTATAAACATGTCCAAATCTCTACTTCATCTTCAAAAATAGCTCTCTTTAATCATGTACCCTTTTTAAGCTCCTGAACAATCTTTTTGCTTTCTCATGCAAATGTCTAAAAGATATGAGCACATATTTTTATTCTCATCTCACTTTCACTCAACTAACTCCAATAATTCAGCTTTTATCACTGACATATTCCCAATGCAGCACTTTTTAAGGTCACTAAAGATGTCCTGACTCCTACATCACATGAACATATTCATCCTAATTCTACTGGACCTTGCTAACTCCATTTGCTACTTGTTCATTTCCTTCTAAGTATTTCTTACATCCTTGGCTTCTGTGATTCTCTACTTGCTGCCGACCAGCTGCAGCACAATCCGTGGGTGTTCCTAACCCCCAGTGGCCACGAAGGAATTAAGGAAAAAAATACACAGACACAGAAATAGAAATCATTAGCATGGGCCCAGGAATTCTTCACAAGATGATGACTGTGAAGACCCAGAGCTCTGGGCTCCACACATATTTATTGCAACACACAAAAAGTTTGATCATATCACTTGAGGTGGGGTGATCATGGGGTAAGTACACACAATGGAACAGTTTACGTCATCTGCATTTAGTAGGGGGTATGTGGTTATTCTAAAAACTAAACTAGTATTGCATAAACAATAGATAATTATTGAGGTGCAGCTGCAGGAGTGTGGGAATGGGTAAGAGCCAGCAAGTTCTGATCACATGACGTACCTCAAAGAAGAGACTATCTCCTAAGCCCAGTCATCCATTGAACAGGCGGGAGATCAGAGAATGCCACTCTTATCTCAGCCAGCCCAGAGTCCTCCTGTAAGACCCTTTATGAGCCTGTGAGCAGGGTCCCCTCCTCTAGTCCATGAGACCCTTACTGAGGGGTTCAAGCAGCAGGAGGTTAAGCAATAGACCAGGTGTTCCAGTCTTGTTCCATGCCCAAACGTTCCAGGGCTGTGGTCAGTGCTTTACAAGCTTTCTCACCAACCCAGCATTGTCTTACAAAGTACAAGCTGCTTTCTTTGTTTAGCTAATACAATGCACAGACTTCTATAAACTATAAATCTTAAACTAAGGCTAACTTATTAAACAGAAGCAGATTAACTCTTAAGTAGATATGGTGTAGGCCTGCTCTCTATTATTTTGGCCTACATCTACTTCTGATTTTCCTTGTGTTCCTCCAATAATTCCTATTGTGTCACTTAAAAAACATATATACTCTGCCATCTCTGTAAATGCCTTTTTCTCCTGGGGTTCTATCATCACTTGCTTTTTGTATTCTGTTTGCTCTTCCTCATCTGCTCTCATGATTTTAACACTATATTGGCTACTACTCAATTTCTATCTCTACCCTGTCTTTAGACTTACATAGTAAAAGAAGTTTTATATAGTGGTGAAGAGAAAATGTTCTTCAGCCAGATTGTGTAGACTTAAATTCTGACTTCACTACTTAGCTGTGTGATTGTGAGAAATTGCTGTATATCTCTGAAACTCTATTTCCTTATGTTTAAAATGGAGGTAGTGGTAGTGTCTGTTCACATGTTTAATGTATGAATATAAATGAAATGCTTAGGGTAATACCTGAGGCAGGACACTTCTCCTGGTGGTATTGGACTGACCCACTTTTCTTTCCTTTCTCACTTTTCCTTAAGAATAACTGTAGAATGTTCTGGGAATGCAAGATCCTGAGATTGGGAAGAACTAGTTAAAATGGCCCAGGCTTTGTTTTATTTCTCCTTCAATGCTTTGGCCCAGTGAGTCATGTTCTCCTGAGTCTATAGCTTGGGACCAGCTGCTGCTCAGGGCTCCTCAGCCACGGAGCAAGTGGGGCAGCACAGTCAAGACTCCATCTGCCCTGGGCAGCTTTCCTGATTCCTAGGGGACCCGCTCACAAGAATCTTAGGATTTCGGTTGTCCCTTGCCAACCAACTGTCTGTAAGTAATAAACCCATTTCATGTAACTTGCTATGTGTGTGGTTGTTCTGTGTCACGGGAACAATCTGTGCACAATCTGTTTCATGCCTGGAGCATTGAAAGGACCTGGGTTCTTAAATGCCTCACAGTTCCCTCCAATTCCAAACATTTAAAGCTCACCCCACCCTCTTTCCATCTCAGCTATCATCTGTCCAATCATGCAAACTGGGAAACTGGGGACCATTGCTTCTCTCTCAATTCTAATCAATTTCCAGATTAACTGTTTGAATCTCACAAATATTTATGGCATATGTATTCTCTGCCCACTTCTTTTCTATTAGCCCCTTGTAAATTTACAAACTTATCACTCCCTATCTGATCAATATAAACATTTCTGAAGAATTATCCTAGTCCTTTTTCTGTTCTCATTCTATAGTCTCTCTTCAATAAATTCTGCACACACAGATTTAATTCCTTTATGCAGAAATTTGCCAAATTTCTTCTTTTGTCCCATTCTGTTCTTCTAAGCACCATATTTACATGTCCACCTGACTCACTGACAAAATGATTTATGTATCTTAAAGGTATCTCAAGCTTCTATATTAAATCTGATTCTTCCTATAGTCCTCTTGTCACTGACCGGCACCAACATTCATCAGTTTTCACAAGACAGATACTTGTGTGCTGTTCTTGACTTCCCAAATATCTAATGTATTACCAAGTGTGATTTTTTATACTAAATATCTCTTAAATCTGTGTCTTTGTCTCCATTTCCACCCCTGTCACTACAGACCAGCTACTATCCTCCCTCAACCAGACTGCTTAGATAGCTTTCTAAAAAGTTCCTTGTGTTCTCTCTTTCCCTTTTTTAAATCGTTCTTCAGATGGGCTACCCATAGCCAAGGTTCCCTGAAGCTAGCCATGTTTGAAGCTAATGGTGACTGAAATCCAACTCCTGGCAAACTTTTCTCTTCATTATAATCCTTCAATGGCTTGATATTGGTATTAGGATAAATAATAAAATTCTCAATGTGTTGAATAAAGAATTCTGTTGTCTGACATCTTTCTCACTCTTCAGCCTTATTTTGCCTCTAGCCACGTTTGATTCTGCACCACTTAACTTTCGGTATTGTAGCTTTAATAACACTTTTCACCAGACCTCGGTTATAGCATGTTCCCTCCAACTGTAGAGACCTCACATTGAACACCTTGTTTCAGCCACCACTTGTGCTCCTCTCCACTTCTCGTGGCATGGTCAGCGCATGCTTTGATCAGTTTTCCACAGGTATAGCTGACAGAACTCATAGTCTACAGTGTTCCCTGATGCCAGCATTTGAATACTCATAGGGAGAATTCTGAAATGCACTTTAGAAGGCCATGGCAATATCACATACCCGTTGCTTCCCATGGAACCAACATGATAATCTTTCTTTGTGTTGATTGAACTTTTCTCTGTCTTTGTTTCACTATCTATTCCCTCACCTTTGCTTCCTGGGATCACTAAGAAAAATACCTGCAAGGAGGCATTTGCCCCAGGCTTTCCTCTGGAGGTAATTCTGGCTAACACATATATGTTTACTGAGTAAATAAACAATTCAGTGAAAGAGGAAAGAGTGTTGGTTTTAAGTTTTAAACACTTCCATAATCTCCCATCATATGCACTTGAGAACTCAAAGGGAGGTGGGACAGAGAGCATTAAAGTAAAAACATCTGTTTTGACTTTCCTAATCTTTAGATGTTCAAACGATTTCTTCCAACAAATCCCTTGTTACACAGTTGGACAATAGGGGCAACTAGATGAAGTTACTCCCCAAACATAGAAAGACTAGAGGAAAGGTAATATGTCAACGCAGAGGAAAATAATGTGTGTGGAGTCCAGGCCTTCAGCATTCTGAGCTGGACACCACCTCTTACCTCTTTTTCTCGCATGTTAACTTCTAAGGTAATTCCATTAGTCTCTCATCTTTAGTAATATAAATAAACAGCACTGATACAATTGACAAAAACATGTAAGAAGTTTCTAATCTCCAATGAGTTCGATTTTTCATCTTACATAAATGAACTAGAGAAATAATGTAAAAACTAAAAATAAAATGACAAGGACATAATTTTTTAAAAATTATGGTTTTAGGTTTGGGGCACATGTGAAGGTTTGTTATATAGGTAAACTTGTGTCACAAGGGTTTGTTGTACAGATTATTTCATCACCCATGTATTAAGCCTAGTATCCAATAGCTATTTTTTTCTGTTCCTCTTCCTCCTCCCATCTTCCAGCCTCAAGTAGACCCCAGTGAGAGACAGAAAGTTTTAAAAAAGAAAAATGTTAAGATGGAAAAACAATTGGCTTTGGACAGCTCTCAGATATTTTCCCACCAGTTTACATTTTAACTTGCAAATAGAAAATATTTTTGACAATTTTCAGTTATAAACAGGCCACTTCCCAAATATTGTCTGTTTGTAAAGAAGCAATCATGAAAGGCTGTTTTGTGGTATAGAGTCAGAATTAACTAGGAAATCACTGACATTTAGTGTTATTCAGAGCAGAAAGAAATATGCTGAAAGACTGTATTTTGAAGTTTGTATATTGTACTGAAAGGAAGAATGTAAAAACAGAGATGTTCCAAAAAATATTTTAAGGAACAAATGCATCACCTATGATATAAATGTTTTCATCTAACCAATAAAAATACTTTGGATAGACAGATGGAAACAAATCTCAGGGGTATTTTTTCTTTTTAGAAATTCCATTTTTTTCAATAATGAAGAAGTCAAAGACCAAGTATAAACGTCTAATTCTGTCCAAAGCATATAATTTTATGAGCCAAAAGCAAGGCTTTTATAAAATATTTTCTTTGTACTTATTTGACTATTTCTACAAAGGGAACTCATATTTGGTTATTTTCTTTTATAATAACCTGGGAAAATGATAAAAGACAAAAATGATGAAAGCTACTAAAGCTTTGGGAACATTATTTTAAAATGGTTTTTGCATCAAATTCCATATAGCCAGGCAAATGGCACTTTGCCAAAATAATCTATTAACTGTATGCATAGAGTTGCCACAGAAAACCTCATGTTAATTCCTTAAAATTAAGAATTTATTCATGTATATGTATATATTCTTGGACACAGTGGGCTTGTAAAAAAATATCTATAGAATTTTATGAGAATGTCATTCTGTTTTACTCACATTAGTATAATTAAACAACATACTGCTTTTTAGTGTTCCAAGATTGTATTTAATATATTTTTGTGTTTATTTAGTTATACATCAATTAGTTCCTAAAGTGCTAAGAGTTGGATGAAGTCAAAAGACATCAGTGATGGCATGAGGGTGTGTCTGATCACCTGTCTGTGCCTACATGCTCCAAAGCAAATATTAGTCAACTTTTTCATAATTTTTCTTAAACTTTTGTTTTAGGTACAGGGGTACATGTGCAGCTTTGTAAAACAAGTAAACTTGTGTCACGGGAGTTTGTTGTACAAATTGTTTTGTCAGCTAGGTACTAAGCCTAGTACTAAATAGTTACTTTTTCTGCTCTTCTTCCTCTTTGCACTCTACACCCACAGGTAGGCCCCAGTGTCTGTTTTCCACCTCTTTGTGTCCATGTGTTCTCATAATTTAGCTCACTTTTATAAGTGAGAATGTGCTGTATTTGGTTTTCTGTTCCTGTGTTAGCTTGGTAAGGATAATGGCCTCCAGCTCCATCTGTGTTCCTGCAAAGGATGTGATCTCATTCTTTTTTTATGGCTGCAAGGTATTCCATGGTGTATACGGACCACATTTTTGTCATCCAGTCTTCTGGATGACAGCATATAGGATATGATAGCATATAGGATGATTCCATGTCTTTGCTATTATGAATAGGGCTGCAATGAAGATACATGTACATGTGTCTTTGTGATAAAACAACATATATTCCTTGGAGGTATATACCATGTAGTGGAATTGCTGGGTCAAATGGTAGTTCTGTTTTTAGTTCATTGAGGAATCACCACACTGCTTTCCACAGTGGTTGAACTAATTTACACTCCCACCAACAGTGTTTAAGTGTTCCCTTTTCTTCATAATCTTGCCAGCATCTATTATTATTGTTACTTTTTATTGTACTTTAGGTTCTGTGTTACATGTGCAGATCCTGCATGATTGTTACATAGGTACATACATGGCAAAGTGGTTTGCTGCCTTCATCCCCCTATAACCTATATCTGGTATTTGTCCCCTCATTATCCCTCCCCACCCTCTCCACCCGCAATGTCCCTCCTCTAGCCCCCTGCTACTGACAGCAGTGTGTGATGCTCCCCTCCTTGTGTCCACATGTTCTAATTCTTCAACACCCTCCTATGAGTGATAACATATGGTATTTGGTCTTCTGTTCTTGTGTCAGTTTGCTGAGAATGATGGTTTCCAGATTCATACATGTCCCTATGAAGGACACAAACTCATTGTTTTTTATGGCTGCATAGTATTCCATGGTGTATATGTGCCACATTTTCCCTGTCCAGCCTATCATCGATGGGCATTTGGGTTGGTTCCAGGTCTTTGCTATTGTAAACAGTGCCGCTATGAACATACATGTGCATGTGTCTTTATAACAGAACAACTTAAAATTCTTTAGGGTTGGATTGTATTATAAGGTAAATTTTGTCAACAGGTTTCATTACTGGAAGGTTTTAGGGGGCCAAGCTTCATCGTAAGGATTCCTGAACTACATGGACAGCATGCTCTAATTCTGGGGGCCTGGTATATGGCACCAGCTTTGCTCTCCAGCTCCTCAGGTTAGAAAACTGATGTGCTGGAGGGGCTGAATTGCTCCCAGATGGCTGGTCCAGTGGGCGGTGTGAGCCAAAGCACTTCATAGGGCAGTGGCAGTGGGATCTGTCCTTATTTGCAGGTGCTAGCAGCAGTGGCTGGTGGCAACATGGCAGGTGTGCACTTGTCAGCTATGGCAGTGTGCTAGCAGGTCCCAGGATGCTGACTTTCACGCAGGTGTCCACAGCAACAACAGTGACAGTATGGCTTCAGAGGGAGCCCTCACTGGCAACTGTGCATGTGGTTGTACCAGTTGTGGTGTTAACACAGGGGTGGGACCGTGTTAGGTACAGAACTGTATGCAACCTTTGTGCACATTCATGCAGGTAGGCTGCTCCTCAGGGCAAGGGTGGTACATTGTTTTCCACGCCTAATTTTGTACCAGTGACAGTGTCAACACAGTGGTGTGGCATTGGTGTGGTCAAGGCTGGCAGACTCCACGCTTGGCAATGCTCCAACAACAATGATGATGTGGTAGGGGAGAGGAAGAATGGCTCACTCATATCAGCAACAGTGGCATGGCAGAGTACATGCATACACACACACTGGCAGCGCAAGGAAGGGAAGGTCTGCCTGTCCCCACATCTGTGCAGGCAAAGCAATGTAGGAGGTGGCCATGGGTAACTCCCTGAAGAGAAAACTAGCACAGAGGAGGCTACAGTAGAGGGAGGATGCAGGCAGGCTGGTGCATGTCTACGAGGGCTGCTCTGCTGGAGAACTCTTCCTGTCAGGTGTGGTCCACCAGAGCAGGATCTATGATGCAAGCCTTTGGTTGGCTGTACTACAAACAAGCACATTCAGGCTGAGGCCTGGGGAGAGACCAGGAGAATGAGAGGTGCTTGGGTTGGACTGGCCCTGTCTCAAAAGCAAGACTGCCCTGCCGAGTTCAAGTCTAACAGTTCCCCTAGAGCTAAAGTTTTCTACGGGAGCAAGTCAAGCCTAGGGAGATGGGTGTCCCTGGCCATGCTCCACTCCAAATGCTCCTGCACCAAACCCTCTGGGCTTCACATCGGCTGGAGTTCTGCCCCACCACTTCACTGAGCAGCTTTCACATTCAAATGTCTGTGGGGATTGTTGGGTCTCCTCCTGCCAAAATTCCTGAGGCCTGGGACAAGAAGGAGTTGCTTCTTGCCTGTTCATCTCACTCCCTCCACAGGAGTCACTGAAGGCCAGTAACTAGTTCTGGTGTGCAGTAGTGCCATGTAGTATTCCCGTCTTCCTCCCCTTTCAGCCCAGCATCAATGCCTTCCCTCTATCTGCTCTCAATACCTTATCTCTGAAGATCTGAAAGGCATGCACCACTCTTCCCCATGTCCTGGTCCCTCAGTGGAAGATGTTCCACCTGGCTGCATCTAGTCAGCCATCTTGGAGGAGGCTCCAAAATGCATATTTCACAGATCTGTCTAAAATAAAACTAGTTTTTAGACCAATGTTTCCTATGTCAGAGAGAAGTCTCATTGCATGGAAGGGTGGCAAACAGGTGTCAGAAGTCTGAGGATTGGAGCGTGAGCAGCGGCACTGTGGGTTTTGTGGCAGCTGGGTGACTGTGGCGGGAGGTGGGAGATGGCCTGGCAGGAAGGTGGCCACAAGCGCTAGGCAAGGAGCCTTCTATGCAGAGTTGCAATCTCCAACACCAACAGCAGAAGCAGCACTACACCTCACTTTTTAATGATTTTTTTTAAAAGTATGTAATACTCATCAATTCTATAAGTTTAATTAAATGTTGATTATGTATACATTAGAAATGCAGATATTATAAATACAGATATCCATACATATTTTTCACTCTTGCTTATTTCAGCAGAGCATGAGACGAAAGATATATGGATGGCACAACCCCTAACAGGTGATTGGAGCAGAGGCCAAAGAGCTGCCATGACATTAGACTGGAAAAAGAACTAAGTCCAACACACGTAAACTGTGGCTTCTGTATACAGAAGTGGTATGTTCAGTTTCAGATAACATTTACAGGAAAACAGTTTAAAAAAGGGAATACACTAAGAGGGGAATTACCAAGTGAAAAACAAACTCAAAGTCTTATCATTTCAGAGAGAATACAAATATTAATCTAGAAAATGAGATGTAAAATCATCCTCAAATATTTGAAAAATTTTGACACCAAATAAAGATTAGATATATTCTATCCAAAAAAATGAGGCAAAACCAGGACACAGAGATAAAAAGTACAGAATGACACAGTTTAGCTCATCCATTTTTGAGCATATTCTAATGTAAGTCAGAGGGTCTGCTGATGAGAATAATGGTGTAATTTAAGGATGAAATGAATTGCTATGTTGGATTATTCTTCAGAGGAACTTTCTCATATAGCTAGAAAGATTAGATGATATTACGCAGGTAAAGTTATTTAACACATTACTTGACACATAGCAATGGCTCAATAAATATTTTCCAGTAGTGCTATTAATAGTAGTAGGAGTAACAGCAGCAGCAGTAAAAATAAATTATGTTTAACCCAGAAATTCTATAGTTTATACATTGACAAAAGGGATTGAATTTATTTTAACGTTGTGACACTATACGAACATTGTAAGCATATTTGATTTTTTTGTTTACTGTCATGTCAAGTTGTAAAGAAGTGTTCTTGGTTTTTTTCTGCCCTGATACATCTGCTTAGAATTTGCCATTTTTATGGCCCTGGGATATATACAATGAACATGTGTACTTACTTTATGAAGCTATATAATGTCATAAATCATGAAATTAGTGAAAAGACTTTATCATTTATCCAAACGTAATAGAAAACAAGTATAGTTCTATAGTAATTCACATTCTTAAGTTGTGATTTCACAAAGTCTTAAAGTATGGGGTTTCAGAAGTTTCTTTCACAGGCCTGAAAGAGTGGATTTTTGACAGGATGCATTGATACATCAGCATCTCTTGGGCTAAGACATAGGGAATAAAGCTTGGAAATGCTCCTCAGTTGATTCTGAAACATATCAATTCCCTCTACCAACTGGTGAGAACAATTGATTCAAATACTAATAAATTCAGAAAAATAAATCCACTTCCCAGTAGAAAGAACTGAATTTATTATTCACTAAATTATTTGAATTTATGAGTCAGGTCAATTAAATCTTTTGCTTTTAGAATTTGTATTGTTAGAAACTTTGGCTTTTCTGTTTTCTTGACTGATTACCTGAAGCATGCCCAACACTGGGCACTGTGTTTTGAATGTACAGCTAAATCAGTCTTACATTGGATTCTGTTCTTTAGTAGGAGACAGGCAGCTTTGCCCCATCTTAAGGATGAATATACAGAGTCTCACAGTCATTGATTCTCCCAAAGTCATACACTTAATACACAGAAGGCCTGGTATTCAAGCTTGGACCTCTTTGACTTCAAAGCTCATTTCACAGTACTTACCTGTTCAGTGTACCTGGAATTCAAAAGAGAATGGTCTTGGAGTATATATTTTTAATAAGTTCACAGAACACATACATGAGAGCATTGTGTAACAAAATTCACTGGCATCAATGTTACTGCACTGAATTCTTCCAAAAGGATTAATTTGTTTTGTTTCTTAAGATAATCTTTCATAGTAGATTTTTACTGAAAAAGTTATTACTTTTATTTTTCAATTTCTAACAGAGGCTTTTCATAGCTTTGAAAAATGAAGTCCACGTCAGGTCACCCCCAAAAATCAGCAAATTGCACATAATTATGAACAAAAGTCTATATTGTCAGAGGTTTATCCACAGAAAGTGTAATAATCTCAATCCAGGGAAAGGTAGTAATTAACAGATAAGAGGTTCATTAAATGAGTATGTAGTGTCATGACATGGGAAATGGGCATTGATCACCGTTAGTTCTATAGGTTTTCCCCTTGCCTGAAAATTCTGACACTACACTTGTCACTTGCTGTAGTTTTAGAATTTTAATGAGCAGATCATCAAGTTTTACCTCATTAACTTAGGTTCTGAAAAAACATTATTTACAGAGAAAATAGTAGGTTAAAACAGTCACTACTCCCAATTTTGTTAGGAAATAATACATGCAGACCAAACTAACATATTTACCTTGTAGCAGGCAAGTTTGACCTTACTTAACATAAGTTTTGCCCACATTTTTTTCCATAGAATTAATCTATCTTTTAAAAATATATATTTTCAAGGACAAATAAAATATTTATCTACCTTACAGCTCCCATGGCTTACAAAAGTACATAAAGTAATATTTATTATTTCTATTTTCAAATAAATAAGTATTAATAATTTGTCTAACATTTTTAGCTATAGTAATAAAAATGACATAAATGCATGAATATTTATGTATATTTTGGAGCATAAAATCATGAAGTTATGGTTTTAAAACTTAATTATAGCATTTTAAAAATGTGTGTCCCTTCCATAAGTCCTACAAAAATGATGGTAATAAATTAAAAATAATGGTATAGACCCAGAGAGACAAAGAAAGGAAAAAAGTTACTAAGACATGTGAGACATCTTCAGCATTTTGAAAGTTGAATAGCAGACGGATAGAAATGGCAACTGACTGAGCAGAACAGAGAAAGCTGGAAGAGAAGGGTGGCTAGAGGAAACCCATTTGATTACCTGCATGGAACCATAGAAGGCCTAAAGGACTGCAGGCGTGAGGAAATTTTTGAAGAGTGAAACAAAAAACCCCAGATATGTGATGTGATTACTAAGCATTATCAGAGCAGTTATATCCAAGATTCTCTTCTTGAGACCCTTTAATCACAAAATTGTGCCTTTCCCATCTAGTAAACATTTTCTTCTATGGAATTACTGAGAGAAAACATCGAGTCTGTGACACAAACCAGACCTGAGAGCAGTGGTGAGGGGGATTGGGGATAGGTGAGAATATACCAATACCAAGAAATCAAGTGGAAGTATAGGTAATAATCCTGAGACAGACCCTGTACCCCTCTTATCTTGCTCATTCCAAACCACTACACCAGATCTATCAGGTCTAGTTCGCATAGTTAAAGTATTTTTCTCTAAGCAAAGTAACAAACCTAAGAGAATGGCACTTAGATACTGACAGATATGAAATATGAAATAAGATCAGCCTTGTCCTGGTCTTACCGCTTTTAGGAATGCCTCGAGCCACCAAAATTTACTTCTATATTCACAGTTGTTGATGTACTTTTTAGTATGTGGATCTAAACATAAATGAACGCTCACGGATCGTTGAAGAGCTAAGGAGTGCCTCCAACAGGAAATAGAGAGGCTCACAAAAATAAAAAGAAACGAAGGGAGTCAGGAGATAAAATATAATGGAATTAGGAGGAGAAAAAACATTTTTAAAACTTGAATATCTTCAGAGAGCTAAAAGAAGATATGCACCCATTAAGAGCAATGTCTTTTTAAAAGAAATATTCTGAGAACAAGAAAAAGCTCTTAGAAATTAAATACAATATAGCATAAGTATTTTTTAAATCCAATGGAGAGGTGGAAATATGTTAAAAATTCTTTCAAAAAATAAAATACAAACATGGAAATCTGAAAAAAAAAAATCCAGAAGGTCTAATATTTTAAAACTAGGAGTTCCAGAGGCAGACAGTAGAGCAAGGACAATAATTAAAGTAATAAAGAAAAAAAATACTGGATTTAAAAAGATCATTTTAAAGATAGTAACAGCCAATTAAGTGCTTTATACAATAAATAAATTATAACTCATATCAAAACATGTATCATGAAATTTCTGAATTTTTAGATAAGAGCTAAAAAACTTTCAGAAAGGTAAAAACATAAAGACTAGAAATCAGAATTTCTCCACATTTCCTAATAATGACATTAGAAGTTAAAAGGAAAGTATTTTCAAAATTCTTAGTAATAATTTTTAACTTAAGTGCTTTCTTGATCAAACTATGTATTAAGTATAAAGGAGAAAAAATAAGTTAGATTTGATAAGTCTCATGAAATTGTCAATGTAAAAAAATGTTTTCTTAAGATGCCACTGGAGGATGTACCCTACTAAAATGAAGGACACAAACAAAGTGTATGTGACCCAGAATAAAAGGGTCTCCAAAGTACATAAAAGATAGGCAAAGGGAAATCTGAGAACATTAAAAGAACATCCCTAGGATAACAGAGATAATGGCTGCACAACAGGTTTAAGGATCACTAGTCAAGATGGGAGCAAAGCTGAAGGCTCTAGAAGTAATATCTCTGCATTAATTAAATATTGTTGAGTAAATGCCACTCCAAAACTGAGTTTCTTAAAAATCATTATTTCTCACATGTTTACAGACCAGTTGAGCAGTTCAGGCATGTAGTCTTGTTCGTGCATGCAATTAGCTGGCAGGTTGGCTGGGGACTGATTCTTCTGTAATGGTCTTACATTATAGACCTGAGCTCAGCTCAGATCTTCTTTATATTTCTCTCACACCTCAGTGTCAGACTAACCCAGGCACGTTCTCATGAGGGTAAGTAGATTTGCACAGGTCCTTATTTAAGCTCCTTCTTGTACCACGTTTGCTACTTTTCTACTGGCCAGTTTACCTACATGGCCAAGCCCAGAGATAGCATGGGAGATTGCTATCAAAAGGCGTGGATACAAGGAAACGCAGAAAATTCGGTCAATTAATGCAATTTCTCTGCCATAATCACTAATAAAAATATGGAAGAAAATAGCTCTTTGGAACTGATATGTTGAGAGGAGTATTGCAATTCCATTTGAAAGCTTAGGGAAAAATTAGTAATACAATTTTTTAAAAAACCTCAGGCACATAAATACAATTATTAATTCTAGGGGAAAATAGGAAATTGTAGGAAAAATATATATAATCATTGCATTTTATGTGGCTCAATTGTGAACAATATTTACAAAGTCAGAACAATGAAATAACATTGATCGAAATTAAGCTATATAACTATATTTAGAGCATGGAGAAAAGAAAGTGTGTGTGGAGCAAGTAGCTCCATTTTTTTAAGGAAAAAAATTATTATAAAGACACATGCACACGTATGTTCATTGTGGCACTGTTTACAATAGCAAAGGCCTGGAACCAACCCAAATGCCCATCGATGATAGACTGGACAAGGAAAATGTAGCACATATACACCATGGAATACTACGGGGCCATAAAAAACGATGAGCTCGTGTCCTTTGTAGGGACATAGATGAATCTGGAAACCATCATTCTCAGTAAACTGACACAAGAACAGAAAATCAAACACCGCATGTTCTCACTCATAGGCAAGTGTTGAACAATGAGAACACATGGACACAGTGAGGGAAGCATCACACACTGGGGTCTATTGGGGGGTAATAGGGGAGGGACAGCGGGAGTAGGGAGGTTGGGGAGGGATAACATGGGGAGAAATGCCAGATATAGGTGATGGGGGGATGGAGGCAGCAAACCACATTGCCATGTATGTACCTATGCAGCAATCTTGCATGTTCTGCACATGTACCCCAGAACCTAAATTGCAATAATATATATATATGTGTATATATATATATATATATGTATATATATATATATATACACACATATATATATACACACACATATATATGTATAATTAGCTCAAATAACAAGAAGTTCACAATAAAGTCGACTTGAAAAAATTAAGAACTAATACAAGCATGTAATTTAAAATCACGAAAAGCCTCTGAAGAATGGATAGATGTGAATAGGAGATTACTGAGTGTGTTATAAAGCCTTACAGTGCCACTGAAGTTTTTGAACAATGTGTATACATTTTTTGTTAAAAATAAAATGAAAAGAAATAAAATATTCAATATAATATATTTGTTTGTAAAACACATTTTACAAATGTATGTATAGCTAAATGAACTTGAACTTCCTCTCCCTCATTTCCCTTATAAAGGAGGAGTTAATCAATTTCTATCATATCATTTATTTAAGAAATTCCAAGATTCACAATTCCAATAAATTTTGCCCAATATTTATTACTTAATATCATGTTTTTAATACTACTTTTAAAATAATAATTTAATGTTTATTTAATGTAATTTTTCTTTTATCCATTTTTTTTCTGTATGTTCTGCCTATATTAATTTAACCCAAAATTCTGCTAGAGAGATAGTCACTGCTTGTTTAATAGTAGGACTTTTGTCCTTGTTCCCTGACTGCCTGAATCAAAATTACCCCATTTATCTCTGGGACTAAAAACGAGTTTCAAGAAGACTAGAAAATGATATAAGTACCTCAGGCAGGAAGGTAATTTAGAGCTCCTTTAAACTGATGCTCTTTTAAGTATTGGTTCAACAACTGTACAGTAAAATATAGGTAGCCAGAAACATTTTATTTGCTTTTTAAAGGTCTGCTTAAGGACATCATCTACTCCAGGAAGAAAAGAACTACTTTATATTTCAACAGTGACATAAGGAGTTACATATGGATATACACACTGGTATCATTTCTGATTTATTTTGATGCTATTTTATGCTATAAATTGTTGCTGCAAGCAGCTCCCTGTCTAGCCCACCTGATATAAAACTCTGATGTCAAATATCACTACACACTAACACATCTACAGCACGCAGTAAACATCAGTGTGGTTCCTTCCCTTTTGCTCTTACCCCATTTTTCCATGTCCACAGTTTACAAAGCTTTTTGGATATTTTATTACTATTCTTGCCTTCCCTACAGCGATAGTATATAACATATTAATATTATCACATACTATTTCCTCTCCCAACAAGCCAAAGAGAAACCAGACATTTCCAGCTTAATCAGTCATTCCTTCTCACTCATCATCATCACCCTCAAGAAAGATTTGTTCTGTGTCTAAATGTCATGGAAATTTTTTTCAGGCAGCTTCAGTAAGCAGATAAAAATAATGGTAAGGGTTGGAAGGAGGAAAGGAAAGGCGAGAGTAGAGTAAATCTTCCAAGAGTAGATTAAATCAGTCTGCATTGAAAGAACACAGATTAGGTGTCTGAGGGTGAGCAGAGAATTGGGGCACAAAAGAAGAGTGCTAGAAAGAGAATTTTGTGAGCCTGTTTGATGATCAAGATGGCCTGTGATACCTGGGTATGTTTAAAAATGGGAAGGGAAAAAAAGGGAGGGCTTGTGAATTGCATTTTTTTT
This sequence comes from Sapajus apella, assembly GCF_009761245.1. Classification (NCBI taxonomy): domain Eukaryota; kingdom Metazoa; phylum Chordata; class Mammalia; order Primates; family Cebidae; genus Sapajus; species Sapajus apella. The sequence continues at coordinate 1,172,818 of NW_022436969.1, read as the reverse complement.
TCATTTCTTCCAGGAGATAGTAGATAAGAGTGGAATTTCTATTTAATTATTTTTAAGGTCTCTGAACTGTGCTTCTTTAAATGTTTTTCCACTCCAGAATTGAGTACCAGGGATCACACTTAATAGAGTAATGATGGGAACAGCCCTGTCCTTGCCAGGCTTTGCTTCCTGATCCCCCCAGAGTAACTACCCATAGAGAGGAGGAGCAGAAGGGAAAAGGTCCAGCTTCTCAGCCCTTGCCATATTTTGTCACACCAATCTGCTTTGCTTATATGTAAGGTCTCACAATCTCCATCCTAAACTATTCTACCTTTGATTAATGCCCCACAAAGAGAGGCATCAAGCATACCAAGTCTAATCAAGAACAGATGGAACACTAACCTTAACCCCCCTCCAAAAATTATCTAACCCCTCACCAGTTACCCAAAATAAAAATAAAATCTTAAGTAAGAGGCAAAGAAAAGCACATGTGGTGGCTATGAGAGCTGTCATTATTAGAAGCATTTGAAAAAATTATCCATGATATATTAATAGTGTCTATCCTTAGAGGAATCTGATTAAAGAAGATTGGGATATTTAAGTGGGCAAATTTTTGCCCAACAAATATCAGAGCTGAGATTAGATAGCAAAGAAACAGGAGGGAATCCATATGATGATAAATAGGCTATAGATTTAGGGAAAAAAATGAATTCGAATTCTTTTCTGGTCACTTATTGGCTGTTTGATCTCAAGCAAATTACATAGCTCTTCTGAATTTCAGTGTCTCAATTTATAATAGAAAAAGTTACATATACAAAATTATAGAAATTGACGAGATAAATCAACAGAAAAAGACAGGAAAAAATGATAATAGCTTTTCATATATTTAATGAATATTTACAAAGTAGGTATCACTCACAAGGCTACTGAGGTTAAAAACATATGCTAAATATAACCCTGATCCTGAAGGAATCCTGAACCTATCAGAAGACATGATACAAATATTCATATGCTCAAATACGTGGAGAAATGTCACTAATGTCATCAAAAAGAACACAGAGAATTCCATGGTGCTACAGAAACTGAGTGAAAGAACAGATGACACAGAGAGATGGAGAGAAGGTTGCATTTTTGGATCAAAAAAGACAAGGAAGTAAGATATAACGCACTTCATAGATATTAACATTGAGAAAAGCAAACATATCTTCTTTTGAGACTAGTAAGATTAAAGAAAGATTACGAATAATTTTCAATGTTGAGATGGAGAGAAATAAATTATAGATATTTGTCACTTGATAAAGAAGGCAGAATCTTTTAAACAGAAGTCATTATTAAAGTATAAGAAAAGATAAGTGGATAAGTGAGCATACTAGAAAAGAATCAAAAGAATTTGGTGAAATAGTAGATTTATTTACTAGCCTGAATTGTTGTCTAGCCTACCTCACCTCTAGCCAATTAAAGCCTAAATAGCTTTCAGTGATAAATTTGTCTTGTCTCCTTGAATAAGCTGTGTTTCTGTCTTTTCTTTTATGTGACTTCTCTTCTTATGTTTTTACCTTTTATAAAACCTATGCTGATAACATAAAATTGTATTATATACATGTATGACATTTTCTTCTGAATATTTCAAAGATACGTCTTGTCCATAAAAGACTGTAAGTTCCTCAAGGCTAGAGACCTATGTTATGCATATCTTTCACTATACCTTTTATGATTTCAAAATAATGTGTAATATAATAACTGAGAATTTGGAAAATGCAGAAAAGTATAAAATAAGCAATTAAAACTATCCACAAATATTCTACCCAGATATAGTCATTGTTAACAGCTTGTTATATAATAGTCCAATGTTTGAATGCATTATAAAAATCTCAAGTCAATGATTAGCTTATAGAAAAATTAAAGAAATTAAATAAGATGAAATCAAGACTAGATTCTTAAAGGCACCCTGGGAGATCTAACATTTTCTGTCACATTATGATTTAATCTAATTGCGTGGAAGCAATACATGCTATGAACAAACCTCACTGCTAAATATTTATTGAGCTCTTCCCAATTTCAAAAAACTGAATCAGGGAGTATGAGAAAAAAAAAATATATATATATATATTCTCATATATATATATATAATATATATGTATATATATAAACACATATATATATACATATATATATATAAAATCTCTGTTCTTAGACAATCATAATTTGGTTACTAAAATATAATAGCGAAACAAAGAATTAAGCATCAAAAAAATATTTAGATAATAATTTAAGACAACAACCAATGAGAGAGAGAGATGAGATTACATAGATTAACTACCAAATAAAGTCTGCAGACAATAATTGTTGTTTGAGTTCACATGCACTTGAAAGTGATTTATGGCAAGATGCATTTATACAGCAATTCTATAATTGCTCCTAAACTTCTAAGAGAACTCTGAATATAAATTATAAGTGCAGATTTACTTTCAAATATTCACTAACAAACTGAAGCTTTTTGATGGTGTTCGCATTTTCCTGTTTGTTTTCATTATTATTTATCTTAAATGGGTTCTTGACTAGTGTAAATAAAAATTCAAACAAAATAATTCAAATTTAAAGCTATTGTACCTTTAAATTATTCTAAGCCTTGAGAGGGATATGGTTATGCAGTCTGAGTCATGTAGCACGCAGCCACAACTTCTGCCTTTAGCCATATGATGCCAGAGACAAGACTCCCTCAGATCACTACCGCTCGTCATGAAATAATAATCTTCCTGAAAATGTAGCAATCTGTAATCAGTGAAATAAGTGAATTCTTAACTTCTCCACTTTGGACTGCTGAAGCCATTTGGAGCTGGTGTTTCCAGGTGTCCATGATCAAGCTTTGTGCTCAAGTTAACTCTATATCTAATCTTTTTTTTTTTTCTGAATCTTATTATTTAAAGTTGACACCAGGAAAACACATGTATATGCAGTATGTAAAATATACTATTTTACATAACATAGCACTATACGTGTAGTTAATAAGCAATAAGAGAGATATTTTGGCCAGTGGAGCAGAATTCTAAATCACTTAAGTTCACAACCCTCTCTAACTACCTACAATGGTTTTAAACATCTTGCACAAAAAAAATCTACTTACAGAGACCCAATTCATGCAAAAATATTCTTTATTATCATGTAGTTTCTCCCACATACAACACCTTTGTTCATGTGAGAGTCCTTTCCTAAGCTAGCGGGAAGCCTAAGTGACCTCCCTTTCTTATGAGAAAGACCACTGTCTCTTACCAATATAACATGGAGGGAAAATCTGAATGATAGGAAAGCATTCTGAAGATTAGAAATCCTAAAAAAGACTGTGTTTCTAAGTATTACTGTAATCCTTGCCTGGTAAAACTCCCCAGACTTAACAAGCAGAGAGCCACTCACAACCACGCCCAGCCCGTGTGCCATTTTACCACAAAGTTTAAGGAGGAGATGAATGAAGAGTCTCAAGGCACTCTTGGAACTAATGTGCCAGAGTCCCAAGACAGAGTTTCTCCTTGAATTTCACAGAAAGCTAAAAATCACTTTTTTAAACATGTGACAGTGCTGAAGATTCACACCGAGCTAGCAAATAATTCTTGGGGCTTTAGAGCCCTGAGAGGGATGATGCCCAGTTGCATTCTTGGACTCAACGTGTTCACGTACACACTTCCTAATCATGTGGATGGAATGGTAGTGAATAAGGAATTGGGAAGTGGGCAAAGATGAAAAATTTAGTCTCCCTTAGAAACCAGTAATGTGGGCTGGCAGGAAACATTGTAAAAACGTTACCCATGACTCAGAATTCTTTCACTTCTTTTGAGCACCCAAGATCCCAAAGGAAACAGTTGTGGACAGTTAATACATCGATTCTTATTGTCTCAGAAAATAAATGAGGCTGAGAAGATATAGTAAGTTGATTTCCTCAACACCTTTCATCTTCTAACTTGCTTTCACATAATGTGAGGACTAGAAAAGTAAAATTACTTTTCCAAGAGTCTCCTCAGCCTAGTTCATATATGTAATCTGGTATCCCATCTATCAGGTGTAACCACGAACAGTATGAGATGGAGAGAGCAGATCTTTTGGGAACCACAGTGGCAGAGTGGTTCTTCCACAGTGGGATTTAGGCCTCTGGGCAGCAGAAATCATGGTGCTTCAACTAGGGCAGCCCTGTCATGTGGCTGAGCATTTTTCTTTGCTGAGTTATCCCTGAATTGATTATCCTTATATAAGTAACATCCAGCATGGGGTTTTCTGACTAGAATTAAGAATGCTGACCAATTTGGAAAAAGTTTATGATTAAGAGAAGTTTATCTGGTCATCCCGAAAAAAACTATTTTAATCAAAAGACATATATTTAAAAAATGTGTTCTACAACTATAATACATTCTACCATATCCAAGAGCATACCATCCAGGGAACCTAGTATGTGTCAGGTCATCTGCTAGGTACTGAGATTATAAAGGTTAATAAGAGATTTAGTCCTTATTTTAAGGGACTCACTGGTGAAGGAAACAAATATTCTGTAAAAAGAGCAATAATAAAGAAAAATGCTAAATGCATGATTATCACACAGGCAAAGTTAACAATTCAGAGAAAGGCAATGGTCTCAAGTAGACTGCCTTGAGGGGAGGAGGTATATCTGAAGCTTAGAGTAAGTTATGAGGGATATTTTCAGCAGATTAGGGAATACAGCAGAAGCATGGAGTCAAGCAAGAGGAGATATATGTTCAAGTGCTAAGTGATGTTTTCAGTAGAGAAGGCTATAGGGTAAAGGAAAGAGGTAGAGACAAATGGGACTCAGATGATGGAGATCATTGCAGGTCACGTTAGGGAGCTTAGATTACACCTATGAGTGCTATATCAGAAACAATTATGGAGTTTCAAAGTGGTGCTAAAATTCAGTTATAAATTTTAGGTAGGTCAGTTAACAGCAATATGAAGAAGCTAGGGATACTCATGTAAGGACGGCAGTATATCCTATATGTGAAACAACATGGCTTTGAAGTAAAACAGAAAATGCAAGACATGTTTGGAAAATATTTCAGAGATAACTGCTTCATGATTGCCCATGACTCTTCCAAGACTTCCAAGTTCCTCTCTTGATTGCGTGGGTAGAAGATAAGCAACAGAACCTACCACGCCCAGATATTAGAGACTAAGTAGGAGGAGGGTTGTCCAGCTATCCTTCCGTAGAGTTTAAGGGTATGGCAGCCCCACCAGAAGTTTCCATAGATACAGTATAAAGTTCCAGAAAGAGTGCCTAATAGAGGGCTGCAATGGTATATGTACAGCTTATGGAGGCTTTTTTTCCTCGATACTGCTTTTGCTTTTTAACATTGCTGAAACTTTGTTCATTAGTAACTTATTGGCTGATGTATGCTGTTAATTATACAATTGGGCATGCACAAAAAAATTAAAAAATATCCTACCCCTTCTCATGGGAGACAAGAAAACATAGTAGAAAATGATTAATAAATACTCCATGGCAACTCCAGAGTAAATATTTGCTTCAAAATAAATTATCCATATTATTAACATGAGTATGAGGTGAGTTTCACACCTCATTGGTAGATGGAAGTTGCTATTATAATACATTGTTAGAGAATTGTAAAATTCTCTCCCTAATATATCAGTTGCATGCTTCCTACATACTGCCCAAATTTAAACAGATTGCCTCACAAAATTCATGCTTAAGCAGCTTTAATGTAATTTAGTGATTCTGTCAAGTGAATTCAACAATGAAAATATTACGATAATCCCAATTAATATGACAGAATGGCAGGAGAAGCAGCTAGTTGAACAATATTTTCACCTCTGGATGTTGTCTTCAATTAAAATTTCTATCAAATGAAAGAATTGATTAGTTTCTTCAAGCAAGAAGTCTTGCTTCCTAGAAGTAACACAATCATTTCCATTAAAGCTTTCAGGGCTTTTAAGAGGTTGTCATCTCTGGCTGGAGAAACAGTTTATGGCATCCCAGCAACTGCTTTCATTACATGCACGTATTTGGCAATCAGTGGCATGCTGCAGGTTCAGGAGTGTAATCTGGAAAGGTCATAGTTGGACTGCTGAAAACATACTGAAAGGTCAGCTAGTTAGTGCTGAATTTCACGATGTGTATTTCTATGCTTTCATATGTAGTTGTGTATACACGATCTAATTAGTGTTGCTGCTAGCATTATAATAAAAACTATCAATTTTTTTACTTAATAACTAATTTTCTTATTTGTGACATCTTTGATTAAAAAGAGCACACCACACCATCTTGTTGATTGCAGCAAGGATGCTGCTCATTATTAAATTATTAAGGCAATGCACTGCGTGATAAAACGAATTTGGCCAGGAAAAAAATTACTTTTAAAGTAATTATGACTAAGTGGTTTTAATAGAGATAATCATACATTAATTTTAAAAATACATGTGAGCTGGGTGTAAACTTGCACTAAGAGATCTTGGATATTCAGCATGCAAAAAAAGACATGAAAAATAAAGATGAATTTGGTCGTTTTTACTCAGCACTAAAGATGAGTCATTCATTCCTTGACTATTCATGTATCTTAGTCATCAATTACTTTTCAGCCATTAAAAAATCTGTGCTTACTGGTAATCACTGAGGTGACTTTGATTACTTATGTTAACTTTCTGATTTTTTTCCGGGCACAGTGCTTGAGGTATACATTTTTCTATCTGCATAGGCATCTAACCAAAATGTAACAAGATTTATTTTATATTTTTTGATGAACATCTTTATAGCTTATAATGAACCAATATAGTAAAGAATATAGCACTTCTAAAATTTCCTTTCCTGGGATGCTTCTATATCATTTCTAACAAATACGCTTTTATGTAGTCTACTAGCAGAGATATCGAGGCAGTCAGAGGACTTTATGAATATATTGGCTGCTACTATTAGAGAGGGGCCTCATTTGCAACTACCATGCACATATATGCAGATGTGTAAGCAACAGAAGATAAGGAATATGAGAATTGCATTTTAAAATAAACGATATTAGATACTTAGAATCTTATTTAAACTTAATGTTAAGATATAAAAACAGATGGTGTTTTTACTGGGGAAACTCATAGCAGTTATCATTGAAGGTAATGCCCAGGATGAGTTCACATACTTTCCACAGAGGTATAATTTACATTATGAAGGGTACTCATAAATATAATTCTTATGGAATTCTGAAACTGCCTGTCACAAAAAAAGGAAGTCATTCTTTGAGGTAACTATTAAATATAGGCATTAGCTGCAACGATGGCTGTGCTTTGATTTTATTCTTGCTTTGATTTTATTTGATGACTTTGACAGTGTTGTGTGTTCCTTTAAATATGTTTTATCAAAGGACCACTGCCAGGTCTCCACTTCATACATCCTTGCATCTAGAACAAATGCACCTCTTAGTTCTTTTATCCATAAAACATCTTCTTGCCTTTCTTTTCTTTTTATTTTAAAATCAACACACATCATTAAAGAAAATTGGCTAGCAGATAAATGTGGGGGGAAAATCACCATAGCCATACCACATAAACACATAAACATAGCTATCTTCAAAATGCTGCTGTGTTCCTGTTGCTGTGGTTATTGCTGTTTTCCAAAACATGTTTTGGTTTTTAGAGTGTCATGACACTGAATATATAATTGTTATGTCTTGAAGTTTTTCCTATTATGCCACTGACATTTTCATGGACTAATTTTTCTAAATAACTCACATCACATTTTAGAAAAGTTTTAGGTTTTCAAAAAAGTTTTGAAGATAATACAGAGAATTCCCATAAACCCAACACGCTGTTTCCCCAATTATGAACATCTTACATTAGTATATTTCATTGTCACAATTAATGAAGTAATATTGATACATCGTTATTAACTAAAGCTAACGCTTTATTTGGATTCCCTAAGTTTTCTCTCATGTTTTTTCTGTTCCAGGATATTATCCAGGATACCATATTACATTTACTGTCAGCTCTTCCTAGGCTTCTCTTGGAAGTTTCTCAGAATTTCCTTGGTTTTGATGACTTTGACTATTTTGAAGACTACATTCAGGCATGTAGGATGCCCCTCTATTTGGAATTTGTCTGATGTTTTTCTCATAATTCGACGGGTTATGGGAGAAAGATCTCAAAGGTAAAGTGCCACAGTCATTATATCATATTAAGGCTATCAACATGACATATTACATTTGATATTGACCTTAATCATCTGGATGTGGTAGTGATTGACAGTTTCTCCACTGTAAAGTTACTCCTTCATCCCCATTTTGATGTTGTACTTTATGGAAGGAGGTCATTGTGAGTGGCCATGCTAAGGAGTAGAGAGCTTGACTCTTGAGAACTTCCTTGAGAATAGAGTATCTACATAAATTAATTGAAATACTTCTCATGGACAGGTGTCTATCTTCTCCATTTATTATGTAGTCAATAACATATGATGCTTATGTATATGTACATATCAGAATGGTCTCATAAATACGTGTTTCATACTTTGGTTTATAATACCATACTAGTTCACTTATTTTGTTGCTCAACTTGTTCTAGGTGGGACTCTTGAGAGCTCTTTCAGTTGACTCTTGTGCCCTTATGAAATACGCCTATCAGAGTGGTGGGATTTTTTTTAACAGCTTATCTCTTGCCAGCACAATAATAAATCACCTTTCCATCTGATTCTCTGTATCATCAATTACCTAATGTAATACTCGTTTCCTGAGACTGGAACAGCTGGAGTCATAATAACTATTAACAAAATAGGAGCTCTCACACACATCATCACCCGGCCTCAGAATCACTGATGGGCTAGATCCAGTTCCTCTTTTATGCTTCAAGCAGATGGGAGAGGTTTTCCTCAAGTGATTGTGAACAGCTGTAAGTGACTGTATTTTCTACCTCACAGTTTCAATCATTTGTTTATTTTGAAGGCAGCTCTTTATTCACTCCTAGTGAACAGTGCAGTTCACATCATTATTCTTGAAGCTATGAATTCTAGAACTTGGGCAAGTTCTTTCTCTCATTCCTCATTTGCCAAATGAGAAAAAAATTCCTTGACTGGAAGCGGAATCAATAAAATGCAATATTGGATGCATCATATTTATATATATCACATATCATATATTTATGTAATATTTATAAATCAAAAATATAAAATGTCTTTTTTACACACACACAAAAGTACAGGTGTGCAATAGATATTTCTAGATATTTTATAAATGTAAATTCCTCTATTTTTTCTCTCAGGTTTAGTGCATCTCTATGATAATATTACAGCTTCACTGTATAGTACTAGGTTCTTCTCATCCAACAAGAAAGCCCATGTTCTTAAAGCCTGAGGCAGAGGGAGACTGAGTATCACTTAGTGATAACCATTTTCTGAGCCCAATCACTGACCTTGATACAAACCTGAATTTGCTCCCTTTAACTTGAGTTCCTGATCTAGGACACCAAAAAAAGATGTTATTCTTTCTCCCTTACAGTTTCTGGCACCCAACATGGGACAGCTGAGACACTGCACTCACACTTGTACCTGCAGATGAGGTCCTGGGACAACAGACAAAAAGCTGGCAACAAAGGTAAAAGTATTTTGCCAAAATCAGCTTTCCTGAATCTGTGCCTGAAGTGCCCAGTTGAGAGTGAAAGGTAAACATTCCCTCATATCTCTTCCTTTCCAAATTTAATTTAGCAGGAGAGAATCCTTTGTTTGGATTGTCACTCTTGAGTCTTTGTCCTGACTCATTTGTTGGATATTGCTTTTCCCTTGTTAATCCATCTTGTGTTATCAGTGTGCCAGCCATAAACCTTCCTTTCTCCCCTGCTGCTTTATGGGGAACACCCCTGGATAGGAGGGACAGTCTTGGTGTTTGCTGTTATACTTTCCAGAGGGCACCTTTGTCTTCTCATGAATACAGTCCCCAATGTGTGTGTACTCTCTGCATGACCACACAGGTCTGAATCCAGGTAGATTCTTCATTCTGGACCCTTCACTATATCCAGCCTTTGATTGTCTTCCTTTTTCATATCTGTAAAGCCATAGCCATGCTATTCTTGAAATATTGTTTGACCCTTTTCTTCTCTATGAATATGTTCCTATCAATGTGGATCAAGGTGAGAAAATGCTTACAAATACTAGACAAGCCACCAGTTCCCAGCTGAAGTTGCATGGCTTGGATGACCTGAGATGAGGAGAAAAATGACTGAGCAAGGTAGAATGAAGGAGAAAAAAAGACTGAACTTATTACATTAGTATATTTGGCTTTATATCATACAGAGTTATATAGAATCATGAAATGTTTTATGTCCTATATTTTGGATTGAGATACATCTGACAACATGACTGGTAAATCAATGAAAGTGCTTCATCAAATTTCCCCTGTGCAGATGAGGGAAGAGAAGTTATAGTGAGGTCCAAAAAGAATGCTCCAAAGGAAGATATCCAGGGACTTACTGTATCTCACTTTAGAGCTGTGATAGCAGCTTACATTATTTGAGAGATTTACCTTTTCAATTCAGTCCTGGTGGCATAGCAATGTTTGCTGCCTTCATATTCTGGAAATAGTACTGACCAGGCTAATGTGGAATATTTTCTATGGCAACATCTTCTGCCATCTTCTTTCTATATGTATACATGGATTATTTGGGACTAAATACACAAAGCAGTTAAGGCACTTTCAAAGGCTAAATTAAATTTGTTTTTAAAACAAAAGGTGACATAATCGTTAACCAGTTACTATCAAATTTTCTTTCTGTTTTCCCATAAATTTTTCTTTAAAGATGAAGTCATAGGGAATGGTCTTGGTTATCTTTGAGTCACTTAGTCTTCAGTCCCTCTTGCTAAAAAAAACTCACCCTAGCAGCCCTCTTCACATTCCCATTGTCTCATACCGGAAACTAGGCATTGCTTAGACTTAAACATGCAAGTATAGTCATACATTGCTTAATGACGGGGATATGTTCCAAGAAGTGAATCATTAGGTGATGTTGTCATTGTGAAAATATCGTAGCATGTCCCTACACAAGCCTACATCATATGCTCTACTATACGTCTAGGTTGTATGGTGTAGCCTATTATTTCCAGGCCACAAACACATACAGCATATTATTGTACTGAATATTGTAGGCAATTGTAACACAATGTAAGTTTTTATGTATCTAAACATATCTAGACATAGAAAAAGTGTAATAAAAACATAATATATGGTATGCCTGTACAAGGCACTTATGATGAATGAAGTTTGCAGGAATGGAAGTGGCTCTGGGTGAGTAAGTAAGTGCTGAGTGAATGTGAAGGCCTAGGACACTACTGTACACTACTGTTGACTTTATACACACTGTACACTTAGGCTACACTAAATTTATTTTTAAAAACATTATCCTTTTTCAATAATAAATTAAACAGCTTATTGTAACTTCTTTACCTTATAGACTTATTAATTTATTTACCTTTTTGACTCTTTTTAATAACGGCTTAAAATTATATATGATGTATAGCTGTACAAAAATATTTTATCTCTTTATTCTACAAGCTTTTTTCCATATTTAAATTTTTTATTTTCTTTTACTTTTTAAATTTTATTTATTAGAAATTAAGATGCAAACAGGCATTAGCCTAGGCCTGCACAGTGTCGGGATCATCAGTACCACTGCCGTCTACCTCTATATCTTGTCTCACTGGAAGGTCTTCAGCAGCAATAACATGCACGGAGCTGTCATCTCCTATGTTAACAATGCCTCCTTCTAGAATATCCCCTGAAGGGCTTGCCTGAGTCTGTTTTACAGTAAACATATATATATATATATATATATGTGTGTGTGTATGTATATATATATACATATATATATACACATATACATATAGAAGGAGCACACTCTAGCAATAAAAAGTATAGTTTAGTAAATACATAAGCCTGTAGCATAGTCATTTATCAAGTATTATGTACTCTACATGATTGTATATGCTAGGCATTTATATGACTGGCAGTGCAGTAGATTTGTTTACATCAGCATCACCACAAACATGTGAGTAATGCATTGATCTAGGACATTATGATGGCTACAATGTCATTAAGCAATAGACAATTATAGTTATATGGTACCACTCTTGTGTATGTAGTTCATCATTGACCAAAATGTTGTCATGTGGCACACAGCCTGATCTAACTCCTTCAGGCTCTCCATATTGAACTAAGACATCTCTGATATGTGCCAGAACTGGTCTTTTCAAATTTCAGGGAAGAAGTGTAATCTCCTATTGTGTTCATCTGTGGGTTATCCATGGGCATTTCAGGTTTCAAAGCAGTCCCCACACACTTGGGTCTCCCAGGTCTCACAAACCTAACTACTACTATTATGTCTGAATCACCCAGGGCTTTGGTAGCCAAGGCCTCAGCCAAAGACTTAGAGACAGGTTTAAGGTATGCCTTAACTCAAAGGAGTAGATGGGAGTAGAAAGAGGGGCAAAAGAAGCTTTACATTTACTGGGTACTTACATTTCAGAATCTGGGCTAAGTTCTGCATCTGGGACATTTCAGCAGACTGACAATACAGGAGCAGGGACCAGGAGGATATTGTCTAATAGACTCACAAGTGCAGCTTTCAGAAGCCACCCCAGATTCATCAAAACAGAAACACTCCTACCCCTTCAGAGATTGCCTTTGGCTGAAAAGAGCTGCCTCATGTCTCTCCCCACTCCTTCATTAATGTCTGTATCCCATGACTGATGGATATAGGTTCATAAAGGGCACCTTGCTGAACTCTGCAAGGGTAATCCAAGACCCAGTGTTCTGAAGCTGAAGCCTTTGTTGTGACTGCACTGAAGCTCAAATTCTCTCCCTGCCTGATTCCATTTCTCTCATCCCTCCACGTGTGTTGAACACCCCCCAGTAAATTTTCTGCATGCTAATTTTTTATGTGTCTGCTTCCTAGGGTAACTCAAACCACAACAGCTGGGTTCTAGTGTTGTCTACTTTCATTGCTTAACACATTGGGCCTCATGTTACTAACTAGAAAATTAAAGAAGCTGAATTAGTATGTCAAGCGCATTTCCAGGTCTATGATTGTAACTGAAAAGAGGGAGTAGGAGTTGGGAGAAACACTGGCAGCCTTAAATCATAACAAGTAGTCTCCACTTCCAGAATCAAAGCCTTAGTTCTACATAGATCAGAAATCCCCACAGTAATCCTTCACTGTCATTGATCAATGTCATTTATTATATATTTTAGTCTTTTCTAGGCTTTTCGTTTTTCAACATGTAGTTATGTATTCCATGTATGAGATCATTTTATTCCTTTCAAATAAATCATGTAACTTTTGTGTTTGTCAAGGAACCCAAAGTAGTAAAATGTGAAATGTGAATTGAAAAAAGTTGAGCTGACCAAGTTCCATTAATTTTCAAGAAAGACAAGTCAAGGTCAGTCAAAAGAAGAATAATGAAAAATATCACAAAGTGATTTTTTTAATGGGAGAAATAAGTTTTAGGAGTGTGTTTATCTTTGGCCTTTTGAATATATTTTATAGCCTATAAATAAGATGTAGGAGTCTAGAAAACAGAGCTCACAAAATCAATATCTTGGCGATATAAAAAATTTGACAATTTGATATATTTTGACTATATTTAACATTATTGAAAATGAAATCAGTATATTCTCTTCCTATGATATCAAAACTTTCTGAAAAAAATTAAGCCAGTAATGTATTCTATGTTAACTTTCATACTTCATTAAGGATCTAGATGTTTGTCATCATTTAAGAAATCATTGAGTTTATAATATATATATAGTAATGCAAATGTTTAGCATTACATAAATAAGTCAATTCCAGCAACAAGGTCAAAAGTAATGAAAGTATAAAATTCTCCCAGCTAAATTTTGTAAAGTATTGTCACTGGACTTTTTAATCTTTCTCCTTTCTTTTTTTCAGGGCCCCAGACAGCTCAATAAATAAAGCAAAAAAGTGTACTTATTTCCCCCAAGCAGGCAATATTTTTTTATAATTGAACATTTCTGTTATACTTACATACATTGATTTCAATGTTAAAACCAACTAGTTATTTTGAGCTTTTTCCTGAACTATATGATATTTGTGTTATCTTTTTCTAGACATCTCCCATAGTCTCACACTGATTGCTCTGCTCTATCTTTCTGTAATCTATTTTCCAAACAGCAGTTAATAAGGTTTTACAACATATATATGATTATGCCACTCCTCTGCTTAAAGTCCTCTGTTAGATTCTCATCATACATACTATCACATATTTTTATCATAGACTGGAAGATCCACATGGCCAGTCTCCTGTCTCTGGCCTCTTTTTCTCCTTTTCCTCCTCCTTTTTCTTATCCTCTTCTTTCTTTCTCTGTACAGTACACGAACCTTCTTTCAGTTCCTTTAACACTATCAGCTCTCAAGTCCTTTGTACTAACTGTTTCATCAAGTTAAACACCATTTTTATTCTCAGGGAGGTGAATTACAAACCAGCGATCTTAATATTTTCCTTAGATTTACATGCCTCAGATTTTACATGGCTGCATTTCTTTTGTAATTCTGTCCTATCTTTAATTTCACATCTCAGAAAGGCCTTCCCTGGCCGTGGAATCTGAAGTGGCATTCATCTTCCCCAGCATTTGTCATATATCTGTTTATTTTCTAATTCACCACCACCCGAAATTATCTTATTTAGTAATGTGTTTGTTTAATGTTTGGTTTCTCTCACTAAATAAAAACTCATGATGTCAGAAAACTTGATTATATTTTTTACTTGTGTATTTTTGTTTGTTTGTTTGTTTTGAGACTAGGTATCATTCTGTCACCCAGGCTAGAGTGCAATGGCACAATCACAGCTCACTGCAGCCTTAATCTCCCAGGCTCAAGTGATCATCATACTTCAGCCTCCTGAGTAGGTGGAATGACAGGCATGCACGAGCATACCTGATTTTTCTAAAACTTTTTTGTAGACATAGGGTTTCACTATGTTTCCTAGGCTGACCTCGACCTCCTGGGGTCAAGTGTTCCTCCCATCTAGGCCTCCCAAAGTGTTGTATTACAGGTATACGCCACCACACCTGGCCTTCACTATATTCTTAACATGGGTTCTGTGGTGGGCAAGTCTATGTAAACCTGCCCCCCAAAGCCCAAGGAAGCAGAAAGGATGAGACAGAGGCTGAGAAACCTAATTTCTTAGAAAGAAACATTTAATTGATACTTAGAAACAGAAGCCATGTCTGTATCTCAGGTAACAGTGAGATAAAATACTGGTTCCCCACACTGTTACACCCCAGACCAAGAGCTTATATGCCACTGGGGAAGGGTAATTCAGAAGGGATGTGTAAGAAAATTGAAGTACTATAATATCAAGAGTGTTTGAACTAAGGACAGGTTTATGGGAAATCTTCAGAGGCCTTCCCAGAACTGAGGTTAATCAGAAGTCAGCATAGTGGACTATCATCCAACATGGAGTTGCCTTGGCCATCACAAGATGTAAAATAATTCCTAGAACATACCAGAGACTATGATCTATGTTCTAGCAGATGTTTAATTAAAATGCAAATGTTTTGCCTTACAAACTCTTAACCATAGATAATCATCACAGCAGATAAAAGGAATATGTCAATGAAATCATTATAAATTATCTTTTAATCAATTCCCCAATAAAATGTACTGTTCCCAACAGTACTCTATGACATGTTTTCTCTAGTCCTTCATGATACACTGAGTTCATTTACTCCATTGGTGACCAATATTTAGATAGCCCTATATAAAGAACAACTAAGGAATTGAGAATGTTTTAGTAATTATATTATACAAGCATACAAGGTAATTGTAGAAGGTACAGAAAAAGATGATAAATAAATATAATAGTAACCTTGATTCTGTCACTTAACCTTAAATTTGTAGGAGTTTTTTCAGCTTTTTGGCTTGTTTGTATTGGATAATCACAGGATTGAAATCTTGACCCATGCTCAGAAAATTAATTTTGATGCTTTGGATAGAATTCATGAGATTAGAAAAAATTAGAGATAAGTGATTGAAAGTGGTGTTGTAATATCAAAAGAAAAATTTAATAAATATGTAAATTATGATTGAGATAGTGGGAATACAAATGATACATTTGAAAGATCATTTACAAAATGTAAAGCTGATTTCAGAGAAAACAAAAACAAAACTAATTTGGAAATTCATGAATTCATAAATGCATGTATATATTAGGCAGCCCTTTATAATAAGTTTATGTGAATTAGATATTCATCTTGGTGTTGTCATTAAGAAGAAAACACATTATGCCCTGTATGTATCTATGCAACAACCCTGCATGATCTGCACACGTACCCCAGAGCCCAAAGTACTGTTAAAAAAAAAAAAAAAAAAACGAGGAAGAAAACACATAAGAAAATAAAAAACTTTCAAAAGCATTTTCATTTTGGCCTTAAAAGAGATAGAGATATAAAAGAAAGAGGTGAAATTCAGTCATGAAAAATATGGTTGGTATTGGAGGAGAGAAGAGATAGGGATTTTAAGAAGTAAAAGACCTTCATTGCAAAAAGCAGATGGGATACTTTAAAGACAAGATTATATACTGGATCAGAGAATTCCACAGACCCACAGAGACTCAATGCCACTTACATACTCCCAAAAGTAGGTATCATGGTCATTTGGTCCATTTTGTTTTGTCATAACAAAATACATGAAACTGAGTAATTTATACAGAATGCCAATTTATTCTCCTAACCGTTCTGGAGGTTAGGAAGTCCAAGATCAAAGTCCTGGAGGTTCTGTGTGTGGTGAGGGCTGCTCTCTGCTTCCAAGATGGTGCCTTGATGCCACATCCTCCAGAGGGAAGGAACACTACATTCTTACATGGCAGAATGCAGAAGGGCAAAAAAGGGTCAAACTTCCTCTGCCAAGCCCTTTTATGATGGTATTAATGTATTCATGAGGGTGAAACTTCATGAATAGATTCATGGGGAATGATTCTATGGGGAGAAAAAAATAAGACACCAAAAAAAGGCCTCACCTCCCAACACTGCTGCACTGATTATTAAGTTTCCTACACATGAATTTTTTTGGAGGTGGGAGCACATTTCATTAATAGCATCAGGATTGGTGTACAATATTTGTGTAGGAGACATAGTAAGTCCCAATACCTAGAAAACAGTGCTCAGTGACCTTGCTAAGTCATTGGAGTAGACTGTTCTGAGAGCCATTTCTGAGTCCTTTTGGATCAGAAGGTTCAACTGCAAGTAACTAAATGTGTACAGCAAAGGTGGTCACCTCTATGACCAAAATCTGGCTTCTCTCTCCCCCAATATTTTAGCACAAGATCAACTCTTGATTATAGTGTTACCCAGAAAAGGTAGAAGGGGAAACTGATGGAATTGATTTTGCTTTAGGATGAAGATATAACATTTCTTAGATTCTAGTGTATAGCTATTAAAACATACCTATTACCCAAAGAAATAGAATAAAATACATTTTTCATAACCATCAGGAAAGCTTACATTATAGAGAATAGAAGAGAAGGAAAATAAGAAGAACTGGAATAAGAAGAATATTGAGGGAATATAAAACAATCAAAGGTATTATGTTAAAGAGGTGATCAACAGCATCAAAAGAATGGGAAGATCATCAGTATAAAATATTATAAAATGTTAAAAGATAAAATCTCAAAGTTCCTTGAATGTGTTCTTTTAAACCATGGAATCTTCAGGAGAAGATTATTATGTTCTATTTCATCCTAAAGCAAAATCAATTCCATCAGTTTTTCCTTCTACTTCTTCTGGGTCACACTATAATCATTAGAACATTCTGTGATAACAAAAAAAGTGGCGCTAATGATTTTTAAAGAATTTGGGCATTAATGAGAACCTTGTCTCATTTCTTGAAGAACACAAATAAAATTGCCAGAGGAGTATCAGTCCAAATTACAAAATAATTTTTATTCAAAAAGTATTTCAAAAATCTCTAGTAAAAGTTAGAATATAAAAATAGAGAAATTCTATTTTTAATAAAAATATTTCCATTTTTTCCTATATTTGGAAAAACATTTGGCCGTTATTTCTTTAAGTAAGCTTTCCTACCCTTTATATTCCTCTCTCCTTTTCTTCTCTTTCTAAAGTTGTCAACATGTATATCATTCTGCTCATAATATCCTAGGTCCTTTAAACTTTCATCATTCTTTTTAATTTTTTTTCCAATTGGTCCCCAACTAGATAGTTCCACATGACCTTATTCAAGTTCAATGATTGTTTCTTCTGCTGTTTTAACACCTCTAGTGAGTTTTTAGGTTTGTTACTATATTTTTTAACTTCAACAATTATATTGGTTCTTTTGATATTTTCTATGTATTTGTTGAAATCTTCATTTTGTTTATTTGTCTTTTTTTAGATCATTAAGCATTCTTTGCTGATAAGGTTTTTAAATTCTTTGATAGGTAATATTTTATTTCTTTAGGCTCTGGTTCTGGAGATTTATTTTGGTCCTCTGATTTGATGGTTTTCTCTGTTTTTGTTGTTATTGTTGTTTGTATGTTTGTTTGTTTTAATCCTGTAACTTTGTGTTCTTATCTACATATTTGAAAAAACAATCACCTTTCCCAATATTTCTGAACTGGCTTCATACAAGAAAATACCTTCACCACTCAGCCTGACTAGAGATTCTGGGAACTTCTCAAAACTTTTCCCTGGATGTGCATCATCTCAACTTGTATATGTGCATTTCTAATTAGAGGAATTTGTGATTCTTTTTATCAGGAGATCATAATCTCTTATTCCTTTTGATATCTGTCTTGTGTATAGTAAGTCATCTGAAGCTGCAGCTCACAACTCAACTTTGTTTGCTTTCAGTGGTCCCAAGGCAACTAGAGTAAATCGAATCTCATCCACACTCCAAGACAGGCAAGACAGAAATTTAGGCTCTTGAACAGCCCCTTGAAAAACCAGAATATTGGATACACATTCCACTTTTCTCTCTTGTCCTGGTAGAGAGGCTGCCAGCCTCCATTGCTCTCTCTCTTTCTCTGATGTAATGTCTGTCTTCTGGAGCAGCAGGACATAACCCAGCTATTTTGTTCTCAGTGGCCTCCAAGCATGTATAGTATGCCAGGTCCCATCAAGTATCAAAGAAAAGACAGAAGCTAGGTTTGGGACATTGCTGGAAAAGTCAGAGCATTGGACATAGAGTCCAGTCTTCTTTTCCCTCCTCAGACAGAAGCCAGGAACTGGGAGTTTCCTCCTGATCATGTGGCACCATGCTAGGAGAGGAACTCTGGTAAGAGAATGACACAGGTTTTCCCAGTAACTTTGATACAGCAGTTTTCTGATGTGCAGACACATCTTAACTGGTTTCTGGATATCTCACAATAGAAATTGGTTTCTGTATTGTCATTTAATCAGTGTCTCCATGAGAAGAAGGAAGGTCTAGGACTTACTACCCTGCTATCTTTCTGATGTCACCCTCCCCAAATCATTAGTTTTTAAAGATACTATCCAAGATTTGTTAAGTCAGAAATGTAGATTTTCTTTGAAATGTGTAAACCATCTTCTTCACTGAAACTACTAATTATTCAATATCCATCTTCTGTTAATCCCATAAAAACTTACAGCAGCTCTTGAAAGTTTTAAGCAAAATAGACAAATTACCTTTAATAGGAGATAGCAGGGATCTGATGTAATTAGCAGGGTCCAATTCTGGCTAGTACCTATGTTAAAATTGTTTCTAGCATATGGTGTTAATTATATGGCTATAATTGTGAATTGCTGCCCTAAGCACCGAATCAAAGTTCATTTTTGTTGCATATTGTAAATGTGTTATTGTCACGGTGTGTAATACAAATTACTCTCAGGGTATACAAAAGTCTGAACAGTAAATTTCCTCCAAACAGGCTTATCTTTAACTTGTGATTTTGCAGGTTTTGCCTCTCTCATAATGATTAATGTCATACCACCATGTAAGACTTAAGTCATTTAGGAAGGTAGCCAGCATACTTCAGAAGTCAGAGAGAAGAAAAAAAAAGCACTTTCTATGCTATGAAAATAACATTCTCTGACAAACTGATTAATGAATATTTTTGTTACAGCAAATAAAGATGCAGACAATAGGTACCAGAAGTTAATCTTGAAAATATACATACACATACATACACACCATTCTTTCTGAAAGAAAATTACAAACGACATTTTAGCAATAAATAAAGTAGCAACTTACAAAGTGGGTCTATTTGAATTAAAAAACCCCAGGAGATTAAAGGGACACATTCCATCAGTAAAAGAGTAAAAGAATGAAGTAGAAATAAGTAAAATATGAGCTTGGGGTCTTGGATACAGACCCATTTCAGTAAAAAGTTGTTAGTTTTGGATGGAGCACCCTTACTTTCAATAAAGGAATATGTCACCAAACAAAGAGGCTTAAAAGAATTACGAAAAATTAGTAAATGTGAAGTAAAAAAAATAAGCTCCAGGAAGCCAACACTTTAGTTCACATAATTAAAGCAAACCTTACCAAGAAAACAAAGCTTTGTGTAGCTGTTTTAGTTTGGTTTTGTTTTTAGTTTGTTTTATATTTTTAAATTTGTACTTTGTCTTGAAAACTAATTTTTGTTTTTCTACACATTTCAACAAATACTGTCAGAAAAAAATAATAGTTATTTGAGACCTTTCTTAAATTTAAGCTAGGAGCCTTTCTACCCTCATTAATAACCCTTCTGAGTCAATATAGCACTTGTCCCTAGCATTTAATATTTTAAAGTAGTCGTATTTAATGCACTATGAATTATGGGGTAATTCTTTGGTGCTGAGGATACAAAGCAAAATACAACCTTGTCTCTCTTTTCTAAGAGAGAAACACTCCAGGTAAATAGAAACAATATTTAAATACATAAGTGCATTAAAATATTATACGGTACACAAATTAAAAAAAAATCAATCAACCCATGGAGAAGGCAAGCACACTTTAGAGATGAGGTGCCCCATAAGATGCAATTTTACATACTGTAATGTCTGTTATCAAGCAAACAGAGGATGGTCAAGTACATTTCAGGCCATAGAAGCATTGTGAACTAAGGCAAATATATCATAATGCAGCCTAAATGTAGGGACTATAGAAATGTAACGTTTGTAAAATATATATTTATTTATTTATTTTGGTAGAGAGAGTAGAAATTTAGGGAGAAGCGTGAAAGAATGAAAGCCAGAGAGATACACAGGGACTTAATTCTTAGGTCTTCTGTCTTTAATAATGGGTTGAGCCTTTGTTTAATAAACAATGGAAGATTTCTAAGGAATTTAGAACTGTTTTCTCTCTTTGTGAAAAAAATGGTACAGTAAAAAAAATGCACATCACAAAAAAGATTAAGTGAGAAAAATTATATGAAAGAACTTATTTGTACTTTGTGTGTGATTTGACGTGGTATTATTTCATCTTTGGCCTCAAAGATTGATGCTGGTCTTGTAAATAAACTCAATGGAGTATAAAACAGCTTTGCAGTGTGACAGAAGAAATTTCCTTATATTAACATATATACTTACCCTTCTTTTGAATGCAGATCGTTAAACTTTAGCTTTTCCTAAATCCTCAAAAAGCTGGGTTGGACTGAATCACCATTAATTTGCTTAAAAAATCTTTAAAATGTAAAGAAGTTCTGAATTACTAAAATTAAATTTTCAACACTTTCTTGGCTATTTGAAAATCTCATAGCAATATTATATACTTATAAGGTATTACCTAATTCCTATGGAAACTCTAAATTTGATAATGGAATAGTTCAATGAGTTTCTAACACTTTAAGTCCTAATTCCTGCGCAAGTAATTGAGTGAGTGACATAATAACTTTGTAGGAGAATGGGCATTATGGATTTTAATAAAAATTTACTCAATATTTTTCTGATACTTTGAGAGCAGTGTGAAATGCATATTGTCTTAAAGCTAAAGGTCTGACTCTTACAAAACTAAAAAAAATAATTTTTATCACTTTGACTACTGATAAAACTGCACAAGTGTTGGCAATCTACTGGTACTTGTCCAAAGACTGTGAAGTAAATGATTTTTAGTGAGATCTACAAAATGAGAACATCAGGATGGACTAGAATGGTCACCTTCTTCTCCCACTTATTCATTCTACTTGTCTTGACAATATGAGACACCCAAGTCAGCAGCCAGCAAGATTTCCTGCACTTTCCAGATTCACAGCTCAATCAGGTGCTATTTAGAATCCCATTGTTCTGGATCTATATGGGATGAAGGTGCAGCAGCTTTAAATATTTGTATAAAAACGGTACAACAATAATTTCTTGTTAAACTCACGTTATGACTCTAGCAAAAAAAAAAAGTCTTCCATAGTTCATTGGTCTTCCGTCACTCATTACCAAAATATTTCTTAGGTCAGTGTGATATGGCTCAGTATTAGAGTACATTGTTCCTCTAGCAGCTGTCAATAATCCATAGGATGATAAACCATGAGAAATTAGCTTTTCTTCAAGGATGTGTGCTTACTGTTATTTGCCAAGAGTTGAGATTAAATACATACCACAGCTGTCATTTAAATGAATTAAATAAAATTCCATTTGTGATTTACAAGTGAAGGAAAGAAGAGTGCTAAACAGTTACATTTTCATGCTTTGTTCTAAGACATTTCTAAATAAAATTTTGTCCTCAGACTTGCATAAAAGACTGATGGACTCCATGTACATATGAAAGCAGAAAACTGATTCTTTTTTAGTGATACTATGTTCCTAAAATGGCTTTCCATGTAAAAGTCATGCATCTTGTATTTGAAAATTCATCTGGGACTTAATTACTCCAAACTTAGTGCATTTTTCATCAAATAACAAAGAAGTAATATTTCTCAATGTAAGTGCATTGGCTTTTCTTGCACTTCCTGTTACCATGTGAATCGGGGAAAAAATAACATTCCCCAGCTATACAAATCAGAAAACTCTTCTTGGGGTTCAACTATAAATACTGTTGCTGACTATATGAGGGGAACAGTTGCACTAAACCTTGCTTTTCTCATCTGAAAAATGAAGAATGAGCTCTGTTTCATAAAGGCCAGCACCTCCATAACACACTTTATTCTTAAAGAATTAAATTGTCTTTTTGTACTTACGTGTGCCCTGTATTTTTATATTTTGCCATAATTGAATTCCCTAACAGATAAAAATATGTAATAGTTGTATATGCTAATCATGGAAATGAAAACATTTTTGCTATTTTCTGCTTAGTGTATTAAAATGTTTTAAGCAGTTTTTAATTCAATTAGGAAGTAGTGTATAATCAAATGATAAACATATAGAAAAGCTGAAATGTAACTGGATCTTACAGATGTACCCTAGACTAAAATATTTCAGTAATAGCACTAATTTTTTTAAAAAATTATATATATTTACAATATATATTGTGTTTGTTTATTTTATTTCAACTTCCACACATTAGGCTTCTAGTCTGAACCACCATTATTTCCTACATGCATGATTGTAATGGGACTTCTAATTCATCTCTTTTCATTCACTCTTGAGTTCCTCCAATATATTGTCTACACAGAAGCTAGAAAAGTGCTTTTAAAACATAAAACGCTTGTGCCATTCACTTGCATACAACCTCCTATGCCTGACCATTGCACTCCCTTTAAAATCCAGAGGCCTCAATTCAAATGTCAGGCCCTGCAGGCTTTCCAGCCTCATCTCTTGCTAAGTGTATTCCCTTCCATTCCCTATTCTCCAGCATTGGCCTTCTTCTAGTTTCTTGAACTGACTGTGCTCTTGGCATTAAGAACTGATTGCAAGAATATGTCTAGGTAATTATTTGTTTAATGAGTTTCTGTCTCTCCTACCAACCTAATAGCATAGGAGAGGACTGTAGCATCTATTTGTCCACTGCTGTGTCCTCAGCACCTTGCACAGTGCCTAGCAAAAATAAGTAATGTGCAATAAATATTTGTTCAAGAAATGAATATTGGTTAAGCACCTACTGACAGGCATAAAGCTAGGCACTTAAGAAATAAATGAATATAAAAGAGTGCCTTTCTTCAGTGAGCTCCAGTCCAGTTAGAGCATTTAGCTTTCTTCTACCAGAGCAAAACACGGGATACTACGAGAGCAGAATGAGGTCAGGAAACTTTCTCAAGACAGATGATTTCTGAGATGCATTTTGAGGATGTTAGAAGTTAGGCCAAGAAGGGTAGGTAAAGACAGAGTAGGTAAAAGAATCTATGGGCAAAGGCATGGGGTCATCCCAATAGAAGGCAATTGCAAGGTAGTTTGGAAAGTTGGACATGGAGAATAAAGTAAAATATATATCAATGTCAATTTGGATCCCTTCAAACACAAGAAAACACCATCTCATGAGCACCTTATGATTTCCATTTTATATTTATTCTTTATAATTATTGTCAGAAAAGTTAAAGATTTATCCAAAATCCACAGCTAAGCAACATATCCAGGGTAAGATGATCTATACTCTGGCTATCTATCTATCTATCTACCTATCTATCTATCATTTACTTCAAAACCCATTTCGTTTTTTTATAGTAATTTAGATTAAAAAAAAAAAAACTTTTATTCTAAGTTTGTGGGTATAAGTGCAGGTTTGTTACATAGGAAAGTGTGTGTTATGGGAGTTTGTTGTAGATTATTTTATCACCCTGGTATTAAGTCTAGCACCCATCAGTTATTTTTCCTGATCATTTCTCTCCTCCTACTCTTCACCCTCTGAAAGGCCTCAGTGTGTTCCCCTCTATGTGTCCATGAGTTATCATTATTTGGCTCTCTCTTGTAAGTATGAACATGCAGTATTTGGTTTTCTGTTCCTATGATGGTTTGCTAAGGGTAATGGCCTACAGCTCTATTCATGTCCCTGCAAAGGACATAATCTAGTTTTCTTTTTCTTTCTTTTGAGACAGAGTCTTGCTTTGTGACCATGCTGGAGCACAGTGGCTCAATCTCGCCTCACTTTAACCTCCGCCTCCTGGGTTCAAGTGATTTTTCCGCCTCAGCCTCCCGAGTAGCTGGTACTATAGGCACGTGCCAAATGCCTGGCTAATTTTTGTATTTTTAGTAGAGATGGGGTTACGCCATGTTGAACAAGGAAGGACTCGATCTCTTGACCTCGTGATCCACCTGCCTCAGCAATCTAGTTCTTTTTTATACTGCATAGTATTGCATGGTGAATATATACCACATTTTTTAAATCTAGTCTATCAATAAGAATTTAGGTTAATTCAGTGTCTTTGCTACTGTGAATAGGGCTCCAATGAACATACACACACATGTGACTATATAATAGAATAATTTATATTCTGCTGAGTATATACCCAGTAGTGGGATTGCTGGGTCAAATATTTCTGTTTCATGGTGGCATGAGATCATATCACATGGTGGTTTTGATTTGCCTTTCTTTAATAATCAGTGATGTTGAACTTCTTTTCCTATTTCTATTGGTCACATGTATGTCTTCTTTGGAGAAGTATCTGTTCATGTTATTTGAAAATCCCACCTTTTAATGAGATTGTTTGTTTCCTGTAAATTTGTTTAAGTTCCTTATAGACTCTGTATATTAGGCCTTTGTCAGATGATAAATTGCAAAACTTTGCTCCTATTCTGTAGATTGCCTGTTCACTCTGATGATAGTTTCTTTTGCTGTGCAAAAGATCTTTAATTTAATTAGATCTCATTTGTCAATTTTTGCTTTTTTTGCTATTGATTTTGGCATTTTCATTATGAAATTATTTGCCCATGCCTATGTCCTGAATGGTATTGCCTAAAACTCTTACAGAGTTTTTTGGATTTTACATTTAAGCCTTTAATCCATTTTGAGTTAATTTTTGTGTAAGTTGTAAGAAACTGGTCCAGTTTCAATTTTCTGTATATGGCCAGTCAGTTCTCTCAACACCATTTATTAAATAGGGAATCATTTCCCCATTTCTTGCTTTTGTCAGGTTTGTCAAAGGACAGATGCTTTTAGGTGTGTGATCTTATTTCTGGGTTTTCTATTCTGTTCCATTGATCTATGTGTCTGTTTTGTACCAGTACCATGCTGCTTTGGTTATTGTAGCCCTGTAGTATAGTTCGAAGTTGGATAATGTGATGCCTCCAGTTTTGTTCATTTTGCTCATAACTGCCTTGGTTAGTCAAGCTCTTTTTTGGTTCCATATAAATTTTTAAAGTTTTCTCTTGTTCTGTGAGAATGTTAATGGTAGTTTAATGGGAATAGCATTAAATGTAACAATTGCTTTGGGCAGTATGGCCATCTTAATGATACTGATTCTTCCTGTCCATTTGTTTGTGTCATCACTGATTTCTTTAAGTAGTGTTTTGTAGTTCTCCTTGTAGAGATCTTTCACCTCCCTAGTTTGCTGTATTCTGAGGTATTTTATTCTTCTGTGGCAATTGCGAATGGGAGTTTGTTTCTAATCTGACTCTTGGGCAGCTAGGTTTTCAATTAAGATATGAATGTTGTTAGTATAGTTATATAAACCTCTTCTACCACTCATTGCATTAAAATCATAAATCAATTTGCCTCTTTATCCAATTGGCTCTTAAGAATGCTTTCAAATAGGAATACAAATTCATTTGTGACACGTAACCTAAATACATCTTTACCTTACAAAACCATATAATTGGATCCCCAACTTTTATCAAAAAATATTCTGGGTTTTTATTGACTCCTAAATATTATCGCTTTCATAAACTATGAATCATAAACAATTGGTGTCTTTGAATGTCTTTCCAGTCTTCTTATCTAATTGAATTAACTAAAGTGTCTTTAAATCCTCTGTACAATGATGTACCATTTCAACCTAGACTGCTGTATTAGTCAGAGTTCACCAGAGAAGCAGAACCAAGAGAATATATATAATACTAATTTTATTATATATAATTATATATTTTAAATTTATTAAAATCAATTTATTTTATGTGTGTATATGTTTAGAAAAATAGATATCCACAGATGGCTGACTAGAAGCAGTGGTGATCAAAGACTCCCATTGAAAAGAACCGTAATAGCATGTGAATCCTGCACCAGCAACCAAGGTACCCAGGTTCTCTCATCAGAACTGTCTAGCAGCTGGCATGATCCGCAGAGAGGAAGGAAGAGCAGCGTGGTCCAGCAGCCCACTTAGGAGCCACCCAGAGAGCAGGAGAGACCCAACCCCAGCCAAGGCAGGCAGTGAGTGAGAGTGCTACCCAGTTGGGGAAACACTGCATTTTCCACAGAGCTGTGCAACCTACAGAACGGAAGATCCTACTCATGAACCCATGCCAATTGGGGTCACAACCCC
The DNA here is from genome assembly GCF_009761245.1 of Sapajus apella. Taxonomy (NCBI): domain Eukaryota; kingdom Metazoa; phylum Chordata; class Mammalia; order Primates; family Cebidae; genus Sapajus; species Sapajus apella. The sequence goes on along the minus strand of NW_022436969.1, from coordinate 1,145,577 downwards.
AGAGCCACACAGATTCTCAACATGCTCTCAGCTAGAATCTGCTGAAGACTGCCGAGTTCCCAGGGGAAAGCATGACCAGTACTACAACTGCAGCTGCTTGTGGTCTAAGCCATTTGAGCTCCTTGGAGGAGTGGCAGCAACCAGCACTGGGGCTAATAACTGCCTAACATGCTAAGCTTCCTAGGTGGAGGAAGGGAGGCAGCCATCTCTATAGCTTCAGGCTGTACTTTTCCTCTGCTGGAGCCAGAGAGGGTGGTTGGCTTAGTCCCAAAAGTTGTCCCTCACAGCCCAACACACTGGCTGTGGCAGACTGCGGCCAGAGCACCTCTTCAGGCCTGACCCTGACCCATCCTACCTCACTGGGTGGGGTCTTCCAGCAGGAACTTCAACTCCAGCCAAGGGCCCAGGGACAGAGCCCTGATCTCCCTGGGCCTGAGTCCCTAGGGGCAGGGGTGGCTGTAGTACCTGTGGACAAGCAAACTTAGCCTTTCCTCTTGGCATTTCTGATGAATCCAGGAAGCCCAGATGAGTGGGTTTCCCCCTGGTGAAGAACACAACCTTTACCAAAAGACAGACAAAATGCTTTGTTAAATGGGTCCTGGCCCCTGTGTCACTTAACTGTGTAAGACCTTCCAACAGGGGTTGTCAGACACCTTATACAGGAGTAATCTTACTGGCATCAGGTTGGTACCCCTCGAGGTCAGAGATCCCAGAAGAAGAAGGAAGTACCCATCTTTGCTGTTCTCCAGCCTCGTTGAGTGACATCTCTAGGCATGGGAGTAAACCAGATGAATAGGGGCTGAAGTGAACCTCTAGCAAACTGCAGTAGCCCTACAGAAGAGGGAACTAACCATTGAAAGAAAAACAAACAGAAAGCAACAACAACAGCATCGTCAGCAACAAAAATGCTTCCACAAAAATGCCATCCAAGGATCAGCAGCTCCAAAGATTGAAACTAAGCAAACTCAAAGATGAGAAAGAATCAACAAAAAAAATGCTGAAAACCAAAAAGACCAGAGAGCCCCTTATCATCGAAACAATTGCAACACCCCTCCAACAAGGGAGAAGAACTGGACAGAAGACAAGATGGATGAATTGACAGAAGTAGGCTTCAGAAAATGAGTAATAAAAAATTCTGCCAAGCTAAAGGAGCATGTTCTAACTCAATGCAAAGAAGCTAAGAACCTTAGTGAAAGAGTAGAGTAGCTGCTAACTTCAATAAGCAGTTTAGAGAGAAACATAAAAGACCTGATGGAACAACAACAACAACAACAACAAACCACCACACAAGAACTTCATGAAACATACACAGGTATAAATAACTGAATCAACCAAGTAGAAGAAAGGATATCAGAGATTGAAGATCATCTTGCTGAAATAAGGCATGCAGATAAGATTAGAGAAAAAGAATGAAAAGGAATGAACCAATCCTCCAAGAAATATGGGAGTATATAAAGAAGACTGAACCTAAGATTGATTGGAGTACTTGAAGGAGACGGGGAAAATGGAAATGAGCTGGAAAACGCACTTCAATATATTATCCAGGAAAACTACCCAAACCTAGCAAGACAAGCCAACATACAAGCTCAGGGAATACAGGGAACACCAATAAGATACTCCACGAGAAGATAAACCCCAAGACACATAATCATCAGATTCTCCAAGGTCAAAGCGAAGGAAAAAAGGATATTACATAATGGTAAAAAGAGGACAGCCAGAAAAACCAGGTCACCTACAAAGGGAAGACTGTCAGCCTAATAAGATGACCTCTCAATGGAAACCCTGCAAGCCAGAAGAGAGTGGGAGCCAGTATTCAACATTTTTTTAAAAAAGAAATTTCAACCCAGAATTTTATATCCCGCCAAACTAAGCTTCATAAGCAAAAGAGAAATAAAATCCTATTCAGACAAGCAAATGCTAAATGTTTTTGTCAACACCAGGCCTACCTTGCAAGAGCTCCTGAAGGAAGCACTAAATAAGGAAAGGAAAAACCAGTACCAACCACTGCAAAAACACACAAAATATAAAAACCAATGACACTATAAAGCAAGCATCAGGCCAGACACAGTGGCTCACGCCTGTAATCCTGGCACTTTGGGAGGCCAAGGCAGGCAGATCACAATGTCAGGAGTTCTAGACCAGCCTGGCCAATTGGTAAAACCCCATCTCTACTAAAAATACAAAAAAAAAAAAATTAGCCAGACACTGTGCAGCATGCCTGTAATCATAGCTACTCGGGAGGCTGAGACAGGAGAATTGTTTGAACCTGGGAGGCGGAGGCTGCAGTGAGCCGAGATCGTATCACTGCACTCCAGCCTGGTGACAGAGCAAAACTGCATCTCAAAAAAAAAAAAAAAAAAAAAAAAAGAAAGAAAGAAAGAAAGAAAAAGAAAAAGAAAAGAAAAGAAAGAAAAGAAACTGATAGCATCAAGATGACAGGATGAAATTCACACATAACAATACTAAACTTAAATATAAATTGGTTAAATGCCCCAATTAAAAGACACAGATTGGCTAATTAGATAAGGAGTCAATTGTGCTGTATTTAGGAGACACATCTCATTTGAGAAGACAGCCACAGGCTCAAAATAAAGAGATAGAGGGAAATTTACTAAGCAGAGGGAAAGCTGAAAAAAGGAGGAGTTGCAATCCTGGTCTCTGACAAAACAGATTTTAAACCAAAAAATATCAAAAAAAGAAAAGAAAGACATTACATAATGGTAAAAAAGTTCAATTCAACAAGAAAAGTTAACTATTCTAAACATACATGCACTTGATCCAGGAACACCCAGATTCATAAAACAAGTTCTTAGAGACCTACAAAGAGACTTAGACTCCAACACAATAATAGTGGGAGACTTTAACACCCTATTGTCAGTATTAAATAGATCAATGAGACAGAAAATTAACAACGACATTGAGGACTTGAACTCAACTCTAGATCAAGTGACCTAATAGACATGTACAGAACTCTCCACCCCAAATCAACAGAATATACATTCTTCTCAGTCCCACATGGCACTTATTCTAAAATTGACCACATAATTGGAAGTAAAACACTCCTCAGCAAATGCAAAAGAACTGAAATCATAGCAGTCTCTCAGACCACTGTGCAATCAAATTAGAACTCAGGATTAAAATCTCACTCAAACCCACACAATCACATGGAAATTGAACGACCTGTTTCTGAATAATTTCTGGGTAAATAATAAAATTAAGGCAGAAAACATGAAGTTATTTGAAACAAATGAGAACAAAGCAACAACATATCAGAATCTGGGACACAGTGGTATAAAATCAGAGGGAATTTTATACCACTAAATGCCCACATCAGAAAGCTGAAATACTGGCAAATCAAATCAACATCCTAACATCACAATTAAAAGAGCTAGAGAAGCAAGAGTGAACTAATCCAAAAGCTAGCAGAAGACAAGAAATAACTAAGATCAAAGCAGAACTGAAGAAGATAGAGACATGAAAAACATTCCAAAAAAAATCAATGAATCCAGGAGCTGGTTTTTTAAAACATTAACAAAAATAGACAAATCACTAACTAGACTAATAAAGAAGAAAAGAGAGAAGAATCAAATAGATACAACTAAAAATGTTAAAGGGGTATCACCACTGATCCCACAGAAATGCAAACTACCATCAGAGAATCAACACCTCTATGAAAATAAACTAGAAAGTCTAGAAGAAATGGATAAATTCCTGGACACATACACCCTCCCAAGACTAAATGAGGAAGAAGTCGAATCCCTGAATAGACCAATAATAAGTTCTGAGTTTGAGGCAGTAATTAATAGCCTGCCAAGCAAAAAAGTACAGGATCAGGTGGATTCACAGCCAAATTCTACCAGAGGTACAAAGAGGAGCTGCCACCATTTCTTTTGATACTACCCCAACAATTGAAAAGGAGGGACTACTCCCTAACTCATTTTATGAAGCCATCATCGTTTTGATACCAAAACCTAGCAAAGACACAACAAAAATTTTAAGCCAATGTCCCTGATGAACATTGTTGTGAAAATCCTCAATAAAATACTGGCAAACCAAATCTGGCATATTATTTACCACAATAAAGTCAGCTTCATCTCTGGAATGCAAGGATGGTTCAACATATGCAAATCAATAAACATAATCCATCACATAAACAGAAACAAAAACATAAACTACATGATTATTGCCATAGACAAAGAAAAGGCCTTTGATGAATTTCAGCATCCCTCTCAATAAACTAGTTATTGTTGGAATATATCCCAAAATAATAAGAGCTATTTATGACAGCCAATATCACATTGAATGGGCAAAAGCTGGATGCATTTCCTTTGAAAACCAGTACAGGACAAGAATGCCCTCTCTCCCCACTCATATTCAACATATTACGGAAGTTCTGGCCAGGGCAATCAGGCAAGAGAAAGAAATAAAGGTTATTCGAATAGGAAGAGATGAAGTCAGATTGCCTCTGTTTGCAGATATGATTCTATATTTAGAAAACCCCATCATCTAAGCCTAAAAAATCCTTAAGCTGAAAGACATCTTCAGCAAATTCTCAGGAATCAAAATCGATTTGCAAAAATCACAAGCATTCCATTACACCTATAGTAGGCCAGCAGAGAGCCAAATCATGAATGAACTCCCATTCGCAATTGCTAGAGAAAGAATAAAATACTTAGCAATACAGTTAACAAGGGAGGTGAAAGAACTCTTCAACAAGAACTATAAACTACTGCTCAAGGAAATAAGAGAGAACACAAACAAATGAAGAAACATTGCATGCTCATGGATAGGAAAAAATGAATATTGTTAAAATGGCCATACTGCCCAAAGTAATTTACAGATTTGATGCTATCCACATCAAACTACCATTGACACTCTTCACAGAATTAGAAAAAAAAAAAAACACTCTAAATTTGTCATGGAATTAAAGAAGACCACATAGAGACAAGAAATTCTAGGCAAAAAGAACAAAGCTGGAAGCATGACTTCAAACTATACTACAAAGCTACAGTAACCAAAACTGCAAGGTATTGGTACTAAAACAGACATATAGACCAATGAAATAGAACAGACACCTCAGAAATAACACCACACATCTACAACAATCTATTCTTCGACAAACCTGACAAACATAAGCCATGGGGAAAGGATCGCCTATTCAATAAATGGTGCTGGGAAAACTGGCTAGCCATATGCAGAAAACAAAAACTGGATCCCTTCCTTACACCTTATACAAAAATTAACTCAAGATGGATTAAAGACTTAAATGTAAAATCCAGAGCCATAAAAATCCTAGAAGAAAACCTAGGCAATGCCATTCAGGACATAGGCATGGGCAAACACTTCATGATGAAAACACCAAAAGCAACTGCAGCAGAAGCCAAAATTGAAAAATGGGATCTGATTAAACTAGAGAGCTTCTCCATAGCAAAAGAAACTACAGTCAGAATAAATAGGCAATCTACAGAATGGAAGAAACTTTTTGCAATTTATCCATCTGACAAAGGTCTAATATCTAGAACTTTCAAGTATCATAGACAAATTTACAAGAAAAAAAAAATGCCATCAAAAAGTGAGCAAAGGACATGAACAGACATTTCCCAAAAGAAAATATTTATGCAATTAACAAACATATGAAGAAAAGCTCAACATCACTATCATCGGAGAACTGCAAATCAAAACCACAATGAGATACCATCTCATGCCAATCAGAATGGCAATGATTAAATAGTCAAGAAATAATAGATGCTGGTGAGGCTGTGGAGAAAGGGGGACTTTTAGGCTGTTGGCTGCTGAGGCCAGCTTGGTAGTAGAGACCCCAACCCAGGTGGCTCTGAAGGAATTATGAAACAGACACACAGATAAGATAGTACAAAAGGTGGGACATCGGGGGCTTCAGCCTTTCCAGCTGAGAGCCTCAAACAGAGTTTTACCCACATATTTATTGACAGCAAGCAAGTGATAATTGTCATTACTGCAGTTTATAGATTAACTAAAAGCATTCTTCACAGGGAAGAAAGCATTCTTTACCAGTGGCAAGAAACAGGCTCTGACTCCTGTATCTACTGCAACTGGAACACGTCGTTAGGGCATGGGTCACTCATGCTATCATTTGTGGTCCAGAATGCCTTTAAGCAGTCTTCATCTCTGGACAGGTCAGGTGTTTCTTTCCCTTGCTCCAGCAAGTCAATAACCTCCAGAAATGTGCATCACCACCATCACGAATGTGTTACAGTGCTATAGATATTTTGTTTATGGCCAGTTTCTTTAAGGCCTGTTTACGACAGGCTTAGGACGACAGGTTTAGGGCCTGTTCCCAGCAATTGGTGGGAATGTAAATTAGTTCAACCATTGTGGAGGACGGTATGGCAACTCCACAAGGACCTAGAACCTGAAATACCATTTGACCCAGCAATCTCCCAAAGGAATAGAAATCATTCTATTATAAAGACACATGAACTTGTACATTTATTGCAGTACTATTTACAATAGCAAAGACGTGGAATCATCCTAAATGCCCATCAATGATAGACTGGATAAAGCACATGTGGTACATATGCACAATGGAATACTATGCAACCATTAAAAAGGAATAAAATTATATCTTTTGCAGGGACATGGATGAAGCTAAAAGCCATCATCCTCAGCAAACTAACATAGGAACAAAAAACCAAACACTACATGCTTTCATTCATAAGTGGGAGTTGAAAATAATACATGGACATACGGAGGGGAACAACACACACCAGGGCCTATTGGGGGTGGGGGCTGAGGGTAAAAAACTTAGAGGATATGTCAATAGATGCAGCAAACCATCATGGCACACGTGTACCTATGTAACAAACTTGAACTTTCTGCACATGTAGCCTGGAACTTAAAGTAATATTAAAAAATAAAAACAGATATTCTATTGATTCTGTTTCTCTAGAAAGTGATATATATGTATACATGTATAAAATCGGTCATACACACACACACACACAAGTCATTTATTATAAGATATGTGCTCAAGAGATTACACAGGTTGAGAAGGCCTACGATCTGCTATCTGCATCCTTGAGATCCAGGAATGCCATGGTAAGTTTAAAGGCCTGAGAGCTGGAAGACTGATAATGTGGATTTCACTCTGAGTCTGCAGTCCTGAGAGCCAGGAGCACCAAGTGTAGGATGTCCCATCTCCCACAAGAGACAGACAGAAAATTAATTCAACCTTCTTTAGCCTTTTTGTTTGGCTCAGGCCATCAAGGGATTAGATGATGTCCCTCCACACTGGGGAGGGCCATCTGCTTTACTCAGTCCACCAATTCAAATGCTAATCTCTTTCAGGATCAACCATCCCTGATACACCCAGAAATAAAGCTTAATTTTATATCAGGGCATCCCATAGCCCAGTCAAGTTGACTCATGAAATTAAACATCACTATAGCTCAGAGATATAGATAGTATTGATGCAGATATTGTGGAAACAAATTATTTTAAAACTTAAAACATAAATAAGTATAACCTCTCTTACTGTAAGGGCCTTCACTATCACATTTCACACAAATGGAATACTCTATCCTTGAATGCAGCAGAGTGACGAAAGTAAAACAAAGCTAATTCTTCTAACCTCACTGCCATTAATATCATCTATCTAAAAATAACTCTAGATTTCAGAAATTGAGTCTACTCACTAAACTATTTAGGATCTTGCCTTATACAAAAACCTGGGAAATTGTCTTTGCTAGGTTCCTTGAAACTTGTTTTTTTCAATTTTAATTAAGATCAGAGCGAGCTAACTCAACATTAATACATGAAAATAATTCATATGAATCACACACATGCACGTACACATATAGGCACATACACAAACAGCCACAGAGAAACACACAATATTCCCCCACCAACTCTTAAATATTTAGATATAATTTTATGGAATTTGTTTTGTTTTGTTTCTTAGGTGAGCTTAAAAACAGTGGTGAACGTTAAAACTATAGGCTTAGTAGTACAAAGCCTTTGTCTTTGATCAAGCTCAAATAAATCCCATCGTTTCATGTCAACTAGATTTTGCATATAAATACTCTAGCAGTATACCATATGATCACTTCAAAATCTTCCTAAATATGCTATTAAATGGGATCACAAATTGGAATGATTTGAAAATCAAAGTAAAGTAATACACAGAAAATCTTGAAGAGAATAATTATTTCTCAAAGGGTCATTATTTTAGAGATAATTTAAATTCGAAAAAATAAACTACCTGATCAAATTAGTGAACCTATTATGCCTGCAATCGGAATGCTCTGTAAAGGCGAATTGTCCTTGATTAATGATTGTTATTTGTTGTCTTCAACCCATTATTGCTCATTTTCTCCCTAAAAACAAACTCCAAAGCTGGTAAGAAAGAATATAAACTAGTTTTTATATCAATCACCTCCAATCTGACTTAATGCAATTTTGAATTTAAAATGAACAGAATACAATTAATATAAATTTAAAACATTCATTAGTATTTTCTGAAATGTTGTTGAACAATGTAAAGTAACATTAACATTGTATTTAGCATTAAATATCTAATTTGACCTTAATGTGGTTGGATTAATCATGTTTTGACTACTCATTACCTTTGGAAAAGAGAAAAGTTGAAATTTTATAATTTGGTTTAAAACCTCTGGACAAAAATGTTAATATAATACCATTATGAAATGCACTTTAAATCATGGAAAATAATTGCACATTCTCTTACAGTGAGATGAAGCCTTAAAACCTGCATTGGCCTTCTAACTTTTCACAGCTAAAGACCATGGTAACACATTTAATATCTGATAGAAAGGAAAAATTAACATTGTGTTTTTATTACAAGGGAGGCTTAATTGTCCAAATTGAGACACTTTTAAGAATAAAGGGGACTTTTAACAATAACATACCAGGACAATTGATATAGAAGGTTTATCCCAGGCCAGGAAAAATTATCACTTTACAACAAGCAATAGCAATTTAATGTTATCTTTGATTTCATATATATATGTATATATATATATATAGCAGTATACCATATGGTCACTTACAAATACTTCCTAAATATGCTATTAAATGGGGTCATAATGTAGGGTGATTTGAAAATCAATGTAAACTAATGCACAGAAAATCTAAAATGTATTGTACATATACACACGCATATATAGTATGTATATATATAATAAATATATGTATACATATGTGTATGTATGTTTATATACATATACAAACATGCATGTTTTAGGGATGCATTATGTGTATATTCTATAAAATATAGATACAAAGAAGAAACTTAAAATACACATTGTATAGGAATTTTTTTGTACTTCTTTTACCTAAATTTTGTTCCGCTGTCCTAGATTTGTAGTTTCATAAGTTTATGCTAATGGTTAAGTAGCCCTCAGAATTAAGTTACTCTTTAATTGTGGGAATGTGGTAGCTAGAGATATCCATAACCCCTTTCGGTCATTGGACTGCTTTTTAGAACATATGACTCCAGGGAATTAATGTCAATTTATACCATAAGTGACTGAAGTTAATAAATGTCTAACATTTCAGTTTAGTACCTTTAAGTAATAGGCTAGGTCTATGACAAAAGAGAGCAATGTAATTTAACTTAATCTATCAATCAAAGCCTCCATTTTTGTTGTTATTTTTATTCAAAATTTTAGTTGGCTTGCACTGCCTGGCACAGGGAATACATTGATAATTTTTGGATACCATTTTAGACATGGGGCAGGTACCTAACTTATCAGAAAATATTTGTTGTACATTGCTTAGCTTTTGACATTTTACCATTCTCATCTGTTTACGTCACAATAAGAAGTATTTTGGATATGAATGTTCCTCTTAGTTAGATACCTAGAGTATATGATAGTGGCCCCAAAGACACAACATGCTTCTCAAACATTCTAGTCATGTACTTAAATAATAAAGTATATTAAATTGCAGAGCCATAGAATCCTAGATCCTATGAGAATTTAAGAAGTCATTTATTTAAACTTCCACCAGATGAAGCAAATGAAAGCAATGGCTTTTTCTCATAATGATTAACTTGCTGGTGAGTTCTATAATAACCCCACATAGCTCATCTCATTTTTTGCAGTATTAATCCATCTTGTTTAACAATGTACTTGTCTCTTCCTTTAACAATGTAGTTTTAATGACCAAGTTTTTAGTTGATTTCTCTATAAACGTTTTCAGGTAATAAAAATAAATCAAAATATTAAGATTAGGATTAAAATATTTATTTCAATGCCAAAGAGTTACTTGTAATTTTTTCTTAGCAGTTGATTTCTAAGTCTAGTACTGTAAAATATTGGAAACATGGAGGTAAAGATTCTGCAATTCTGACACTCACAGATGATTCATTCCCTGCTCAGGGAAAATGTACAATTAGCACTTTGCATCACTGTGGGTATGTTTCTACTTTAACTCTTACCTCAATGTTAACTTACCTTAGCTTTTAGATTATTATAGATCGAATCAGATTAAACCAAAGGTAATTTGTTGCTAAAAATTTTATATTGTCTTATATCAAAGCATGAAATATTATTTATGAGATTGTGAATTAATAGCATTAATATAATTACTATTTTAATAATTATTATTTGTAGTCAGTTATAACAGTCACAATAATGTATACAACAAATACCACCTCCAACAAATGGAAATTATTTGTCATAATTTAGAGAAATAAATCACCATTATCTTTGATCAAAGTAATACTATTTTTCAAAATGGAGAAAAACTACAACCCATAATTATAAAAAAATATTTTACTGGTAAGCTTATTTAGAATATGATATTCACCAAACAGTTTAATTCAATGATGTGATTTTTGCTGATCAAAACCGAGGACATTTATTAAATTAGTATACACAAACACAGATACAGGCACACTTACAGTTGAACAATAGAAAGAAATGTATATGAATCTCCTTTTAAAAAGATGGCCACCTGGTCACTTAAACAATCTCCTTGGGGACTTGAGAAATCTCTCTTTAGAAAATTACTCTGGACTTTGAAAATAGAAGACAAGGGCATTAGTGTGAACACCCCATAACAATGCTTAGATGTTGATTTATTTACTATCAAGCCATTAATCAGCAACATGTTTTAAAAAATAAATAACATTTTAGACAAAAAAACTGTATAGCACTTAAATCATTAAATGATTAATTACATAGAAAAATTTTCCAAAGTAAGATTTTACAGATACAAAGCACTGTATGGGAAGTCTGTGTTAGGCCCAACCCACATTAATAAAACCCTTTTAACATCCTGTGAACTACAACCATAAAAGGAATCAGATCACAGACTGTATCAAAGCACTAAATGTTTTATTTCTCTTTTTTTTGAATAACATCATTCTAATGTCATAGGTGAAACTTCCCATGATTAATCACTCTAAATCTGAGGAGTGAAAAACAATCAAAAGACAGAGGAAGATACAGAGGGAAGAGAAAGTCAGGAGAGGTAAAGAAAGGACACAATACCAAATATGCTTTATTTTTCTTAACTTTCCTCTTTTTCTCCCAGATATGAGATTTGCAGTTGAATCATAATTCCTTAATAGAAAAATCAATTCTACAAGTTTTTGTTTTGTTCTTCTCTATCAGAAACATTAGAAAGAGAAACAGACAGAAAGATAAAAATAGATGAAGAGAAAATCAGTTGAACAAAACTCAATAAGGAATTAGTTTGTCATTGCACAGATCTTCTTATAATCAACACTATTTTTTTTATGGTACACCAAAGGTTAAATCAACTGAAAAAAAGAAAGGTTATACATGCAGTGAACTCTTGAGTTATTTGCAAGGCAGTTAATATTTCTTGGTAACATAATTTTATTATAGGTTAAAAGTCAATTATTTTACTCTGCGCTTTTTAAAACTCAAAGATGGACTTGTCACATATTTTATATTTAATCCTTTAGCATATGTTTTTCATCTGTAAAATGAGTTATTACACTTGATCTTAGACACAAGGCCAAGAAATGATATAAAATGAGTTATTAATCTCTTCCGAAGCCGTTTGAAAGTGTAAAATGAGATAGTAAATGAAAAGTTATTTTAGATTTAAAGCTCTTAATGATGCCCCCATTCTTTAAAATAAAAAAAATGTAAACTTTGAATAGAAAAATTCTATACAACTATTGGCTATGTATTGAAATTGAGCCAAATATATATTTATCTGAAATTTATGTTTTTTTGTTTTTGTTTATGAAAATGTCCAAACACCTAAAATAACTACATGTATACCTAAGTGACTAATGGATTAACAGAATTTTACTGGATTATCTAAAAATTTTGTTTTCTAACACTGGGAATTTTTAGAAATTATGATTTGGCAGAATTCTATACACGTAACTTAATGTCACGACGTCAGAATAACATAATTTGAAATAATATTAGCAAGCCTAATCATGTTTATTTAAGTGACTGACATGTAGGTATGTAATAACCTAAGGTTTAAAGTAAAAATGTTCAGTAAAAAAAGGACTACTTGAAAAATAAAGACATTATAACGTTTTTACTAAGTAAATTTTAAAAATATTTTAGTTCATTTTGTATTGCTAAAACAAACTACCTGAAAATTAGTCATTTATAAAGAAAAGAGGTTTATCTAGCTTATGATACTGGAGGCTGGTAAGTCTAAGATTTGGCTGCTGAATCTGGTGAGGGCCTCAGGCTGCTTCTACGCATGGAGGAAAAGTGGAAGGGAGGTGAGTCAGTGCAAAGACATCATATGGGAGAGAGGAAGCAAACAAGCAAATCCAAGGAAGCCAGACTCTTTTTAACAACCCACTCTCTGGGAAATTATCCATTCTTGTAAGAGCAAAAACTCACACTTACGTCAACAGGAGGGCATTAATCTACTCATAACGGGTCTAGCCCCTTGACTAAAACACCTCTCTTTATGCCCTACATCCCTACACTGCCACATTAGGGATCAAATTTCAACATGAGTTTTGATAGACATAAACAAACAATATCCAAACCATAACTTGAATTCTTCAACTTTGGCGAAAGAGGGTACAATTTATTTTCTCCCATACTCCCCCATGCCTACTCTATGCACAAAGTTAGGGGAGACTGTCCTTAATGAAAGAATTTCTAACTGCAAACAGAAACTGATGCCAAGCCCACAAGGTGGTATACTTGGAACCAACAGAAGAACAGACAAAATAATCAGAAGTGATTATCATTCATAGCGACTATCAGTATCTTCTCTGTGGAATTTTCTGTCAGGAATTGCTACAAGTTTTGAATGAGCATTATAAGTTTTTATGTTATTTTTATATAATAAATAGTTGTATCATTTTATCTACAAAACATCTCAAGCTGGCTGTACCATACATCACTGAAACTCAACATATTCATAATTATACTCATTCTTCCCTCAAACTGGTTCAACCTTCTGTTTTCTTTTTCTATTTTTGTTATTGTTTTCTCATTCACTCTAGTTCAAATATAGTAATCATTAAATTATTTTTAACGGCTCCCCATCCTCCACAGTATATTATCACATTGAATTGATTCCATTCCTGAATTTTCTCTCATGTTTCTCCTCTCCTCTCCTTCCAAATAACCATAGTTTTATTTAAGATCCATTTATCACCTGCCAACTTTTCCAATAACTTTATCATGTCTCCCTATCCAACCTCGTCCTACTCCAATCTACTCTTCACAGTTGCCAAATTATACTAGAGAAGGGCTGATTTTGTTACTTCCCTGCTTAAAAATTATTTGGGGGTCAATACACATATAAGTATAAACCCTTTAATGAGGTGTAAGTAGAATATTCCTGACTCAACTCCCACACACCTGTTGGGACTCACCCCTTTTCCTTCCATTCCACACCCCAGGCTTAGAAGGTTGTTTACCTCAAGCTGTCCACCTTTTTCAGATGACGGCACTCATTCATTACCCTTGCTAATGCTATTTCTTTTGCTTGTAATCATTTCTCTTAGCGTTCTCTCTTAATGAATGACCCTTCAGCCTCCAAGGCCCAATAAGAGTATCTCTTTCCCTATGAAGATTTTCCATGGCTTTTCCCTCTCCTGTTTTGATCTAAAATTAATCACATTATTTATACATCTTATTTTAACTTTTTATAGATATCTCTTTGATAACTTGTGTCCTATTGCATTGTATTAATATAATTGATATGCGATTTGGCTTTAGAACACTTGTTCTGCTAGGGACTGACCAGAAGACTTGGAACAAGTTAGATTCCTAAGCCCAATTCCTAACCTGACAAACAGCATTATAATATCTGTTTCATGAGATTGTGGTGATAAGTACATGAGATTGTTTATGTAATGGTCTAAAAAGTACAGTGCCTGATGCATATTAAGTGTTCCACAGATGGACACTATTGTTGTGTTTTTTAAAATCATAGTTAGTAATACTTAATGCACTGACTTTCTCTGCTGGACAGTAAGCTACTTTAAAAAAACTATGTTTTTATTATTGCATCTCCAATCCATAATGACACAGTGATTTATATTAGCAATTTATAGGCATTTATAAAATTAATAAAGGATGTGGGAAAAAATATGAGAGGAAAAAAATTACATTCATTACATTTATCTTTATTTTTTAGAGACCTTGGCTAGGCTTGAACTACTCTGCTCAAGCAAGCCTCCCTAGTAGCTGGGACTATGGGTGTATGCTACTGTGCTTGGCTTATTCCTGAATATATATTTATTACATCATGATTTGTAACGTGATTTATCAGACTGAGTATTTTACAGTGTCATTAACAAACAGATGATGGTTTTGAGTTCCAAAAGACAAAATAAGAGACTGTATCTATGAGCAACAATGAAACATGTCTTTTCTTTCTTTTTCCTTCAATTCACATTAAGCAACTTTTTGACTCATACATTTAGTCAACTGAGACAGGAAAGGTAAGGCATTTTCTTTCCAAGGTAAAAGGATTGACTTACTACATTGGAACAAGACAGGGATAAATAGTGTGACACTGTACAAAAATCATATGTTTTAGAAGCAGTGCTTCAACTCCAGTACTCGGTGACATTATCGATTATCAAAGCTCAGTTGCAAGATAAATGTTATCAATGTCCTACATATAATGTCTTTCTTTTCATTTATTTATATTACCCATGCTTTATTTAATAATTTCCCTGTGTTTGAAAACCTACACTTTGTCACTTCTAGAAGATTCATAATTATTTTGTTTTTTGTATGGAGGCTAGGAAAAAGAGAATTGAAGACATGATAGTATCTGAGAAAGACATATTTAGTACCCAGTTGTGTTAGAGTGTATTCATCAATTAAGTGCGTAGATAAAAGTGCACTTTTTTAGTTAACCTGACAAAGACCAGAGAACTTGAGAAACATCTGGGAAATGGGAGTGACATATACATTGCATTGCTTTATATTTAAGAACTACCATGACAAGAAAACACTACATCAATCTGGTGCAAAAGGTCACTGATATTTCTGTATTTAGGTTAATTACTGAGTCATAGTATATGGCTGAGGAAAAATTTAAAAGAACTAAATTATAATGAGCTTCAAATATGTTTTTTAAAACAGGTAGCAGCACTGGGCTTATCATATCTATCCTCATAGTTTATACATAAAAAAATTAAGACTCAGACATAGATTAAGTCTTTATGTTTATAGTCAGGCAGATTTAGGAGAAAAGTAGAGTTAGAATTTACATTAACATGTTTATTTGCCTTTATTGTTATGCCTTCCTTTACATTTATATTTTAAGTTTACATTTTCTTACTTCGTGAAGAAAATTTTCATCCATCTTTCTGAAAAAAGATAGAGTATTAGCATTTTTCTGGATGCTGCTGAATTAAATATGCCAAGCATATTCACTGAACAATCCCCATATGTATGTTGATTGCATTAGTTTAGGGTTATGGAGAGTTAAGCAATTAATTTTCAAATACTGGCACAATAAAGGAAGTATAATGGTTTCTGTACATTTTCACTTGAGATTATTCAGAGTGTTTTTTGCCAAAGCAGGATTTGAAAGGTCACCAGCATCCTCAAGCTCCCGGCTGAAAAGATTCCTACCCAAACTCATTTTGGGAAAATCCAGATGAAAACTCATAACTTTTCTTGACGACTGTTGCCAATAACACCTCACTGTAATTCTGATTATAGCTTCTTGGCCACTTGCAGTGATAGTTTCCTATGCATTGCAGCAAGACTCGTCCTAATTTGTTAATTTTATTTATACATAAATATTAAAGGTTTTAATTTTTATTTGCATTCAGGTATCACTTAAATTGAAGTTTCTTATTTATCTCTAATTACCAAACAGCACTTCCTTCAGGTCTTTGAGGCAGTGTGACATTCCACTGAATATTTACTCCACACATAATAACTTAGAGTTAGCAGTGTTCAAAAGAATAAACGAACACATGAATCCTTAGCCTTTTCTTTTTTTTGAGGCAGGGTCTTACTTCCCTCACCCAAGCTGGAGTGCAATGGCATGATCACAGCTTGTCACCTTTACCTCCCCGGTTCAAGTGACCTCCCACCTCAGCCTCCCAAGTTGCTGGGACTACAGGAATGCACTACCATATCTGGCTAATATTTTGTATTTTTAGTAGAGTCTGGATTTTGCAACATTGTCTAGGCTGGTCTCAAACTTTTGGACTCAAGAGATCTGCCTGTCTCTGCCTCCCAAAGTGCTGGGATTACCGGTGGAAGTCGCTACACACCGCCAAATTCTAAGCTTTTGGGACCCTGAAATATAAAGCACATTGCAAGAGCAGAAATGTGCCAAAATTATTTTAGTAAGGAAAATGACTTTAATGCCTGAAAAATATATAAACTCATGCTGATTGCAATGACATCTAAGTTGTATGCCCACCGTACACTCCCATGAGGAACTTTTTATCTCTTCCTTTTTTCTTTAAACTAGGTTCAAACCTAGTTTAAAGAAAATCTATTTCTCAGCTCCTCATATTCAGTAAAAGCCTGTAAAATAATTATAGAATTAAGTACATAGGTAATAATACTGCTTTACATTTATATAATGCTTTATAATTTATGGAATTCTCTTAAAAATGATCTCATTTGATCTTCAGAACTGCCTTTTGTTCTTTAGAAGACAAGCATAGATATATGATCCTTCGTCTGTTATTTCAAAAGCCAAAAATCTCTGAAGACCAAAAGTTGTATGATTTATTGTAAAGTTTGTTGCCAGAACTCCTTTAAAGGCAAAACTATTATGAACTGTTGTGAGGCAGTTTACAGATCTTGCTATTCCCACTTAGTGTAAATATTCATGAGTCATTGCAAATATATTAATGTGTTCCTTTGTGGAGTACTGCCCCATATCCTACGTGGTATTAAACAATATATGATGTATGCGCCCATTATTTTTCTAAATTTGTATTCAGACACAACTGTTTTCACAGATTTTAAATAATATACTGTGGGACATTTTGACATGGTCAATTTAATGATTAGAAAACTAGTTACTAATGGTTAAATTAACTCACCCAGTCATACTTCAAGGTAATTCTCATTTCAGGTCTAGTGTTTTGATGAGTTTGTTTGAATATATATTTGCTACATAAAGAAGGAGATTTTTATTCAGTACAATAAATAGTAAAGGTTTTGGACCACAGTAGCTAACTTTTAAATATACTACTTGTCTGGCATGAGTTGGGGGGGGCGGGGAATATGATATTTACTTCTTGTGTAAATTGGCATATGATCAACTTACAAGTATTCTGAAAAAGAAGAAATATAGATGTTTCTCAATCTATAAAGTATTTGAATGACAGACCTTCAAAAATCTAAGTGGATATTTACTCAGAGTGAAAGTCAACTTTTTATTCAACATGGTGCTTCTGCCAATAAATATTTAACTACTAGTAGACATTCATTGATGTTTCCAAAATAACCATGCTTACTGAAAAGGAGTATGTTTTTCTGATCCAGGTAGACTATTTCTTCTGCCCTCCACAATCTTATAATTCTCTTTAAAGATATGAATGTTCACATATCAAAATAAGTTAAATAGCCTTTTAGAGAGCTACTCACTATTCTAAGTGCTTTTTATATAATAGGATTTAACCTTCACAATATCTTATGAGTTAATTTCTTTCCATTTTATAAAAGAGGAAACTGAAGCATGGAGAGGTTAGTTGACTTCATCATGGTCGCACAGCAAGTGACCCCAAGCTGGAATTTTAACCCCAAAATGTATATGCTTAACCTCTGTACCATCCAGAGTATTAATGAAGCAAAGCAGGACCTCTGTGTATTAATACTTAGCAGATAATCAATCAAGAACTCAAATATAGGAGAACAATGACAAAGAATGGAACAAGAAACAAATTCATAGAATACTGTCAGATAATACATTTAAGCTAATGCAGCGTTAAGGTTAACAATGCAATTTTACCTGATTTTAACTTTTAAAGCCTATAACTGCTAATGAAAGGTTTGACTGAGGTAAGATTTTTTTTTATTGTATGTGGGATCATGTGGCTTCAGAATTATATTATAAATGATAAAAGAGACTGGTCTTCAGTTATATCATTCAACTGATATTGTTTCATCTTTAGTGAGGTAATAATAATACATATTACCATCCTTTAAAAAAGGATAAAATAAAAGCAATTTTACTCTTATCACTGGTGCACTTTACATAAGACATAAGCATTCCTTATATAAATCATTTTTGTGTCATTACTGTATCCCCGGTATTCCTAGGCATCAAAATACCATAATAAAAAAACACTATTCCTGTCTTTAAATTATTCATAGGGTAATAAAAGGAACATAGAAGTAAATCATAAATTACAACCCAGTGTAATTGCTAGAAGAGAACTAACCACAGGTATTATGAGAACAAAGACGGTTTAGGCTACCCTGACATAAAAGAGAAAATCATTGCATTGAGTCTTAAATAATCTTTCAAGTTATCATGGAATAAATGGAAAGAAATGAGCCTTTCAACAGAATAAAGATATGTTTAAACACTATAGGTAAGAGAAGGTATCTAGCACCGGTAAAATCACAAGCAGTTTGGGGTAGCAGGAGGTTGACATATGCCTAGACTGTTTTGAGAGTGGATAAGTGTGTCAAAATGGATAGAGGTCAGATAACCTGAGATCTGCTTTGTTTGACTAAGCAATTTGGCTTTTATTCTGCAGAAGATCATGAGGTATTCCAACACTTCACTTTTGCAAATTTTTCTTTGACATAATTTTAGGTTTAAAGAAAATTTTAAAAAATAGCACAGGGACTTTTTATATTCCTTCACCCAGCTTTTCATAGTTAACATTTTTAATGTATACAATCATTGAAACCAATAATTAATATTGATGCATAACTGTTAAATAATCCATGGAACGTAACTCAAATTTCATTTGTTTCCATACTAATGTCATTTTCCATCTCCGGGATCCAATCCAGTATTCCACATTTCATTTAGTGGTCATGTTTCCTTCAATGCCGCAGTCTTTCTTCATCATGTATGTATAATCTTTGACACTCTTTGAACAATACTAGTTATTTTGTAGCTTCTCTTTCAATTTCAAATTTTTAATGGCTTTTCATAATTAAATTGATGTTGTGCCTTTCTCAATGGATATATCAGGGGGTACATGATTGCAATATGTCTTATCTGTTGTTGTATGGCAAATTTCTTCTTTATTATTCCCTTTGTAATTAATAATTATTTGTGGGATGATACTTTGGATCTGTGTAAAAATCCTACTTCATATTATGCAGTAATTCACCACTTTTATGATGCTTTTGATTATGATGGTTACTTCATGATTATTTCCTAGTTCCATGATTTCTTCTACATTTATTGATTTGAATTCTACTATAACGACGAGCTGTTCATATGCCCCTTGTTATTTCTGCACTTATTTATTTCTATGAGTATATTAATTCATATTCATGCTTCTGTAAGGACATACCAGAGACTGGGTAATTTACAAAGGAGAAATGTTGAATTGACTCACAGTTCTGCAGGGCTGGGGATGCCTCAGTAAAACCTACAAATCTTGGAGAAAGGGGAAGCAAACACATCCTTCTTCACAAGAAGGCAGGAGAAAGAATGAGAGATGAGCAAAAGGGGAAGCCCCTTAAAAACCATCAGACCTAGTGAGAACTTACTTATTATCATGATAATAGCATGATAGAAACTGCCCCCATGATTCAATTAGGTCCCTCCCACCACACATGAGGATTTATAGGAACAACAATTCAAGATTTGATTTATTTAGGTACACAGCCAACCCATATCAATGAGTATAGAGTCATAGATATACATTTTATTCCGTGAGTTTTAGTCCATTACTACATTGTTTATTTTATTTTTTAAATGGCCCCAGACTTGAACATTAGGAGCATGTTCAGGTTCATTCCTATGTCTCTTTGACATGGCCCATATTTTTTCCTTTTTTGAGTGCTTCTATACTTTCTGGTATCTCAAGCTATCCTATGATTATATTACATATGCTCTAGACATCCCTTCAAATCAGCCACTTCACCAAAAAGATTTAGAGTCTTTTACTGGAGAATGTTGTTCAGAAGCTGATATAATTTGGCACTGTCTCCACCCAAATTTAATCTTGAATTGTAATCCTCAGGTGTTGAGAGAGGGACCTGTAATCCCTACATGTCCAGGGAGGAAAGTGATTTTATCTTGCTGTTCTCATAATAACGAGTCAATCTCACAATATCTGATGGTTTTAAAAGTGGCAGGTTTTCTTGTGCTCCAATTCATTCTCTTTTCTGCTGCTTTGTGAAGGAGGGGCATGCTTCCACCATGATTGCAAGTTTCCTGAGGCCTTCTCAGCCATGCAGAACTATGAGTCAATTAAACAGGAGGCCCAAGGACATGCCCACACAGTCTGCTGCTGCCACCATTGGCACCCAAGCATGTCACCTGGAAGCCCAAAGACTGGGTCACCTTGACCTGTCACAACTGGTAATCACATATTCTACCTGAGACTTCAGGATCAACAAGCTTGGCTCACCACCATCACCACTGGTGCCCAAGGACTATCCCCAGAAAAGGTTCACCTCAGCCTCCACAAATACCAGCAGCCTAAGCCGCTTCACTCAGGAACTCACAGATACCACTGACATTAATTAGAACTGAAGAAATCATATAGGAACTACACTACTGCACCCACCCAAAATCAAAGCCAAAGCACTTTAGCCAGTCAACACTATAGATACATCTAAAAGAAAAAGTCTTTCCTTATAAAAACCAATCCATAAAATCGGAAGTGTTTGTTACACCAGATGCACAGATATCAACATAAGGATACAAGAAACACAAAAAAAAGAAAACGTAATGCCTTTAAAGGAATACAATAATTCTCCAGTAATGAATCCACCCAAAAAGAAAATCTATGAAATGAATACATATTCTAAATGATGATATTATAGAAACTGAGACATAAGAGCACACATACAACAATACAGATATCAAGAAAACAATTCATAATCTGAAAATTAATTCAACAGAGATAGATATCACAAAAAAAAGGCCACCACCAAAATCTTGGAAATGAAGAATTCAAGGAATTAAATAAAAACGCATTTGCCAGTTCTCAGCAAAGACTAAATCTAGCAGACTAAGGAATGTATGAACTTGAGGACAGGTCTTTTGAAATACCCCAATCAGACAAAAAAAAAAAAAAAAAAAAAGAAGAAAGTGTTAAAAAGAATGAAGAAAGTCTATGTGACATATGGGACACCATAAAGCGAACAAACATTCTAATTTTGAAAGCTCCAAAAGAAGAAGAGATCAGCAGAAGTATAGAAGACATAGTCAACAAAATAATAGCTGAAAAGTTCTCATGTCTTTCAATATATAGACATCCAGGTTAAAAAAAAAAAAAAAAAAAAAAAAAAAAATGCTCACAGATTTTCAAACAGATTCAAGCCAAAAACCCTTCTCCATAAAAATTATACTCAAACTCTCGAAGTCATAGACAAAGAGAGATTTCTAAATACAGCAGGGGAAAAGCATCAAGTCACACCAAGGGAATCTGTAGCCCAACAGTGGATTTTACAACAGAAATTTCATAGGCTAGGCTAAAATTGAATGATATATTCAAAGTGATGAAAGAACAAATCACCAGCCAAGAATACTATTTTCCAGCAAAGCTATCCTTTAAAAATGATGAAGAAATGAAGGCTTTCCAAGACAAGCAAAGGCTGAGGGAATTTATCACTACAAAACTGATCCCACAAGAAATACTAAACAGAGTCCTATATTTGAAAATAAAAGGAAAATATTTATTCTCAAGAAAACACATGAAAAAATATAAAATCCACTGTTAGAGCAGATATGTAAACGAAAAAGAGAAAAGAATCAAAAGTTATCACTGTAAAAAACCTTTTTATTATTGTAAAGTTTAGCAATATAGGAGGAACAATATACAAAAATATCAGAAAACAACAAAATAACAAGAGTAAGTCTTCACCTAATAATAGCAACCTTGACTGTAATTAGTTTAAATTACTCAATTAAAATATATTGGCTGGCTTAATGGACTAAAAGAAGAAAATGACCTAACTATATGCTGCCAACAATAAATTTGCCTCACCTGTAAAGACATACTTATAACAGACATGAAGGCATGGAAAAAATATTACAGATGAGCAGAAACCAAAAGCACGCAAGAGTGGCTATATTTATAGAAGAAATATATACTTAAATAAACAAATAAAAGTGACAAGAAGGTTACTATGCAATAATAAGGAAATGAATTCACAAAGGGGATATAACAATTGTAAATGTATATGCACCCAAAACTGGACCACCCAGCTATATAAAACAAATATTTGAACTAAAGAGAGAGATATAGGGCTCAATATAATAACAGAGACTTCAACACCACACTTTCAGCACTGAACATATCACCAAGGGAGAAAATCAACAAAGAATAATCAGAAATTATCTGTGCTGTAGAGCAAATGGACCTCACAAATATTTACAGAGAATTTTACCCAACAGCTACAGAATACACATTATTCTCATTAGTGCATGAAACATTCTCTAGGATAAACATGTGTTAGGTCATAAAACTAGTTTCAGCAAGTGTTTGAAATTTGAAGTTATATCAAGTATCTTCTAGGACCAAAATGCAATAAAACTAAAAATCAGTAACAAAAGAAACCTTGGAAATTCTAAAAATACATTGAAATTAAACAGCATCCTTCTGAACAATCACTGAGTTCACAAAGAAATGAAAAAGGGACATTCAAAGGTTATTTTGAAACAAATGAAAATTGAAATGCAATATAACAAAACTTACAGGATACAGCAAAAGCAGTACTGAGGGAAGTTTCTAGCAATAAATGCCTACATTTGAAAAGCAGAAAAACTTCCAACAATTTAACAATGCACCTTAATGAACTAGAAAAGCAAGAGCAAACCAAAACTCAAATTAGGGCAGAAAAAGAAATAATAAAGAGGAGAATATAACTAAATAAAATAGAAACTAAAAAATCAATAGAAACAATCAGTTAAACAAAGTTGGTTTTTTGAAAACTTGAACAACTGATAAATTTCTAGCTGGACTAAAAAACCAAAAGAAAAGTCTCAAATTAATAAAATGAGAAACAAAAAAGGGAACATTAAGTGAATACTATGGAAATACAAACATATTAGAGACTATTATGAACGACTTGATACCAACAAATTGAAAAACCCAGAAGAAATGAATAAATTTCTGGACACAACCTACCAAAATTGAAGCAAGAAGGAATTAAAAACAAGAACAAACCAATTGTGAACACTAAGATTGAGTCACTAATAAAATATCACCCACAAAAGAAAAGCCCAAGACTGGCTGGGCTTTACTGCTGAAATCTTCCAAACATTAAAACAAATCTAATACCAATTGGTCTCAAATTATTCCAAAAAAATGTAAAAAGAAGGAATACTTTCTAACTTATTCTATGATGCCAGCATTATGCTAATAACAAGACCAACCAGACAAGGATAAAACACAAAAAAGAACATTACAAGCTAATATCCCTGATGAACATAGATGCAACAATTTTCAAAACTGAATCTAACAACATATCAAAAAGACAATATATCATGTTCAAGTAGAATTTTATCCAAGAATGTAAGGATGATTCAACATACACAAATCAATAAATGTGACACATTATATCAACAAAATGAAGGACAAAAAGCATGATAATCTCAGTACATACAGAAAAAGCATTTGATAATATTCAACATTGCTTCACAATAAAAAAACTCCCAACAAATTAGATATGGAAGGAACCAACCTCAACATAATAAAAACCATGTATGACAAACTCATAACAAACATCATATTGAATGCGGAATACATCTTTTCTCTAAGAACTGGAACAAGACAAGCATGCCCACTATTACCACTCTGATTCAACAAAGCACTAGAAATTCTAGCTAGGGAAATTAGATAAGAGAAAGAAAGAAAAAGTACACAAATTAGAAAAGAGAAAGTCAAATTATCCCTCTTTGCACATGACATAATCTTTCATGTAGAAAAATCTCAAGACTCCACCAAAGCAAACGTTAAAACTGATAAATTCAGTAAAGTTACAGTATTAAAAATTAACTTACATCAGTAGCATTTCTACACACCAATAACTAGTTGAAAAGAAATCAAGAAAGCAATCCTACTTACAACAGCTACCCAACAAGTACCTAATAATAAATTTAATTACTGAGGTGAAACACCTCTACAATAAAAACTATAAAACACTGATAAAATAAATTGAAAAGGACACAATTAGGAATACATCTCATGCTCATGAATAAAAATAATGTTGTCTTAAAATTATCATGCTACCCAAAGCAATTACCAAATTCAAGGCAATCTGTATCAAAATACCAATGACATTCTTCACATCAATGGGAAAGCAATCCTAAAATTCATAATGGAACTTCAAAAGACCCTGAATAGTCAAAGCAACACTGAGCAAAAACAACAAAGCTGATTGCATCGCACTACCAGGCTTCAAAATATACTACAAAACTATGGTAACCAAACAGTACGGTATTATATTAAAAAAATGTAGACAAGTGGGACAGAATATAGAACTCAGAAATCAACCCACAAATTCATAGCTACTTGATTTTCTACAAAGATGCGAAGAATATACAACAAATGCACCAGGAATGTACCAAGAGGGGAAAGAACATCCTCATCAATAAATTAAACTGTGTGGGGAAAACAGAATCTCCATATGCAAAAGAGGAAACTAGATCATTATCTCTCACCATTTTAAGAAAATTAACTCAAAGTGGATTAAGGACTTTAATGTAAGCCCTAAACTATAAAACTACTAGAAGAAGACAAGGGAAATGCTTTCAGGATATTTGTCTAGGCAAAAATTTGTGGCTAATGCTTCAAAAGTACAAGCAACAACAAAAAAAAATACGAAAATGGAAATATATTAAACTAAAAATCTTCTTCACAGCAAAAGAAACAATCAACAAAGTAAAGAAACAATATGTAGGATGTGAGGCAATATTTGGAAACTATTCATCTACAATGAACTAATATCCATAATACAAAAGTAACTCATGCAACTTAACAACAACAATAAATAATCTCATTGAAAAGTAGTCAAAGATCTGAATAGACTTTTTCGAAAGAAAACATACAAATGGCCACCAGATACATAAAAAATGATCAGCATCACTAATCTGGGAAATTAAAAAGCCAGTTTGAGATTGTGAATCAAAATATCCACAATGAGATATGGTATCAACTGAGTTAGAATGGCTATTAACACAGAGAAAAAAATAGCTAATGCTGTTAAGACTACAAAGAAAAGGGAACTCTTACATATTGTTGGTGAGAATATAAATGAGTACAGCATTTTGACAAACATTATGGAGATTTCTCAACTAAAAAAAAATAGAACTACCATATGACCCAGCAATTCCATTACTGCATATTTATTGAAAAAAAATTAGTACATCAAAAAGATACCTGCAACCCCATATTTATTGCAGTACTATTCGCAAAAACAAAATATAGAATCAATATGTGTCTATCAATGCATGGATAAGATAAAGAAAATGTGGTGTGTGTGTGTATATATAAATACATATATATATATAATTATATTACATGTATGTATATATGTATATAAAATATATGTATATATTATAAAGGTGTGGTCTGGGATGAAGAATGTTGCTATACATGTATATATAGTATGTTTATAATATGTATATATAATATGCTATATATTATATAATAGATAACATGCTAACTATATATTAGTATATATAATATTGCTAATTCTCATTAGCAATACACACATATGTGTATATATATATGTGTGAATATGTGTGTATATATAAATATTATATATACATGTATATGTATATATACATATATACATACAATGGAATAGTATTCAATTATTCAAAAGAATAAAAAGTGAATGAATTCCTGTCATTTGCAGCAAAATGGAAAGAACTGAATTATCATCATTTATGTTAAGTGAAATAATCCAGTCACAGAAAGACAAATATCACATGTTCTCACTTATGTGGGAATTGAATACATTTATCTCATTGATGTAGAGTGGAATGATGGTTACCAGAGACCAGTAAAGGTGTGGTCAGAGGATCAAGAAGGTTGCTTAATGGGCTTAGACCTATAGATAAATAGCAGGAATAAGTTCTAGTATTCAATAGCACAGTAAGGTCACTATATTCAACCACAATATATTATATATTTCAAAATAGCTAGAAGAGAAAGTTTGAAATATTGTCAACATGAGGAAATGACAAATGTTTGAGGTGATGAATATCCTAATTACCCTATTTTGATCATTAAACATTGTATGTATCAAAATATTACATGAATTCCATAAATATGGCAATTATTATATATGAAATCTTTAAAACTACATAAAATACTACTATACACTCAATAGAATTACAAGCAAGCAAACAAATACAACTGGCAAAGTCAAATGGTGATTATGTAGATGATTTCATCATTGCTAATGGAAGTGGAAACTTATAAAAATCCCTTTAAACACACACACACACACACAAACACACACACGTGTGTGAACACACAAACACATATCTCTCTCTCTCATACACACACATATATTTATATAAATATGTGAGTGTCTAGCCTTTGACACAGCATTCTATCTTTCAGCCACTTTCCCAAGAGAAATAAAATCATCTATCAGTGATAAGATGTATAAATAAAAAAATTATAACAGCCTTAGTCACAATAGCCCCAAACTGAAAACAATGCAAGGGTACACTAACAGATAAATGAAAAACAAACTGTTGCATATTCTCACAATTTTAAAAAAATGATCAATTTTATGCAAAGGCAACATTGGCAGATGCACTCCATCATGAAAATACCACCCACCTCTATTTACCGCCACCCAGCTCATTGGACCATTATCTGCCTTTGTGCCCTGATAAGGTTCCCTTTAACTAGAGGTCTAGATAAAACTTAAGCATGATCTACTTGAAATTTAGATTTAATTTTATATAGACGCCCATATGCTGATCTTGACTAAATAAACTTTTTTAAAAAAGTTAAGTTGAACATATTATGTATTAAGGAAGATGAGTCATTGCCATTGTTGTTTATGCCGTAGGTGAGGGTTGGCAGGCCAGGCCACTTAAGCCTCATTTTTATAGAAGAAAACTTGTCTCTACATATAATTCCTATATTAAAGTTGTAGGGTTTGTTTTAATTACAATTATTTTTCAAAATGTTATTTCTTGTTTGCAAAGAGTCACATTCTCTGATGAATGCTGTGTTAAATCAGGCAGCACTTGTGGAATCTGGTTGCTGTGTAAAATTCTAAACATCACTTGTTTTATTGGAAAGAAATTGCATTCATCAGTGAATGAGTCATTAAAGATATGTATATCACTTCAGCTGTGTTATCATGAAGGCTTAGTCTGAAAACTAAAAGCAAAAACAACCCCCCCCCTCAATATTTCAAAAGTGGACATAAGTCTTTTTGTAGTCAAAATCTTTCAGGATTTATTTTTTTTCTAGGTCAATTCTCATTAGCAATTTTTGAAAGCAATGAATTCCATCTATCATTTTTTTCTTTTATTTTTATTACATTCACAGATTATGGGAGAAATGGCTTGATTTTGTTTTGCTTTATTTCATTATGTTATTTTCTTCTGCTTTATAATGTATGGATACTAATGAGATTTAGAATCTGTTGCCAGTTTCCAATACGCTTTCTATTTGAAGCTAAAGCAAGAAAGTGTTTAAAATTATATCACCACATAATATTGATAAAATGCTATAAAAATAAAGGCTTCAATCCATAAAAAATCACCTTTGAATTATATAATAATATTCAACATAAGATGTATAAAAATCTAAGGTATGAAAATATAAATATCTTTTCTTCTCAGTAAACAGTTTTGAAGTAACTGTTTTTCATCATACTATAATCTTTTTTAAAAAGAAAAGTGAGAAAGAAGGAAGACCCAAAAGCTCACTTTCAGAACAGTGTGGCCAGGGGTGGTAGTTCACACTTGCAATCCCACTACTTTGGAAGGCTGAGGAAGAAGGAAAACTTGAGATCAGGAGTTCAAGACCAACCTGGGAAACATAGTGAGCTCGTCATCTCTACCAAAACAACAACAAAAAAATCTAAACACAACAATGAAATATTATGAGAACGTCCCTTGCCTGTGCAACATTTCACAGCTTACAAGCTACCTTTAGGTTCCCAGCTTCTTGTTATACATTACATTGTACCCTATGCTGAACAACACAGTTCTGAAAGGGTGGGAATCTAACAAATTTACTCAGGGACATTTGTTACATTGTCCACAGGCTCTGTCTACATATGAGAATTATCAAAAATGGTTTATAAAGGCAAATTACTATAATAATTTATACGCAGTCAGCTCTTAACATGCAAATGAGATTCATCCCAAACTCATGTTTCATGCCATCTGAGCTGCCACATCTCCCCACCACCAACCTCACTTCAAGCCTTCACCTAGCTGTTACCTGTGCCCTGGGCCATTATTTCTTCCCCTGGATCACTTCCACAAGATAGATCATCTATGAATCTTTCCTTTATATTCTCCACATTACAAAAGTTGCAAGGAAGGTATATGGTCCAACATTTGTTGTCATGGAAGACATATAATCGTTCTTTCCTTCTTTTCTTCCTCCTTTTACATCACTTTCTTTTCTTTTTTTTTTTTTTTTTTTTTTTTTTGGGGGACGGAGTTTCGCTCTTGTTACCCAGGCTGGAGTGCAATGGCACGATCTCGGCTCACCGCAACCTCCGCCTCCTGGGTTCAGGCAATTCTCCTGCCTCAGCCTCCTGAGTAGCTGGGATTACAGGCACGCACCACCATGCCCAGCTCATTTTTTGTATTTTAGTAGAGACGGGGTTTCACCATGTTGACCAGGATGGTCTCGATCTCCTGACCTCGTGATCCACCTGCCTCGGCCTCCCAAAGTGCTGGGATTACAGGCTTGAGCCACCGCGCCCGGCCTACATCACTTTCAATATGAGACATCTAGGTGAAATTTTTTTCCTTCTTAATCTGTCTTTGTTTTATGCTGCCCTAAACTGCTGTCACTGGCCATGTCTTATTCATCTAATTTTTCTTGGGAGAAATCCTGTTTCCTGCCATTTAAAAATTTATTTATTTATTTCTGCTTGTCTCTCTGACTGAATGATGGCAAGGCAAGAAAATGGGTGGTGAAATGGTGCTCTCCACTTTGTTCTTTTGCAATGCTAAATTTCTATTTCTCCTTTTTCCTTAATTGGGTGGATATTATTTTAAATTTTCTCTTAAGTAATTGGTAAAATATACATAATCATAGGTTACATTTTTCACAGGACCATTTCTTCTTTGGAATTTCTATATTACTGTTTTTATATCTTCCCTCTTATTTTGTGATACTCAATTAGAGATATAAGAGATTAGGCTACTGATTTCAAATAATCCTCCTGAAATTTTATTATAATTTACATCTGAGGACTTAGCCCATCAAGGCAAAGATGTCATCTATTTAATGTCTTGGCTGAATAGTGATATTCTAAAGGAAAAAAAAAATAATGAACTTTGTTCCATTACAATTTATTCTATCTATACACGTTACCAGCTATATATAGATTAAAACAGCATTTCTGAATTTGTCTAAGAATTTAAGCCTGTTAATGATACAATGTTCAATTGTCCTCAGAATACAAATTGACACAATGGGAACCGTCGTTCCTAGTAGGAGATTTTTTACCAATCAGTAGTTGTCTTATAAACTTTCCATTTCAAAGAAAATAGAAGATCTGAACTTTTTTGACTTAAGAGACTACCTTGCCCTCATTCTCTAAGTATGATTCTATTGACACTAAGAAATCATGACAATGTAATGTCAGGGTTTTAGCCTTTTATTATATACCTTGGTTTTCTTTCTATGCACAACCTATTGCCCAGAAGTTTCTTAGGAACAGATCCTACAAAACTGTTGCTATGTTGAATAACTCTGTTATGATCTGAAAATAGTATCTGAGAATTACTTATCCCTGAACAGTAAAATCTTGCTTTAACACATTCTTTTCAAGAAAGAATAAAAGCACAAAGATTTTATGAAGTCACTAGACTATTAAGATACATTTAAAATTTTGTATGATCTGGCTTGTTTTATGAAATCTGTTTTAATTCTTCATTAAAGAAGATCAAAACTGAACTTTGACCATATTAAAGGAAGGACTCAGAAAAGATTGAGTTGATTTGCCTTAGAGCTTTAGCAGAATGCTGAGGAGCTCAGAAATGTAATCTAATTATGCATGAGTAAGAAAATGCCAGAATTCACAAGAGACTCCCAGGTCAAGGAAGCAGTGAGTTAGCCCTGGCTTAAAGTGTCAGCATCTTGGAAATGATAACTTTATGTAGGCATGTTCTTTCCTTAGACTTTCCTTTCAAGTTTTATAAGTTTGAGTACTACTCATATTCAATACATATAAAGTACTATTCATATTTAGAGAAGAAGCACTTAAATGCACCTGATAGGAAACTCTCTGCTTTATCTTAGCAGAAAAATCTCCTAGAGGAAGAGACCACAATCTGAGGAGATGGAACAGTAGAGAGCACATTTTGATAGGCACATTCAGAGACTGTCTCTCCTGGCCCTGGGATTGTCTCTGAGAAAGCTGTAAGGATGCTTTATCTGTTCCAAGAGAAGGACAGATGTCCTCAGGAAGTTCAAAAGGGATGAAGGGTAGAGGGCTTTTGAGGGATCTTAGAATTGTATATTTCATGTGACCTAAATTATTCTCCTTTGTTCCTCTCAAAATTTTTCTTTAGTAAAATCTACATTTTTCACCAGTACTTTGCAAAATCAGCTTTCTGTAATTTGATAAAAATATTGTCTCAATGTTGGCACAGAGTAAAAATAGAGGCTGCCTCCAGAACAGCCAAGCATAGCTGGGTTAAATGTAGCACAAAATGCAGAGATTGATAAAAAGCTGCAAAGATAAATCTTGAGTCTCAAACTCTGTTTGCCTAGATTTGTAGAAAAGCTCTGAGCTGAAAAAATCTCTTAGCCAGAACAAGGACATTAGGAGCTTCTCTTTTACCACTCTAGCTGACACAATACTGGGGTATCATCAAAATGCTACAGGCATTCCTGAGGAAACTTCACATACAACCAGAAGCATCAGGGTGATGAGGATCAACATGGCCTTAAGGTTCCCCTCAGCTTGACTACACATTAAATAGACTTCTTCCACATTTTAAGTCCTTGACCTTCCTTTTCTTAGAGCACTTACCATTTACTTTACAAAACCTGTAGTTGTAAATTCTTTCTACAGCTTTAAAATGATGGTAAATCTCCCAGCCTACCAGTTTTATAGCCCAGGAAACAAAATCTCTTTGAAATGTAAATATCGAAGAAGGTAACGTCCCTATCTTCCAGTCTCTGTGGGAGGGTAGAACACTAACTTGAACGGGCCCAATTAGCAAACACAGAGGGCCTAATCACAGAGAAACACACTCGCACACTCAGGAATAACTCCGTGTGCTCCACAGCTCCCATTGGTCAATACCCTTACTAAACGTCCCCTAGTGCTTCCTCATCACAACACTTAAGAAATCTTCACCTTTTGTTTCCATGGAGTTGAGTATCCAGACTTGTTCATTGTTTCTTCTCCAGTTGCTGGTAGTTATATCAAAATGAAATCATTCTATCTGCTCATCTCTGGAACTTTTCTTAACAAGGTTTAATTAACTCTAGAAGGATACCAGAAGCATATTTAAGTGTGCCCGCAAAAAAAAAAAAAAAAAGAGAGAGAGAGAGACAGAGAGTTCAGAAAATAACCAACTATGAGCAACCAAGTTTATTGTTTTTAAATACTTGTTGTAATGTAATCTATAGTTTATACATTTTTATAGGTTAGTATTTAAGAATTGTTCAGTTCTTTTAAGAGCTCTAATTTTGTAGAAAGAAAATGGATATATTTTGGACCAACAAACTTCAGAAAGTTTACTTCTTATCTTAATGTACACCACTTAACAACATATCTGAATTGTAATTCTGTGCTTTAAAAAAACAACTAATATGTAAGAAAATATATCCAGATATATTTGCATAGCTGAAGTCTCCAAATTCATTATTTTCAATAGTGGCTCTAAGGATTAAATTTAATAATGCAGGTAAAGTGTTTAATACAGTTCTTGGTACTTAAAGACAGTGAAATCTTAGGCGAGTCTTTGGTCTCCTATGAGCCTCAGTTATTCAACTGTCTAAAGAAGAGAGTAGCAATACCTATTTTACAAGATAATTGTAAGGAATAAAGTAAATGGTCTTGTAACCTGATTAGCTGAGGGTTCTTGGCCTCTCCAAGCCCGAAGAATGGGAAAGGGAGCCTCAGTGACGAAGTGAGTGTTAAAGCTCAGATAGTTGGGAGGCTGAGGCTGGTGGATCACGAGGTCAAGAGATCGAGACCGTCCTGGTCAACATGGTGAAACCCCGTCTCTACTAAAAATACAGAAAATTAGCTGGGCATGGTGGCACATGCCTGTAATCCCAGCTACTCGGGAGGCTGAGGCAGGAGAATTGCCTGAACCCAGGAGGCGGAGGTTGCGGTGAGCCGAGATCGCGCCATTACACTCCAGCCTGGGTAATGAGCGAAACTCCGTCTC
>NW_022436969.1:1086213-1112300 GCF_009761245.1 Sapajus apella | reverse complement strand
GCTCAGATAGACCTCATGGACCCAAAGAATGTGTGGTAATGCAATTTATAAGGCAGAGGAAAAGGACAGCTGCCACTTTGTGGAAGGGCACCCCCAAGGGGGTGCCGATGCAGGCTTTGGCAGCTAGAACTTTTATCCCTGAGTTATCCCCCCCCCGGCCCTATTCTAGCTCTTGTCCAATGAGAGAGGTTTTTTCAAACTTTCTCTGGATTAATTGATCTTTAAATCTTTCACCGGATTGGTTACTGTTTTAAAACCCCAAGTCACCGAGCCTCCGCCTCCAGGGGCCAGAGGAGTGAAAAGTGCCCGCCCTTGAACAAAGCCCCTAAGAGCCAGAGGCGGAAATCCGAAAACAAAGCCCCTTGCCGGCCAGAGGCAGGAGAAGTCCTGCACTGGAAACAAAAGCCCCTAGCCGACCTGGGAAATTCCTCTAACACAGTCCCTCAGTTTGTATAAAGTACCTAGCAGATTGCTAGGCATATACTAAAGTTTACTGAGTACTTTGCTTAGGATTTTTATTAATATGAATTAAGGATCAAATTAATTTAGGATTAATATGAATTTAGAACCAAGTTCAATACATCCACTGAGACTCAGAGATTGCTTCTCCAATCCTCCCTCATGTAAGAAGTAATCTGTTGCTGAATTTGCTCCCCTAACCCTATACATCAGTGCCATTAATACTTTCAGAAATCCAAAGAGTTGAGACTCATTGCGATGAGCAATGAGCATTTTGATGGGTGTCGGAAGCTCCATGTTGTGCAATGTGTTTTATGTGATTGCTCAAGAGCTTTCAGGAATCTAATCAGTTTTCAGAAGCCTAAACTCCATATTGTGTAATATGTGTGATGTGTTTGCTTTAAAGTTTTTAGGAGCCTAGACCTAGTTCAATCCACTCAACAACTTTCTTCAAGACTCTTCCAACATCAGCCTGCCTCCAATGCCCAGGCTCTTAGATATTCGTGCAAATGGCCAAATAACAATGATTAGAATTTCTTCAGACCATTTCCTCTTATAAGAAAGGGACATTCAATCATTTATTAGAGAGCTCTTCCAGTTTCCTGAGGCCTCTGTGTCATGTTAAGAGGAATAACTTCACTTTTTTCCATCATTGCCTTAATATCTTTGACAAAAGATCACCAGCCCCGTAAAAGTTTTTCTCTGAGTATTTCTGTGATACTCTGATTCTTCACGTATGCTTAGCTATGTATCTGTTTGATCCAGCACCATGTTTCTCAGGCAGGGGTGGCACTAGAGGGGTCTCCCAGTGTGCTATCGAATACTTCTGTGGCCCCTACCACTTAGAGTTTTCGGAGAGCAGCATGTGATAAAGTGGGGAGAATGACTTACAGATTCGTTTTCTGTTTTGTTAATGGGGTCTCATGGTAGTGTTGACTCTGCTCCCATAATAATGGTCTTGGGCCAAACAATTCAGTATCAGAAACTATGTATTTGTAAAGTGTATTATTCTCATTAAATTACATGCGATGAGGATGGCTACTTCTTTCTTCTGATTGAATAAATTTCCCTCAGAGATGACTCATCACTGATGTAGCTGGAACACTGGCAACAAACCAAATGTTAAAAGAAAACTTCAGGTTGGATGCGGTGGCTCAACGCCTGCAATCATAGAACTTTGGGAGGCTGAGGTGGGCAGATCACGAGGTCAGAAGTTCAAGACAGATCTGGCTAAACACGATGAAACCCCGTCTCTACTACAAACACAAAAATTAGCTGGGCATGGTGGTGCGTGCCTGTAATCCCAGCTACTTGGAAGACTAAGGCAGGAGGATTGCTTGAGCCTGGAGGTGGAAGTTGCAGTGAGCTGAGATCACGCCACTGCACTCCAACTTGGGCTACAAAGGGAGGCTCCGTCTCAAAAAAAAATCAGCAGTTTAATTCAATTAAAATTTAAAAGAATTTTAAAATTTAAAGGAGTTTAATTCAGCAATGAATGATTTGTGAATTGGGCAGCCCCCAGAATCACAGCAGATTCAGAGAGGCTCCAAGGATGCCTCCCAGTCAGAACAAATTTACAGACACAAAAAAGGAAGTGATGTACAGAGGTCGAAGGTGAAGTACAGAAAAAGATGAATTGGTTACAGGATGGTGTTTACCTTATTTCAACACAGTTTGAACACTCAGCAGCATATGAGAGGTTTAAGTATGGCTGCTGGAATTGGCCAAGACTCAGGCACATACTCTTAAGTTAGGGTTGTCTACTCACTAACTTAGGTTGCAGTTCATCCACAAGGACTCAAAAATAGAAGTATGGAGTCCTTCTCAGGACATGTTTAGTTTGCTTTATAAAACGCAATCTTCTCATCTTCATTTACTAGACATGCCCAGGCACATCTGATTCTTACTTAGTCTCAAGATGGGACTCCAATATTATAATCACAGTTATGGAATTTGTATTAGCTACATTTAAATGTAACACATTGGTAACCTTGTTTTCAAACTTTTATTACATTACTTTACATTTTAATGTATGTTATGCTAACATAATAGATTTAACTATCTGACTCCTGATTCTTCCCTTGGGGTGGGCTGTGAGGATATGCAGTGGCCTAGCAGCACTTGAGAGGTGAGTATGTACATTGTGTTTTGGAGTTGTATGCATGCTCACTTGAGGCATTCTTCCCTTACCAGTCAAATATCAATAGAAGTTCCTATAGAAGGTCACATACCACTTAAACTCCACCATTTTACCTCTGAATGAGCACATTTGAGCTCACTTGCCTAACTCCTGAGATCTTATCAGGAAGCTGCTGATTGCCAGCTTTAGGTGTTTCTATCTATTGGGAGACTTCGTTTCCCTGGCACTGGCTGTGACTAATTATAATTTTAAACAGGCAGTTTAATAACCACCTGACTATCACCTGATGGTTGCCTGACATTGCTGGTGGTGGAGGACTCTCCTACCCTGCTCATGTCTGATTACTACCTACTTTAATACATTTGGCATCTCTAGGGCAAGTGTTCTAATTTGGTATATCTAAGAACATGGCATAATTGTCAAGAGGATACATTCTATATAAAGTGGAAAGCCTGCCTTTTCACTATCAAAAAGTAATGTTAGCATCCTCCAATATGTTTTTAGAAATGAAATTGATACTATACATGATGTTTTCCAGTTTCAAAAAGAAAAGGTATTTTAAGAAATAATTAATATTACACCCTAAATAGAATCTATCACTTTGTTTCTCATCCAGATAAAATCAAATTTCTATACTATTGTTCCAATTAAAAAAAAAAAACCTCTAAAGAATGATACCTTTTAGCAATTCTAAATCAAATACATTTTGCCATCAAAGAGTTATCAGGCTTTCAACTTATTTTTTATGCCAGATGTCTTTGTAGACCCATTTCCAATTTTAAATAAATATCAGACACATCGGTGGGTACCAATTAATCTGGTTCCACTCACGAAGGTTAGTACCCATGCAGTATAAAATTAAAAAATTCAACAAATGAAACTGAAGTGTAAATACTTTGAATAAAACAGACTGTGGAAATTAAAGAAAGTAAATCCTGCAATATTACCTTAAATCCTAAATCAGCAAAGCATGAAATGTTAAGTCCTGGAAAGGCTTTGGAAATGTACTTAACCCAACAACAGTCCTTGAGCTTCATTCAGATATACTTTTGCTTTATAGTATATACTGTGCTCACCACACTATTTCATTTAATCCCTACAGTAACCCTTGGAGATAGATATTATAATTATGCAGCAAGTTGGTGCATGGCAAAGCTGGTATATAAATACAACCACCAGTTTCATATTCTGAATACCACAAAAATATTATTGGTAAAATAAAAATGTAAACATTGTAAAAATGTAAACATTGGGTCTAAATTATGCAGGTCAAATATTAGGTTTGTTGAATGCAGGTCATAAACTGCTTCTTTGACTTTTGGAAATTGTTCAATTTATTTTGAAGCATTTGATTCTAGGTAAGGCCTGGGACACATGAAGTTAGGTGCTGAAAAGAGTCAGACCTTATCTGCATTCCTGTCTGTGTACTGGGCTTCACACCTAGTACATAATTAAAATCCCAAACTTATCAAGGTTTTCACTAAAAGTGGCTAAGAGTTAACAGTGTAACATGTGTTTGAAACTACTGAAAAACAGGTCTATACATGAGGCATGTAAGAAAAGTAAAATGTATTTTTGGTAAACGATTATAAGAAGGCATGAGAATGCAGATTTTTCTTGACTAAAGGGTTAAAGTATTGTTTTAAGTTAGGATAAAGCTGAAGATATAAGCAAATTGTGGAAGGTTTGTAAAAAATTAATCTTGTAAAGACATTCTGTATGTGAACATACTGGCAAAAGTTAAAGGGGTATAATTCAGTTTTTCCATAAATTAAACATTGGAATAAAAGCACAATAGGTTTTTCTTCGAGCAAAATCCTGCTTATGATCTGCTATTTAACAAAATTTGTAAATGGTTATAAAAGGTGTATGAGAATATTACCTTATGGTCAAACATTAAAATTGGCTAGATATGTCTATAAAGTTTTATTAAGAATTGGATTTGATATCAATGATGCACTAATGCAAGAGTGACATTTGGCTTCTTTGGTATAAAAGTCAGACAGGAAGCATTGTCAAATATGAAAGGGTGTTTGGTTTTCTTTGGGTTATAGTTGTATAAATGAGTTTTTAGTATGTGTTCCAAAATAATGGAAAACTCCTATAATTCCTATAATTAGTGTTGGTTATTAATAATTATAACTGTTTATATCAGATTTTGTATGCCACAGAGAGAACCAAATTTATTTGCCAATTGTGTTTTAGACTGTGGCTGCCAGAAAATGTTTTGTCATCCGCTGACAACTGTTGTCTTGTTTTGGTTCTCTTTAGAAGGTAGTTCATAATCAACTATAGAACTCTAGCAGGTGTTCTTAAATGTAGATTTGTGATAACTTTGGAGACTGTGACATTCGAATAGAGGAAAAAACGTTCATAGAGAGCTAAAATGTTCATGAATATCAAGCAGAACAGGAGTTAACTGCATAAACTAAAGAAGTCTGAAGTAATGTTTTTAACTTTGGTTAAAACATTGCTGATCCTTTATTTTGTTTTTCAGAGTAAAGAAAACTTTCCTTCTGACCTATTTACAGCTTTTAGCAATTGATATACTCTTATGAACAAAATTTGGAGCATGTTTGTTTCTCTCTAACTGATTTATCCAGAATTTGAAATTATTTATGAGCATTATTAACTTATGGCAATTTGGTACATTATTAACTTATGGCAATATAGTATAATTAAGTGCATAACTATGTTGCAATGCAGTTAAGTGCATAACTATATTGAAATATAGTTAAATGCAGTAAGAATCTGGACACAATTGGAGAAATTTGTTACTTTTACCAAGGTTTTAACTGGAATATCATGTTTTCCTTGAATGAATTAAATTTGATTGTAAAGCCAATACAAGTCCCTTGGAGAACTGGCCTCATACCTTGCATATACAGTCCCTGTACAGGGTTTCTGACTGTGATAAGTAAAGAATGTCACTTTCTAACAGGTCTAGGACCCCCTTCCAAGTTATCTTGGGACCACAAGAGAAGAGGAATTTACCCAGCTCATAGGTACTTGAAGGTTGGCTGGGCTCAGCTTTAAGGAAGTCTTCTCTGAGTTTCCTTTTATGCAACAAAGTTCCATTAAAGTCAATTTAAAATCCAAGGTAAAAAAAAAAAATTATTCTTGCTGCACTTTATACAAATAATTAGGCCAGGTATAATAAAGCAAATTGGTTTTACCATGATTTCTCTTTAGTAAAAATGGGAAACTGGAGAGAGAAATATTATTTTTCAAGAACTATGTCACACTTGTTATTAGATTCTTGTCTCATCAGTTATTTTTAAGTTTTTTTCTGCAATTTAGGCTAACCCTGCTTATTCTTGTGAACCAACCAATGATCTCCGACTGCTGCTCAGAATAAACAAGAGGGTTGGTTAATGTAAAAATCTAGATCAGTATTCTAGTTCTGAGCATGTGTTGGAATTGGCTAGCAACCCCATGTCAGCCTGGTTCCAGCAGTTGCCCAATTCATGAAAAGCCTTCTAATTTAGTTTACTTGAGATAATTTTACTTCTATTGCTTTACTTTTATAGAATATATTGCTGTTGTACTTTTTATGTGGGAACGGTAATAAGTTTACTCAGTGTTTTCTTAAATTGAAGACTTATTACTCTTCCAGATATCACCTTTTGTCAGAACTCAAGAGTCACGAATCATCCTCACCATGCCAACGTTTTCTGACTGAGTTCTTCTCCACCCTGAGAATGAGAGAGTCTAATAATTAGACAGGAACATCACCACCTCTATTCAGCTTGAATAACTTATAGAAGATGGATCTTCGTCCCTTTGCAACCCTTAGGATTAAGACTCCATTTTGAATAGCTGCTGGATAAAATAAGACTGAAAACTACTGGGCTGCATTGCCAGATGGTTAAGCATTCTAAGTCACAGGATAAGATAGGAGGTCAGCACAAGAAACAGGTCATAAATACCTTGCTGATAAAACAGGTTGCAGTAAAGAAGCTGGCTAAAACCCACCAACACCAAGATGGGCACAAGAGTGACCTCTGGTCATCCTCACTGCTACTCTCCCACCAGTGCATTTGTAACAGTTTACAAATGCCATGGCAATGTGAGGCAGTTACCCTAGATGGTCTACAAAGGAAAGGCATGAATAATTCATCCCTTATTTAGCATATAATTAATAAATAACCATAAAAATAGGTAACCAGAAGCCCTTAGAGCTTCTCTGTCTATGGAGTAGCCATTCTTTTATTGTTTTACTTTCTTAATAAACCGGCTTTTGCTTTCACTCTGGACTTGCCTTGAATTCTTTCTTGCATCAGCTCCAAGAGAACCCTCTCTTGGGATATGGATTGGGAACTTTTTTCTATAACTCTCATATATGGCTCAGAATAAATCTCTTTAAATGTTTTAGAGTTTGACTCTATTTGTTGACAATGATCAGCAGCAATTATTAAGCCCGCCTTTTGACCTGCTTTCTTATAGCTGGTAGCTGCTTACTACTCTAGGATAATGCAGCCCTTGTTGATAGACTCTGTTCATTTTCTCTTCTATAAACAAAATCTAAGATCATGTGAGATGATACATTTTCCATTGGGTTTTTCTTTAGGTTCTGCATACCAACAAAACTACCCACACCAGCAGGTCTGAGGGGCCCAGCAGAAAACTGACTCAGGAAAAAACACAGTTTCCATATCCTGACATTTCATCCCCCTTACCTGACCAATCAACCACCCCAAAGGTTTCAGCACCTTGCCCTCCATGATCCCCTCAAAAACCCTTACGGAGATCCCCTTGAGAAAATGAATTCGAGACTTGAGAATCCCTTCTGTTTCCTCATTAGGCACCTGCCAATGATGAAACTCTTTCTCTTCTGTAAACCCTAGCTATCAGTGGATTAGCCTGTTGCCACCCAGCAGGCCTAGGAACCTGGCAGTCCTGCCACAAAATAACACCAAATCTCACTGAAAAATAAGTAAAAGCTGATCAAAGGTGGAAGGTATCTAATGAAATTTGGGACTGATAATGTGGTCCAATTCCATATACCTCTTGTTGTTTCATCCTAGCTTGTTTGCTTATGTTACATTGATAATCGATTAGAAAAAAAACATAGAGAAGTACTTCTGAAAGAAAATTTTTTCAGAATATAAGTATAATCTCACTCCTCTGGTCTCACTCCCCTCCTCCTGTAACTGAAATATCAACTTGCTGCCTCATTCTTTTCCATCCTGGACACCTGGATTGCAGAGCACTCAATGGAGACAGTTGATGTCGCCCTGCTCCTCCTGAGCCTCTCTGATCATGAAGACACAAACTGTGGCATGTCAGACACATGATCAGGTACCATTATATGTGTATGTGGGTGTGCCTCTGTGTGTGTGTGTAAGAGGGAAAAAGAAGTTGAAAAAT
The DNA here is from genome assembly GCF_009761245.1 of Sapajus apella. Taxonomy (NCBI): domain Eukaryota; kingdom Metazoa; phylum Chordata; class Mammalia; order Primates; family Cebidae; genus Sapajus; species Sapajus apella. The sequence goes on along the minus strand of NW_022436969.1, from coordinate 1,104,331 downwards.
AATTATCTTGTTAGAAAATAAAATCTATATTTTATTATTTAACTATTTTTTGTGGTGAAGAATTCTAAGATTTTCTTTCTCTATCTCAGTAGTGTCTAACCTATTATAGACTACAACACATTTGAACTTTTATAATTTATTTTTCACAGTCATAACAGGAATGAAGTCCCTAATTCTTTATATATGGTATATTGCTTATGAGTTGGGAATGAAAGAAGGTGAAATTCCCAGTATTTATATTAAAAGAAGGTTCTGATATTCACACTTCTTTCCTACTCAGCTACCATTAAAATCAGAAGAAATTTGGACTATACTTATGTAGGGAAAATAAAAATTAAAAACAAGATACATAATTTTCTCTGTTAAAAATAAGGAAAGACATGTTCTTCCTCCTACTTCACATTAGAAAACATGTGATTGTAATTTCTTACTCATTCTTTTTAAAAACATATAGTTTTTTATATGAAATGAGCCTTTTTGCCTGCTTAAGGACCCAGGAATATCTTTCTCAAAGACTTGGCAACCATCTCATTGAAATGTAAACAAGATAGATGGCATCCCTGTCTCCCAGATTCTGTGTGTTCCTTGGGGAGGTATTGAAAAGAACTTAACTTTTTTGAGCACCTTGCTTCAAGTTGCAAAACCACCTGCTGACATAAAGATAGAAGTTTGATTTTCCTTTGTATAAAATCAGTTAACTCATACAAATAGTCACCCTAGTTGTCAGGTGAATTTAAGATAAACTGTGTATAATAAATGGTGCTGTCAAATCCTCTTACTTGAGATAAAGTTAATGTTTATCTTGAGAGCATCTATATAATGGGTAAGAATGTAATGCATTATTTTGAGAACACACATGTAATGTAGTGTAAAAGCGTGTTTTTTCTTCTGTCTTTGCAATCTCATAGAGAATTGCCTGTGATATACATCACGCCTGATTTAATACTTTTTCAATAATAAAAATGTTTTATTTCTTGACTTGTAAATAAATCTTGCGGATAAGATTTCTAGGTTGAAAAAAGATTTCATATTTTATTTCCCCAACCCATACCACAATGCTGATTAAGATAAATAAAAATTATACCATCTTTATTATAAAGAATACAAGTTAAATAGTGTCTTTTCCAAATTTTAGGTTTTTTCTTGAATTATTTTATGGCTTCTGGCAACTCAATGAGGTTATCTAACTAGTAAAAAAATGTGTAAGTCAGATCTTCCAGTAAAGTTTAATCTCACGAAGATTTAAACATCAATGGTAACACATGACAGCCTAAGCCCTTTTCTGTGCTGTTATTATTCTCCTATTTCAATATACATTCTTTACGGTGTACTGATTGAGGCAATAAAATAGGAAGAAAAATTTAAATAGCAACCAATTCAACCACACTTTATCTAAATTAATAGGCTTTGCTTTCACACCGATACTCTTATTTCTTTAAAACAGAGACAGATTTTGTTCTCAAAGACTGAAGGAAACATGCTTGTAATTCTACTAATAATTATGAACAATTGGCTGAAAGGAGCATTTTTGCCAAGAGCAGTATCACAATGACCATGTGCCATTATGTGTGTGTGTGTGTGTGCACATGCTTGTGCGTGTGTATGTGTGTGTGTGTTTCGGGAGGGGAGAGTGAGAGAGAGAACATATCAAAAAGTCTAGTTTATGTTGATACTTCTTGTTTGAATAATAATAGAAAATCAATAGCAGAAAAAACAGTAAATAAGAATAATTTTGAAACAACTGGATTGCAGTCCACTGTGGGAAAGTGCTCTGTAATCACTGCTACAATTAAATTATAAAGTTATTGTAGGACCTAATGAAATTTTCCTAAGCAAATGGAAACCTGTTTAAAGAATGATAATAATAATAATGATAGCCAACATTTGCTAAATGTTTACCAAACACCAAGCATGGTGTTATTTTCTTGCTGTGACAACCTTATGAGGAGAAACTGTGATGGCCATTTTACAGAGAACGAAACTGGGACACAGCCAACTTCAAGTAACTTGCTACTAAAGTCACTGAGCTGGTAAATGCAAATCAAGGATTTGAACCCACACAATATAGGGCTAGGGTTTCAACACTCAATCTGTTGCTGTTCTGACTTTCTTGGGGCTTCTGTTAATGAACTCTTCTAGCGCTTTTCTTGTATTTAATAATAGAAATGTGTACTAACTACATACCGAAGGTGATTTTATTCTGTAATCAAAACTGCCATTTCTATAAATATTCTAAGCCCAGTAATACTTTAAACATCTTACATATACTGCCTTATTGAACCCCCTCAACATTTTAAGGTATACAATTATACATACATCTCCTTTACCCATTAAGGAAATATTGTTAAAGAGGACAGATTGTTCACCTACAATTGCAGAGCTAAGACTTGAAAATAAGTGTTCCTCATATCTTTGTATTAGATGGGCTATTTCCTTTCCTTTAGGGAATCTAGTATTTCTGAAAATACATGACTAACTTAGCAGGCTGTACCAAGACAGTAGCATTCATGATTATTTCTAGCATATCAGCATTAATATTTCCTGGTCAAAAGATCTCTTGTAGTAATTCTTTTTAAAGTGAGTATTGGGGATATTAATTCAGAGTTATTAATTCCATTATATAAAATCAAAGGGTAATAAGGAAGGCAGGAAGGTAGTGGATAGTTGGTTAAGAGCATGGGCTTTGGAGTTAACCAGACCCCGAACTAAATCCTAGCTCTGCATTTATTAGCTCTCTGGGATTGAGCAAATTACTTATCTTCCCCAATCTGTGAAATGGGTCAAATGATAACCACTTCATAGGTGTACTATAAATGGCAATGTAGTCAAATGGCAGCTACTAAATGCTTTCTAAAAAGTATTTCAATATAAGTGAAATAACCTAAGGCAAAGTTTTCCAGAATGGGTTACATGTAGTTAGACTAGATTTTATGTGATTTAAGAATCTATTTTTTTCATAATTACATATTTGTTTGATTTTACATTATAATGACTGTAACCAGTTCCTCAAAACTATAATTATGGGCATTTTTCTTTACATTGAGAGTTCCTTACCTGAGGCTAAGAGAACACAGGGGGTTGGTTTTAGGCTAGTTAAAACATTTATTTTTTATGTTTCAATGGGACTGAAAGATTTATAATTAGATAAATGTATTGTCAGTAAATTTTATATCAGACTTAGATATTTTTTAATGTCCAAATTAACTTTCTTAAGAAGAACAAACAAAAGGGAAAATGTGAATAAAGTAACTTTGTCATCATTGTACGGAAAGTATGATTTGTAAATTTATGTTAAACTTACTGATTCCAAATTTAAGAACTCACTAGAATTCATAGAATGAGCTGGTATTTAATGCACCATGTGGAGGTCTTTTATGAAATACAAAATATCTAATAATTTTTACAATTATTTATTATTTATTCATTCATTCATCCATCCCTTCTTTCAATAAATAGTTTGGAGTGATTGTTATGAGCCAGACAATGATCTAGGGCTAGGAATATAATGAAAGACCAAACAAACATAGAACACTGCCCACATTATAGTATGGGAGATATAACACAAATAGCTCAGTGTCTACTTTGTTATAAAATATTATTTGGTTTTTGAACTATTTATAGAATTTGTGTTTATATTTATTTGATTCTTTATTCATTGGATTATTATGTTAGCAAATTTTCTGATGTGTTCTGATTATTTAATGCACTGATTAATTAATGCATTTTTGATCAGTAAGCTCAAAATAAAAGATTTGAATATGTGGACACAGACTTTTTCTAACATGCATGTAAAAGATAAGTTAACTTCTTATATGTAATGTGGCTAGTACTTTTTCCTTTAGATAGCCTAAATGCTTAAGAATGTGGGTTATCAGTACTAAATTTTTAGTAATTGTAACACAAAGAACACCAGCTATGTCTGTACCTTCTCATCAATGGTATAAACCTCTTCCTTTAGAGTTGATATCTATGTCATCTCTTTATCAATTCCTAAAGAGTAGAAAGCATTTCATATTTTTTTCCAAAAAAAAAGTTTCTTTGTTCTAAATGACTAAGACTAATTACCTTTTAGTTTTTTGTTACTCTAGCATGACTGTATAATATAGTTTTTAATTTTCTTTGTGCCAGAATTAGAACAAATTAAGAAAAAAATATTTATTTACAAACTCATCTTTATTTTCCATTGTCCTTGAAAAATAAAAGCTCAATCAACTGCCCCAAATTTAATTTTGGGAAAATATATGGAATATAACTTTATAGAATATAAATTCTCTGTTGGTAGAAATATCTGGTGGAAAAAAAATTCATTTGAGAGCATTTCAGAGAATAAATTTATATATTTAAGGGCCACACAATTACCATCACTTTAAGTAAGACAATGTAATAATCTACAAAGAGCTATTTATCGTAGGAGAAAATGCAATGTGTGAGTTATTTTCTTAGCTGACATTATTTCTGCTGTAAAGATTTCTTGCTAACAAACCAGTTTTAGAAAAACTCATACCTCTATCAAGTAAAGTTGTTCCTTTAGTTTGCTGACTTCAGATTATCTTAAATTCATGAATTTATTATCCATTTCCTTTGTTTGCTCACTACAGTAATTTGAATCTTTTGCAATAATTCCAACACATTGGTTACTAAGGCTGGACACAAACTGAGAGTTCAACCAATACACTTCAATGTTGATTAAATGTAGGATATTACAAAGATCTAAAACAGATTTACAAGAAAAAAACTAACAAGCCCATTCAAAAGTGGGCAAAGGATATGAACAGATACTTTACAAAAGAAGACATACATGAAGCCAACAAACATATGAAAAAATGCTCATCATCACTGGTCATCAGAGGAATGCAAATCAAAACAACATTGAGATACCATCTCACGCCAGTTAGAATGGCGATCATTAAAAAATCTGGAGACAACAGATGCTGGAGAGGATGTGGAGAAATAGGAACACTTTTACACTGTTGGTGGGAGTGTAAATTAGTTCAACCATTGTGGAAGACAGTGTGATGATTCCTCAAGGACCTAGAAATAGAAATTCCATTTGACTCAGCAATCCCATTACTGGGTATATATCCAAAGGATTATAAATTGTTCTGTTATAAGGACACATGCACACGAATGTTCGTTGCAGCACTGTTTACAATAGCAAATACCTGGAACCAACCCAAATGCCCATTGATGATAGACTGGACAGGGAAAATGTGGCACATATACACCATGGAATATTATGCAGCCATGAAAAACGATGAGTTTGTGTCCTTTGTAGGGACATGGATGAACCTGGAAACCATCATTCTCAGCAAACTGACAGAAGAGCAGAAGATCAAACACTGCATGTTCTCACTCATAGGCGGGTGTTGAACAATGAGAACACATGGACACAGGGAGGGGAGCACTACACACTGGGTTTAGTCAGGGGGAAATAGGGGAGCAGCGGTGGGGGGTGGGGAGCTGGGGAGGGATAGCAAGGGGAGAGATGCCAGATGTAGGTGATGGGGAGGAAGTTAGCAAATCATGCTGCCATGTGTGTACCTATGCAACAATCTTGCATATTCTTCACATGCACCCCAAAACCTAAAATGCAATAAATAAATGGGGAAAAAATGTAGGATAATTATGAGAACACTGGGCAAAGAAGTACTAACTAATTGTTCTGCCATATATTGCCAATCTAATGAATTAGAAAATTAATTTAAATGATACTTTTCCTAAAATAATAATAATAATAATTAAACCCACAAGACAATTATGTATATGTGGAGATTCTATTTCCAAGAAGGCTTTTTAACAAAAATAAAAACAAATCACAGTCTTTCAAGATTCATGACATTCACACATTGTTATAGAATATACACCACACTCCAGATGTTAAAATCTAACTAGGTGATATCAAGAAGAGGTTCTGCCATCTAAGAAGCGTTCATGGAGGAGGTAAAACCTTATGTGGATGAAGAAGGAGCAGGGCAAAGCATCATAAATATGACACCAGAGGGCATAACAATGCTGACAAAATGTGAAGACACAAGTACAAGTAACTATACCCAGAGCATAGTTTCTGCAGAAAAGTTATAGTTGCTGATATTTTAAGAGCTGAGTTGGAATTCTACATAAAATGCTTAGAAATCTAACGTAGGTCATTACTTCCAAATTTTTCTTTTCTAGCTATGGAATAAAGTTACACGACAAGCATTTGTTATGGTTTATCAAAGTGAAGGTTCTATAATTATATATGATTAAAACTCATTTATTTTTTTCTACTCCTCAGCTCTCTAGGGCTCTGTGGTAGCTGTGCACTTTGCCTATTTGTGGGACTGACATTTCATGATTTAACTGGTTGAATAGGCTAAGTCAATTTCTAGCTTTTGTATTAAACTCATTATGATAGATAGACTAGTTTGGGCTCAACTACAGGCCGAGGACATGGTGTTCTGGGCATATGTATATGTGTTCTGCTAGGGAATTTGCCTGGAGCCACAATGGCTTCTGAACTATACTACACAACCCTGAATCCAGAGCTCTTTTATTGTCTACTCTAGCTTTCAGAAGGCAAGTGTTGCAGAATTAGTATTTTGGATTTAAAAAATTATTGGAAATTCATATGGTTTGCCTGTGTTCCTACCCAAATCTCATCTTGAATTGTAACTCTCACAATTCACACATGTCATGCAAAGAATATGGTGGGAGGTGATTGAATTATGGGGGCAGGCCTTCCTGCACTGTTCTCATGACAATGAATGGGTCTCATGAGATCTGATGGCTTTAAAAACCAGAGTTTGCCCGTATGAGCTCTCTCCTTTTGTCTGCTGCCATGTGAGACATGATTTTCACCTATCACCATAATTGTGAGGCCTTCCCAACCGTGGAACTGTAAGTTCATTAAATCTTTCTTTTGTAAATTGCTCAGCCTTAGGGTATGTCTTTATCAGCAGTGTGAAATTGGACTAATGTAGTAAACTGATACCAGGAGTGGGGTGCTGCTTAAGAGATACCTGAAACTGTGGAAGTGACTTTGGAACTGAGTAACAGGTAGAGATTGGAATACTTTGGAGGGCTCAGAAGAAGAAAGGAAAATGTCAGAAAGTTTGGAACTCCCTAAAGACTTGGTGAATAGATTTGACCAAAATTCTGATAATAATATGGACAATGAAATCCAAGCTGAGGTGGTCTCAGATAGAGATTAGGGATTTGTTAGGAACTGGAGCAAAGATGACTGTCGTTATGTTTTAGCAAAGTGACTGGCAACATTTTGCCACTGCCCTAGAGATCTGTGGCACATTGAACTTGAGGGAGATAATTTAGTGTATGTGGCCAAAGAAATTTCTAAGCAGCAAATAATTCAAGAAGTGACTTGAGTGCTGTTAAAGGTATTCAGTTTTGTAAGGGAAGTAGAGCATAAGTTTGGAAAATTTGCAGCCTGAAAATGCAATAAAAAAGAAAATTCCGTTTTCTGAGGAGAAGTTGAAGCGGCTGCAGAATTTTGAATAAGTAATGAGGATCCGAATGTTAATCTCTGAGACATTGTTGAAAATGTCTCAAGGGCACTTCAGAGGTCTTCATGGTAGCCCCTCCATCACAGCCTCTTTCCTTTCCCAGAGACCTAGGAAAAAGAAATGGTTTTGTGAGCTGGGCCCAGGGTCCCTGTGCTGTGTGCAATCTAGGAACTTGGTGCCCTGTGTCCCAGCTACTTCAGCTATGATTAAAAGGGGCCAAGGTACAGCTTGAGCCATGGTTTCAGAGGGCTCAAGCCCAAGCCTTGTCAGCTTCCACATGATGTTAAGCCTGTGGGTACACAGCAGTCAAGAATCGAGATTTGGGAACTTCTGCCTAGATTTCAGAAGATAAATGGAAATGCCTGAACGCCCAGGAAAAGGTTTGCTGCGGGAACAGAGCCCTCATGGAGAGCCTCTGCTAGGGCAATGCAGAAGGGAAATGTGGGGTTGGTACCCCCACATAGGGTCCCTACTGGGGCACTGCCTAGTGGAGCTGTGAGAAGAGGGCCACAATCATCGAGACCCAAGAATGGTAGATCTACTGACAGCTTGCACTGTGCACCTCGAAAAGGTGCAGACGCTCAATGACAGCCCTTGAAAGCAGTCAGGAGGGGTGCCATTCCCTGCAAAGCCACAGGATTGGAGCTGCCCAAGACCATGGGAACCCACCTCTTACATCGGTGTGACCTGGATGTAAGAAATAGAGTCAAAGGAGATCGTTTTAGTACTTTAAGATTTGATGTCCCTACAAAGGACACAAACTCATCGTTTTTGATGGCTGCATAATATTCCATGGTGTATATGTGCCACATTTTCCCTGTCCAGTCTATCATCGATGGGCATTTGGGTTGGGTTGGTTCCAGGTCTTTGCTATTGTAAACAGTGCTGCAATGAACATTCGTGTGCACGTGTCCTTATAGTAGAATGATTTATAATCCTTTGGATATATACCCAGTAATGGGATTGCTGAGTCAAATGGCATTTCTATTTCATGGATGAACATGGAAACCATCATTCTCAGCAAACTGACAGAAGAGCAGAAAATCAAACACTGCATGTTCTCACTCATAGGCGGGTTTGAACAATGAGACCACATGGACACAGGGAGGGGAGTACTACACACTGGGGTCAGTTGGGGGGAAAGGGGAGGGACAGTGGGGGGTGGGGAGTTGGGGAGAGATAGCAAGGGGAGAGATGCCAGATGTAGGTGATGGGGAGGAAGTTAGCAAATCACACTGCCACATGTGTACCTATGCAACAATCTTGCATGTTCTTCACATGTACACCAAAACCTAAAATGCAATAAAATAAATGGAAGAAAAAAAAAGATTTCATTACTCCCCTGGATTTCAGACTTGTGTAGGCTCTGTAGCCTCTTTGTTTTGGCTAATGTCTCCCATTCGGAATGGCTGTATTTACCAATGCTTGTACCTCCACTGTATCTAGGAAATAACTAACTTGCTTTTGGTTTTATAAGCTCATACGTGGAAGGAACTTGCCTTGTCTCAGATGAGACTTGACTGTGAACTTTTGAGCTAAGGCTGAAATGAGTTAAGATGTTGAGGAACTTCTGGGAAAGCAGAATTGATTTTGAAGTGTGAGGATATGAGATTTGGGAGGGGCCAGGTGTGAGTAACCCCCAATCTGGGCACTGGGGAAGCAGAGCTAAGCAGATCCCCTGCACAATTGGTGCCTGAAGAATATCTTAGTACTCAGTTACTTCCGTGTGTGTGTGTGTGTGTGTGTGTGTGTGTGTGTGTGTGTATATATGATTATATCTTATAGTCGCAGGGATGTCTACAGCAGACATGGTACAGAGCATGAATTAAGGGAAAAAAAGCTATCTAATCATATCTTGTTTATAGTTGGAAGAATGTCTAGAGCAGACATGGTGAACAGAATGAATTAAGGGAAGAACAGTTACACCAGGACAAGAATCTATGGCCCAGGCAGCAGCGTTCTTGTCATAAAGATACCCATGGTATGGCAGGCTCAGAGCAAGAGCCACTCCTCCTCAAAAAGGAGTTGTGGTACCTTGCAGCCAGTTCTTGCAGAAGGCTGCCCTCAGACCGGCAATCCTGCTAGCATCCAGGGCTTAAAAGCCCTCCAGTTTAATCACGCCTTGGTGACTGTGAACCTTGTCAGCCCTGTTGCTCTCTGTAATTGCTGTACTGACTCAAAGCATCCTCCTATAGAATTCCTTAGAGGCAGCCTGTTCCTAGATAAGAAACATTGCATACTGCACCCTCTTCATTGTGCATGACCCACCTCCTTGCCTCAGTGACCTAATGGGGGTGGACCCCTTGCTGCACATGGCACACCTTCTTGCCTTGATGACTTAATAGGGGCTTGTTTATTGCTCACGTGATAGTCTTGACCCTATCACTATCCTTAAGATGACCTCGCTCACTACCCTGCCCCCTAACCTATACCCAATAAATACAGATGCTCCTGGACATCCGGGGCCTCGCCTGTTTCTGCTTAAGTGGCGTTGGCTCCCTGAGCCCGGCTGCACTTTCTTTGTCCTTCTGTGTCCTGTCTCTTTATTTCTCAGATCCAGCACCTCAGCACAGTGATAGGGGACAGCCCACAACCCTGTAGGGCTTGACCCTACACTGGGTATGGAATGATATGATTGGGCTGTGTCCCTACCCACATCTCCTCTTGAATTGTAACTCCCACAATTTCACATGTTGTGGGAGAAACTCGGTGGGAGGTCAGTGAATTATGGGGGTGGGTCTTTCCTGCACTGCTCCCATGATAGTGAATGAGTCTCATAAGATCTGATGGCTTTAAAAACAAATTGCCTGCAGAAGCTCTCTTCTCTTGTTTGCCACCATGTGAGATGTAACTTTCTCCTTCCACCATGATTATGAGGCCTCCTAGTCATGTGGAAGGGTACATTCATTAAACCTTTTTCTTTTGTAAATTGCCCACTCTCAGGTATGTCTTTATCAGCAGCGTGAAAACAGACTAATACAATAAATAGAGGTAAAGTGAGTAAAAACTCTAGAGAGATTAGAGAAGAAAAAACAATTGTCCTAAAACACAAATAGGAATGTTAAGGATTTGAGGAGGTTTCAAAGCACATGTGCAAAGGCGCATAATGGAGACAAAATTTTATTCAGCATAATCCTAGTGAAACAAAGGATAAATGAATCTTATTAACTTAGAAAAATTCTCAGACTGGAACATTTTTCTTGCCAAAACCATAATTCCACACTACTCTGATACCCAAAACTGAAGTAAAGAAGTATCCCTGGTGTTTATCTCTACAACAAAATAAAACCAGAAGAAATCTCTCAAAGGTAATGACTCCATCTCAATACAAAAGACATGAAAATTATGCATTTGCAATTTCACTATTGTCTGCTTACCCACATAGGACATTAGATTAGCTCCCACAGAAAGCCTCTAGAGCGTCACTCCAGCAAGTCCTGGCAGAAGAATGTGGACTATGTGTCACATAAAGGTTTTCTTGACAAACTGTTATCCTGGGGGAATCCAAAACTCCAAATGTAAGGTCTTGGACTAAACCACCTGGTCTCATTTTCAAAACCTTCCAAGTTAATAACTGTGAAAAATTTAGAGGCTTAGATATCGAATTGTACAGGCTAAACTTTCCAAAATTCAAAAAAGAAATAAAGATGGAAAAGAACTCATTCTTTTAACAAATATTTATTGAGCTTTATTAGCATAGAAATAGTGCTCACCTGAAAACCTCACATGATCTCATCTTATAAAGTTTCTACTTTTCTCAATTTTTAATATTTGCTATTGTAGTATTTCTTATTACATGCCAGAAATTTCCATTTAGGATAAAATGAAATTTTATGATTTTTGTATTGTGTCCAGAATCAATTTGGAAAGCAGGAAATAATAAATCTATAGAGAAAAAAATTTCAGGAGGCCAAAGAGTGAAGGAACATTCTTTCCATTAAGTGGTAGACAGAAGTTCTTTCAAGTTGAATGGATTTCCTTAGAGGTCAGTACAAGGCCTTCCAGGAAATCTCACAAAGTAAGACAGAACTGAGCATCCCTTCAGTTGCTTTGCTGTGTGTCTCCGAGGTATTTAGAGAAATATCATACATGACAGCTATGAAGCTAGAGTCAGGAACTGTGATGCTACCCTGGAGTATCGAGACTACCAGAGAGATTTTGAGGAAGTTTCTCCGCCATCTGTCTTCCAGCACATAAGAGAAATGAAGAAGCATGGTTTTAGTTTAATACTTCGAGAGCAGAGAGAATTACTGCAAGTTTACATCACTGCTACAGGCCTACCATTTTTGCATTTGTATCACTTTTGTGGTATCAAACTCAGTTAATACTCAAAAATAAACCTTCAGCTTTATTATTTTTTTATTTTTCTTTCCAGTTCTCTCTCAAACTTTACATTGAGTCAATCCACAGCTATATAGTTTTGTTTTCTACTTGTTGGTTTGAATAAAGTGCTAAAATAGCTTCATACATGCTGACTGGCTGTTCTGTCTTTAAAGTATATTTTACCACTAGAGAGCTCATCCATTTTTTTTCCTTCAACATTTGTAGAAGAAACCAGTTCTTTTATCATTAGGTGTTCCTAGTTTGTGTTTTGCTAATCATGTCCTTATAGGATGATGCTTAATGTTTTTCTCTGTCTTTTGTGTTTTTTGTAAATTAGAAGTTGAATCAATGGATTTATCAGACTTGGTTTGATTTTCTAAAAGGAAAATTATATGTGTGGGGTGTTCTCTCAAGAGGCACACAATGTTTGATTGTCTTTCATTTTGTGATCTTAGCAAATCTTATAAAACCTTGTGTTGGCCGGGTGCGGTGGCTCAAGTCTGTAAACCCAGCACTTTGGGAGGCCGAGGCGGGTGGATCACGAGGTCAAGAGATCGGGAACATCCTGGTCAACATGGTGAAACCCCGTCTCTACTAAAAATACAAAAAATTAGCTGGGCATGGTGGCGCGTGCCTGTAATCCCAGCTACTCAGGAGGCTGAGGCAGGATAATTGCCTGAACCCAGGAGGTGGAGGTTGCAGTGAGCCGAGACCGCGCCATTGCACTCCAGCCTGGGTAACAAGAGCAAAACTCCGTCTCAAAAAAAAAAAACAAAAAACAAAAAACAAAAAAAACAAAACTTGTGTTTAATGCCTAGATTCGTTATTTTAAGAGGGGTTGCAAGATGTTAATAATCTGTTCTGTTGTTTCTTCATCTGTTCAGTGGAATATGTCTACAAAGAGAAGCTTCCCTTTACGTACTATTTTGTCATTGTTTGGCAATATTTTAAAATACATATGGAAGCTGAGGGTTCTAAATTGTCAAAGACTTACAGAGCTCCCGAAGTAGTTTCATCAATACATCACTCATTTTCACTGGTTGAGAGCTTAGAGATAGCTCCTAGAGAGCACTTGGCTGTCTAGAAGAAAACAGCCTACTCCTCATTTTCACTGGAGTTAGTTGTGCCCATGTGACTATGTTCTGCCACTAAGGTATAAGTTGAAAGTGTGAGACTGCTTCCATGAAGCCTCCTTAGAGGGCAGCTTTGCTGTCTTCTGACCGCTTCTTCTTTGCCTTTTCCTCATCCTTGGAATGAATAGGATACAGAAGAAATGGCTGGATGTCTTGCAGCCATATTGGACTAGGAAGTCAGGGTCTACACTGTAGAAATGGCAGACATGAAAGCTATAAAATTCATGGGTCCCTAAACTCTGAATGTCATATTAATCCTGAGCTGCCCACCTGCAGATTGCTTTTACATGAGAGGGAAACAGATTTATATCCTGTTCAAGATACTATATTGGGGGTCCTAAGGGTACTATTAATTTTTTAAAATAAACCTTCAACATTTATTTAGATTCACGGGGTACATGTGCAGGCTTTTTACCTGGGTATCTTGTGTGATGCTGAAATTTGGGATATAATTGATCCTGTCACCCAGGAGTGGGCATAGTAACCAGTAGTTTTCCAATACTTTCCCCACTCCCTTCCTACCCTCAGCAGTCCCCAGAGTCTATTGTTGCTATATTTATGCCCATGAGTACTCAATGTTTAGCTCCCACTTATAAGTGAGAACATGCATATTTGGTTTCCTGTTCTTGAATTAATTGATTTAGAGTAAGGACTCCAGCTGCATGCATGTTGCTTCAAAGGACATGATTTCATTTCTTTTTATGCCTGTGTAGTATTCCATGGTGTATAGGCTCAATATTTTCTTTATCCAATCCACTGCTGATGGGTACCTAGGTTGATTCCATGTATTTACTGTTGGGAATAGGATTATGGTGAACACACAAGTATATGTTTCTTTTTGGTAGAGCAATTTACTTTCCTTTGGTTATATACTCAGTAATGAAATTGCTGGGTCAAATGGTAGTTTAACGTCTTTGAGAAATCTTCAAACTGCTTTCCACAGGAGCCAAGCTAATTTACTTTCCCACCAATGGTGTAAAAGCATTCCCTCTTTTTCACAGCCTCACCAGCATCTGTTGTTTTTGACTTTTAGTAACAGCCATTATGAGAGATGTGAGATGATATGCTATTTCCTTGTGGTTTAGATTTACATGTCTCTGATGATTCCTGATGTTAAACTTTTCTTCAGTTTATTGGCCACATGGATATCTTCTTTGGCCTACTTTTTAATGTGGCTATTTGGTTTCTGCTTGTTGAATTGTCTAAGTTTCTTATATATTCTGCATAGTAGATCTTTGTTGGATGCACATCTTGCAAATACATTCCCCCATTCTGTCAGTTGTTTATTTAGCCTATTAAAATCTTCAATTTTAAGGAAGGAGATTAGGCAAGAATTTCTGGTGAAGAAAGAAGAATTTATTATTTACTTCATTTCCATCTCAGACAGAAATAAGTTTAAATTATGTTTATTTTAGTGATTTTTAAAACCTTCTGATTACATTGTAAATATAGGGAAAATATGATGAAAATAATTGGTTATATAATTAATGATGTTATGGATGGAACAAAATTATTAGATTATTTCCAAAATGTTAGAGACATCATAAATAAGAAGGTATCTTTTATAATCCTGTTTGTCTTTCTGCATAGGCCATACCAGGAGCTTAATGTATGAAATAAACATCTTACTTGATCTGCATCTGTGACAGAGAACATAGCTGGAGAAAATGCATATCACAATGCAGAGCATCGTTGGGGCTCAATAAGTGTCTTTCTCTTTTCTTAGAGGTCAAGCTACACATAAACTTAGGGCACTTTGAAACATGATGGGACAAACATGACCTTTATTCTTAATTCTTGACATGCAAATCTATGCAAAAACATACTAATAATGTTTGTTAGAGTTGAATCAAATTTAGTAAAACAAACAGTGAGGGAGTGTATTTTTTTAATTTCTATTGTAGAACTATGATATTTTTTCTTTTTCTTCTACAATGCATCTTTTTTTTTTTTCTGGGAACACTTGGATGGCAAGGTTTTATAACAAATCCAAGACTGTGGATTACCTATCTGGTTGGGTCATGACCAGATTCCTGATCCATGGAACTCAAAGAAGTTAAATTGATCTCATCCTCAATCACTATCAGGAAGATAGCAGAAGCTCAATAAATACTTGTAGAATAAGAGAAAGTATAAATCCTGCAAATAGGCAGACACCGCATCTAGACATATGAAAGGGCACTGCAGACTTCTAGTTTTCAAAGCACCTCAGAATCTATGTCAACAAAATGGCAATTTTCAGGGCGCTCTGCTAACTGGCAATTCTCCTATTTCAGGATGAGAGGCGTTTATAATAAGCAATGGAAACAGAAACTACGTTTTATACATGACAGAAAATATTTTGTTTGCGGAAAGAATGATAACATTTCCTTTTTTATTAACTATGGTTAAAAATAACATGGCTCATGTTTTTAAATAATTAGTTTCATTTATCCATCCATCCATCCATCCATCTATTCATCCATCTACTTATTCAACCAATATATTAGGCCTTGACCATGTCTTAGGTACTATGTTTGGTGCTGACAATAGAAAAGTTAGCAAGATACATTATTTTTCCCTCACGAATTGTACTCCCACTAGGGTAGATACTATCTAATGAAATGATTGAAATAAAGCATTATACATGCTATCAAATGTGTGCTGTAAGACAGAGTGGTCCCACATAAAGACAGTGATCAAGGTTTCAGAGGGGACAGAAGAAATTTGAGCTGGATATTGAAGGATAAACACGGATAGAGTATTCCATGCAGTGAAAAACAGCATATTCAAAAGCATGTGGCATGTATCCAAATGACACATTCAAAAAACTCTAACTGTATCATGTTGACTGGGACAAGAGAAAAACTGCGAGTGAAGTTGGAGAGATAGGAAGAGCATGCATTTTATCAGAAAGTAGTGAGGAGTGACATAGAAATTTTATAAAAGGACAAGTTCCTTTCTGACTTTAGAAAGATGATCCTGTAAACATAACAGCAAGGAATAAATTGGGACTATTATACCATGTTGAAGATCATTAAAATAGTGGGTAAAAATATGAGACCCCACAGAAATATAGAAATAGAGATGTTCAGGAAGAGGTTGATCCCCAGATTTCTGGCTGATTTCTTTCATTGAAGTAGGGGGCCAAAGAAACAGAAAAGGTTTTAGAAAAATAAGGTAGTTTGGGACATGTGTGGATTTTGGAAAAGTGAATGAATTTTATCCATATGAATGGATGCAGTAGTATGATACATCTAGTTTTGTGGATAAACTAAATACAAATAATGGGCAGGAATATAAGTCATGGCTAAAAGTGAACTTTCCAAACTGGCTCCTTAAAGACTGTTTTTCTACACAAATATCCTGGATAAGTATCCTATGAAAGGTGTGTCTGCCCTGAGTCCTGTTGCATCTAACATTCTCTCCAAGCTCTCTCTACCTTCCAAACCCAAGTTTCAAATTTGTTGGTTTTCTGATGCAGACTATTTGTTTTAATCTATTTCTTGTTTTTCTGCCCTTGCTCGACTCCCAGCCTCCTACACCATCAGAAAGGTGGGAAATATTACTAAGATAGAGATGAAAAAACCCAGCGGGCAGTACGTCTGGTTAGTGGAAAACTAAAAGATCACCATTATCAGAATATCCAGAAATATGAAAGGTGATGTAATGAAACACTATCTTTTGGGTACAGTTACCCAAGAGGTCACAGACTCTTGTGCAAAGTGTTCAGTCTTTTCACTTAGCTTTACCATATCCTATATGGGGCCATAAGTCTCAAGAACCAAGCCTGAACGAAGGCTCCTGGAAACTGTACCAACTAGACAGCTAAGGTTGAACTATGCATTTATTACCCAGACCATGTGTTCACAGAGGAAACTAAGGATGAAATTGAATACAATATCTAAGTATAATATAATATATAACTGGATGGAGTCCTGAGAAAGAAAAATGTGAGAGGTGGGAAGAAAATCAGAAAACAGAGTGTCATGAAAGTCAGGTTGCCTATCAAAATATCTTCCCCATAGTCATGCAAAACCTAAACAAGGCAAAATCTCATGAGCATTTGAATGCATTTGATATTAGGCTGAATATTCCATGCCTCAGAGTTACACAGATTATAAAACAGATTTCTTAATTATAGTGACTTTGGGAAAAAAAGGAGTGCTTTATCCTAGTCTTCATATTCTCAGCAACTGAGACGAACAGGTCTCACTTCCTGTGGGTTTAATAATTCCAAGGGGAATAAAATCAATAAAATATTTTGAATATAATTAGACTGAATTTTTCACACAGATGCAATCTGAAAAAACTGGAAGAAGCACAAAAAATAGCACAACGAGTAAAAATTTAGAAGACTGATGTCACAGTAATTCCCTTCAGAGTACTCATGGTTTTTCTTATTCACATAAAATTGATCAGGGCACTTTTTAGCATGGTCAGAATCAAGGGATAGAGAGGATGAATGAAGGAATCCAGGTCTCATTCAAAATTCAGTTCTCCCATTGAAATTGGAGCTGAACTTGTCAAAGTCTGAAGAAGACAATGTGTATAGGAATCAGGTTATAATTGGAACCTGTAAAGTTTGGCTAAAGTTTGTGTCACTTAAAAACTTAAAATTTTGGCTGGGTGCAATGGCTCACACCTATAATTCCAGCACTTTGGGAGGCCATAGTGGTCAGATAATGAGGTAAGGAGTTCAAGACCAGCCTGACCAATATGATGAAACTCTGTCTCTACTAAAAATACAAAAATTAGTGGGACATGGTGGCATGTGCCTGTAATCCCAGCTACTCAGGAGGCTGAGACAGGATACTCACTTGAACCTGGGAGGTGGAGGTTGCAGTAAGCCTAGATGGTGCCATTGCACTTCAGCCTGGGCAACAAGAGTGAGACACCATCTCAACAACAACAAAAAAAACCTTAAAATTTGAAAAATATATTAAAAACAAAAAGATGGCCGGGCGCGGTGGCTCAAGCCTGTAATCCCAGCACTTTGGGAGGCCGAGGCGGGTGGATCACGAGGTCAAGAGATCGAGACCATCCTGGTCAACATGGTGAAACCCCGTCTCTACTAAAAATGCAGAAAAAAATTAGCTGGGCATGGTGGCCCATGCCTGTAATCCCAGCGACTCGGGGCTGAGGCAGGAGAATTGCCTGAACCCAGGAGACGGAGGTTGCGGT
>NW_022436969.1:1069091-1086113 GCF_009761245.1 Sapajus apella | reverse complement strand
AATTTTATGTATATATATTTATTTTTGCATAAAATTATTTTAATGAGTAGTGGCTTAAATAAAAGATTATTGGCTCATAATTTCTATTGGTCAGTAATCTAGCCATGGCTTGTCTGGGTCCTGTGTTTCTGGACCTCTCACAAGGCTGCAGTTAAGGTGTTAACTGGTACTGTAGTCTCATTTTAATGCTTCACTTGGGATAAATCCACAAAAGGGGTTTTGGCAGGATTCGGCTTCTCACAAACTTTTTGCTGGAGGTCTCCTCTAGTACCTTGCCATGTGGGTCTCTCCACATTGAAACTCACAATGTGACAGCTGGCTTTCTTCAGAGAAACCAAGGAAAACGGCAAGAAAGTAAAAATAGGAACAAGTCACCATCTTTAATCTTGGAAGTGGTATCCTGTAATTTTTGCCATATTCTATTTATAAGAAGTAAGTTAGTAAGTCCAGCCAATATACAAGAGGAAATTATCACAGGAAAGCATGAGGACCAGTAGACAGGGATCCTTCAGAACCATTTTAGTCATCCTATTACCCTACAAAAAGTAAAATTTGTTTTACTGAATTTTAGAAATAAAACCATTCCTGCTTTTTCAGAGGGTTACTTGATTTTTAAAAATTAATTTATATAATTTCTCTAAAGATTATTGATACTACTACCATTTGGTTCCTGGACTCAAGTAGTCTATCACTATTTATTTATTAATATTTATTATAAATATTTTATCCTGAAGGATGGAATTATTTCCTCATGGGGTATTACCTCAAACCAGTGCCTCAGCAGCATGTCTAAAAGACAATTTGTGCCCGGGCACAGTGACTCACACCTGCAATCCCAGCACTTTGAGGGGCTGAGGTGGGCAGATCACCTGAGGTGAGGAGTTCAAGACCAGCCTGGCCAACATGGAGAAGCCCTGTCTCTACTAAAAATTACAAAAAATTAGCTGGGCGTGATTGCGGGTGTCTGTAATCTCAGGTACTTGGGAGGCTGAGGCTGGAGAATCACTTGAATCTAGGAGGTAGAAGTTGCAGTAAGCTGAGATGGTGGCACTGCACTCCAGCCCGGCTGACAAGAGCGAAACTCCATCTCAAAAAAAAAAAGACCATTTGACTGTTTTTATCAAGCTGGCACTTTCTGGGTGCTGTGGTATGTGATAGACCAGTGGATTCCATGATCTTCTGTCCATTGTTGTGCCTTATTTGCTGTGAAGTAGGTCTTTTAGTTTGATGTGATATTGTGCAGAACTCAGTGTCAGTGGTCCAAGTTCTCTGTAGATCCTCAAAAGTGTTGCTGGTTGAGGCTCTGTGGGCAGCAAAGGAAAACGCATCCTTGGAATATGTATCAATTTCAATCAAGAGGAATTGCTTCCAGAATGGAAAGGGTTCCAGAGAGTCAGTTGACACCACATTGGCCTCCTCAAGGTATGGTGCCATGTCAAAAGTTCACCACTGATGTTTGTTGCTGGCAGGTGGGATATTCAACAGTAGTCAATGGAAGTCTTTAGGTAGAGAGTCCATACAGGTGGGTCTGTATATAGCTACCATCCCTGTCGCCAGGGCTACCGCATTCACTTATCTAATTTGCCAGTAAGACTGGCCAACAACAGTTAACTGTATCGGTTGGATTTGTAATTCTATCTACGGTGTTGTTAAGTTCTTCTTCAAAGATGGATCTATTTTGGAAAGTATAAGTGAAAGACACAAAAATCTTCATACTACATGCCATCCACATGCCTCTTTCACAGGCCTCCTTGTCCTAATCTTCCAAACTTTATCCTCCAGGCCCATGACCAATCTGTTCAGCCATTCACCGTTGCCCATGAGTTTGTCTACATTTTAGCCCTGGCTGGTAGTGGTCTAGCCAGTTGTCCCAACATCCCTGAGGGTTTTATGTGAGTGATTACAGTAAACTACATTTACAAAAGTGACAAAGTTGCTAGTCTTATTATGTATTCTATTCCTGTATATTTAGGAACTCCACAAATCTTTCAGTGCTTTACGTGCTATTAGCCCATCAAAATTCTAAGGGGCCAAACTTCCTAGAGCTGTTTAATTTTTCTGAGAAGATGTAGTAGAGGTCACCTAAGTTCTTTTAAACATCTTAAAGAAAGCACAAGAAAGCTACTCCTTGACTTTGTCTATGCCTCTAGCCTACATGTTAAAGACCCTGATTTTATCTTGTCCTAAGTCTGTATATTAATTTGATACTATTTTACTGTCTCACAAGATTAGAGAGGCTGACAAATTTTAAAAGGAGTTTTGCAAACAACACATTTTAGTATTTCTCTCTATTTTTTAAAATTCTGTTTATTACTGTTACTGAATAGTTCTTTTCTGATCTAATTTCTCCCTTCTAGTACCTATTCAATCCAACTAAATGGAATTAGATCCCTCTGTCTGTACTCTGTCTAGAATCTACCTTGCCCAAGTTTACAAATTAATTGTATTTATCAATCTTCCAGATGATCACACCTGACAGTTTTTACAAATATCTTATGACTACAATTATACAGTTTACCATTTCCTAAGCTTCTTAAATCAGTTTCCTTGTTACTTACCATTCAGTCCTAAAATTAATGACTCATATTTTAGTTTTTGGACTTATTAGCACTCCACTCCAAGTGCCAACATTTGCAGCAGACAATTTTGCTGTATAACAACCACAGAAATCAATGGCATACCAAAACAATAATTCATCTCTCAAGCACCTTACTTATTGTCGGGAGTACCTCTGCTTTTGTCAGTGGGATTGACTCATGTGTCAGTGGACCTATTGAATTTTTTGGGGCTCACCTGTGTAGCTCCACTTCAAACAAAAGTCTGTGGATTGGCCAAGTAACTTTGTTAAATGAGTCTCACAATATCCTTGGACCAGCAAGCTAGTCAGGGCAGGTATTTTTATGGCAATAGCAAAGGTACAAGAGAATATGTCTATCCACATGAGCACACTTCAGTCCCTACATGTTGAAAAAGCCTTTGCTTTTAACATCCCATTGGCCAATCCCATTGACCAAAACAAGTAATCGCATTGTTCAAGCTCAGAATCTAGGGACAAGGAAGTACATGCTTTGTTTTGTGGGAGAAATTGTAAAATTACATGGAATAAGGTGTTAATTGAGAAAAAAGCAAAATCTGCTTTACGATCAAAGCCCTTTGGTAAAAAAGACAATGAATTTGGTGAATGTTATATACAAAAATGCCCATAAGCATCCAGGATCTAACCAAGGGGCAACTGAGGCCAAAGTTTTGTTGACGTCAGAGTTAGGAAAGTAGATTTGGGCAGCACTGGTATATAGCTGTGCACTGATTTTGCAAACATTATGACAAGGGCAAAAGGAATGACGTCTTTGATTAAATACAAAAGCATGGAAGTAGATAGCAGAAAAGTCATCAGAGGAAGCTAAGTATAAAATAAAGCACAAACGACTTGTGTGGTAGAAACAGAAAAAATATCTAGAGGAGGAAAGAGGTAATAAAACATGCAGAAAGGTCAATAAAGCCAAAAGCTGGAAAAGGATCACTGTATTTGTAATTAAGGGATCTTATTCCCATATTAGAGACACATGAAGCAGTTGCATAATTTGTACATGGTTTAATGATATCCAAGTACAGATCATGTATCATATCTGACTTAAGGCCTGCCTGCCTTCAGATCAATTTAATAAACATGAAACCTTGGCCATCATGTTCCTAGGAGCAAGTTAAATATTAAAATTCTTTGATATCTGTGTCTAAGAAATTCTTACAACTAGATGCATATGAAAGGAGAGTAATCCAAATTACATAAGCTGAAAGAAAAATTAGTCTGGGAATGCCTCTCCAGTCTCATTTACAATATAGGTAATAAAAATATAATTAGAATAAAGCACATAAGGAAGAACAAATAGTGTACATGGAATTTGCCTAGCTTTTAGCAAATCTTTGTCTCCTTTTTTAAAAATAGACATGGCAACAAACATAAAGTGACTTTGGCCACAAAGGTTGATTTTATGTATGCAGTTGTTATGGGTTGAATTATGTGCTCTCAAGAAAGGTATTTTGAAGTTCTACTTCCCAATATCTCAAAATGTAATTTGGGTTCTTAGTACATTTTCTGTTACTTATAACACATATCTGAAACTGGGTAATTTACCAATAAAAGAATTTATTTCTTACAGTTATAAAGACTGAGATGTTCATGGTTAAGGGGCTGGATGTGGTGAGGGCCTTCTTGCTGGTGAGAACTCGGATTTTCTCCTGAGCCCTAAGGTGCTGTAGAGCATTACATGGTAAGGGGGCTGAGCATGCTAGCTCAGGTCTTTCTTACAGAGCCACCAGTCCCTTTCCCATGATAGCCAATTAATCCATTAATCCATGAGTGGATTAATCAACTCATGAAGGCAGATACCTCATGACCTAATCACTTCTTAACCACCCATCCCTCCATACTGCCACATTGAGGATTAAGTTTCAGTATGAGCTTTGGAGGGGACAAATATTTAAATCAGCACATTTGGAAATAGATTTGTTGCAGCTGTAATTGGTTAAGATAAGGTGAAATAGGATGAGCTCCTAAACCATCATTACTGGCGTCCTTATAAGAGGATGGCCATGTAAAGATGGAGACACACGAAGAAGGCCATTGAAGACAGTTTTAGAATGACACGTCTACCGCTAAGGAACATCACAGTTTAATAGCAAACCACCAGAATCCAGAAAGAGGCAAAGAAGGATTTCCCTACATGTTTCAGAGGAACCATAACCCTGCCAACATCTTGATTTCAGGCTCCTACTCTCCAGATATGAGAAGACATTTAATTTCTATTGTTTTCAGTCATCCAGTTTGTGTCACAGTAGCCCTGGGAAACTAACACAGCAGCAGGTCACAACCTGACTGAAGATAAACAATTTAAACATAATCTATATTATATATAAATAATTTATCAACTTAAAGATGCCCATTTACAAACTGATAAGTAGCTGGACATGCATATAAAAATTGATTTATCAAAGTTATTGGTGAATATTAAAAAGTGAGGATGTGGATTAGCAATTGGT
Organism: Sapajus apella; assembly: GCF_009761245.1. Taxonomy (NCBI): domain Eukaryota; kingdom Metazoa; phylum Chordata; class Mammalia; order Primates; family Cebidae; genus Sapajus; species Sapajus apella. The sequence goes on along the minus strand of NW_022436969.1, from coordinate 1,081,076 downwards.
TGATATATATTACTCACAAAACACTCTCAATTAATAATATGGCAATTTTTAACAAGAAAATGTGATATGTGGTAATAAAGATCAAGGGCTTTGAAGACAGCATGTCTTAAAGATCCAGCTCCACCATTAGTTAGCTGTTTGATCTCAAGCGGTTTATTTGATTCTCTTAAATTCAGTTTTCTCATCTGCAAAATGAAGAGTCTAATGCTATCTTTCCTACAGAGTTCACATTAAGACTAACGAATCTGGTTTTTAAAGCATAATGCTACAGCATAGTAAGAATTAATGTTGTTGTAATTCTTACTTGGTAACCTGATACATGTTTGTTTCATTTTAGAAATTTTCAATCCTCAGTATTACAAATCAGCCTATTCTCCTTTCACTTTTTTCTGGTCCTACCAGTTTCTTACTATTCTCTCTTTCACCTAGGCTGCAAACATAAAGTGTATCCTCTGGGTTGGGACTTGGCAGAGAAGTATGTAATATTGGGGGAAAATGTACAATCTGCAGTCAGACAGATCTGATCTCCCTCAATTGCTAGCTGGAAAGTTTATTTAATCTCTCAAAGTATCTTCAATTCTTCTGTAGGATAAAATTAAAATAAATCTGCCTTACTGAGACTATTAATTGCAAAACATAAACAAAAGTATCTTGCACATAGGACAGGCTCAGAAGTTGGTAGGCCGGCCTTCCCAAACCCTCAATCGATTCAGTCATCAGGTTCACTTTAATGTCATCCTGATGGCTGCTAGTTTGTCAGGGCCTTGCCTCATGATGGAATTGCTGAAACGACTTCCTAAACTGGTTCCCTTGGCTTTGATCTTTCCATCCAGTCCTATGCAACCCATGTACTGTGAATGGAGTATATGTTACAGTATTATTGTGCTTTGTAAAAGAACACATAATCACCATTTTAAATGTTATTTACTTTAAACCCTTCATTCTCACTTGCAAAAGCCTTTGCAATCTAGTTCCATCTCATTATGGTGGGCATCATAATGTCTTGCCCAGATCTCCATCAAAGGACTTGGTGCCCCAGCTGCAAGAAGTACTGATGGCAGACATCCTTCAATTGCCGGCCTTTAGATATAGCCTCACATGTAGAGCCAATTTTCCCAAGGTTATGCCCCTTCCCAGAGTGTTCCATATTTGATGACTCATCAATACAGGCAGAAAAATTGTAACAAATTTGGCCTGTAACTCTGAAAAGGCATTCAGCTCCAGGGCTCTCCAGGGTGGGCTAAGGCCATGATCAGGGTTACATTCTCCACTTCTGCCCACACCTGCTTTGTGTTCTCTCTTTCACAGATTTGGATCCTAAAGGCTGTCCCTAATGAGCATCTTGATCAATAAACTCCATCAGAGTTTGCTTCCTGGCAAACTGAATCTGCAACATCCTCCTAAGCCAACTTCGTTTCCTATAAGTCACCACCATAAACGGCATGCCTTTCTTCTCTCTTTAGCAAGCTAAACACACTCATGCAATTATTTATTTATGTATTCATTTATTTGCTTTTAAACATGCATGAAACATGCTTTCTTCCCTACAGGCTTCTTTTTCTATGGACTAAGAGAGGAAAACAAACATGCAAAATAAATGTGAATAACACAAGATAGTTTCTCCTCTAGTTGTAAGTATGAAGGCCAAATGAACACAAATGAGAAACTAGAAATTACTAACACAGTGCTGTTTTACAGGTAAGTCTGCAGATTCTCTTCTCTTCTTATGGAAATACTTTTTGTGTGTTAATAACAAACTCAAGATTCACCTCTTCTAGGGAGTTTCTCCTGGCATGTCATTTCACTTTACTTATATATGTTTTTACTGCCAATTATAGAGATCTTTCTAGTTAGAATAAAATTACTTTTAATTCTAAATATGTGCCTGTAAGAGAGAAGGTATAAAGTACAGAGTTTCACTGAATTTATTGAAATGGTAATATGCCAAAGTTAACCATTTTCCAAAATTCCTTAGCAGTCTGCACAACTTTCTAGAATGTATAGAAATGGCAATAAGATATTTTAAAATAAAACGAGAAGATTTCCTTAGGACAAGGTTTGTTATTTGCCAAAGATAAAATAATATTGACTTCTACATCTCTGCAGAAGTGTTCTCTGTCACCATATCTGCAGGAAAAAACAGGGAATTAAAAGCAGTTGAAAAAATAACAAAAGTTAATTTTGACTTTACATGCAAAATTGTCATTGACTGCTCCATTAGCAAATATTCCACCTATGTCAAAGGGACTTGATATCTTCTTAACCAGAATCGGTGAATAAATAAAAAGTCCAACAAACATGTAAAATAAAGAACATATGAATAAGTTAACAGAAATGACCTGCAGTTTCTTTCCCATTGGAAGTCTCATTTTTTGCATATGTAACCTGTGAACATGACACATTATAAGGTTTTGTCTCTGAATTTTTTGGATTAAAGGAGTAGAAGCTGCTAAAATAAGAGCAGGCAGGTAATTAACAAGCTACATCTCATGATTCCTGGGAATTGCCACCATATACGGAAGTTCCACTTTGGACCTTTTCCCAAAGATAACCGCATTTTCAGAAATTATATATTAAAGGTTATTCTCTATTACTATATTTATAGAACATTTTAGAGATAATTCTGCCAACAGCCATGTCTAAACACCATTCCTGTATGAGGTTGCTCTAAAATTAATACTGTACTCAATAACTGTTCCTATGTTTTCTGGCAGTATCTCAACCATCTGAAGAGAAGATATTTAAGAAAATTATAGATATTCTGCTTCTGATGAGCACACTAATCAATTTCCCTTCTCAAGACACTTAAATGTAACCTTAAATAAGTACAAATTCTTGTCTTTTTTATTATAGGTGCAAGTAACACTAATAACTTTGAAATATAAAATTATAGTGAGATGACTGCTCCACCACTATTAGACCACCATAAACTATAAGAAAGGACATCCCTCTGCCAAGCATGTTTCCAGTACAATGAGATTCCTACTGATTGTCCAAGACTTTTAACAAAGCATTGATATTGTAACTCTTAGTTTGAGCCTTGCTGGATTCTGGAATGAATGGCGAAGGAAGGCCTGAAGCAGCACATCAGGATTTGGAATAAAGCAATGATAGGAGTGATAAACTTAAATATAATTCTAACATTTAAATTCAAATGTGATCTTACACTGATCTCTTTAGTTTACTGCTTACAGTTAAGTTAACCTAGAAATTAGTAATTAAATGCAACCATAGAAAGGTACATTTCTGTAGAACCCAAACAACTTGGCAGTAATACAATTCATTGAAGTCTCCTTTTTTATATGCTTTGCATCTGTTTTTTAGTATATTTGTATACACAGGGAAAAAAATAGTATTGTTAGGAGTATCTTTCAATGGCAGCATTGTAAATTGGGTGAAAATATTTAATTTGCTGGTACTTAATTCCTGGGAACTTGAAAGCAGGCTGATGAAAGGAAATGGGAAAAAAATGTAAGATAAAGGAAATGGTCTTTCTAAAGAGGGTTTGGTTTCTCCTGTGTTTTTTAAGGTCTAGAGTCTGAGACACTAAGTCTTATTTGTTGTTTGGTCTTTCTTTTTTCTTTAGTGACAAAATAAGCAAAATCTGCAGGACATGCTCTACAGAATTGGAATAAAGAATGTGAGGAACAGGAGCTAAAACCTATAAATAATCCCCAAACTATAAATATCTCCCCAAGATGTGTCATCTTAAAAAATGAATACAAGGTTTATTTAAGTTTATAAATTCGTGATACTTGGCACCTCTTTACAGTGAAAAATTCTACAAAACACTAAGTGTAGCCTAAGTTCTTCCTGTGATTCTGTAATAAAATATAAGGTTCTTTGAGTTAGGATACTATATATGATGTAGTTTTGCATATTTAGAATATATAGGTAGGTATTTATATGTATTTATCTGTGACAGAGAGGTCAAAAGAGGAGAGGTGCAGTGGCTGATGCCTGTATTCCTAGCACGTTGGGCAGTCAAGGCAGGAGCATCACCTGAGGTCAGGAGTTTGAGACCTGCCTGGCCAACATGGTGAAACCCTGTCTCTATTAAAAATAGGAAAAATTAGCCAGGCATGGATATGGAGATGGGTCCTTCGTGAATGGTTAGGTGTCCTTTTCATGGTAATGAGAGTTCTCACTCTCGAATTCATGTGAGAACTGGTTATTTTAAAAGAGCCTGGGACCTCTTCATTATCTGTCTTTCTCCATCTCTTTCTAGCTCCTTCTCTTGCCCTGTGACACTCTGACTCCCCTTCAGCTTCCACCGTAATTGGAAGTTTCCTGAGGCCCTCACTGGAAGCAAATGCCACCATTCACGAGGGACCCATCTCCATGACCCAAACACCTCCTGCTAGACCTACCTTCAACATTGGGGGTCCCATTTCAACATGAGATATGGAAAGAACAAACATCCAAATAATATCAGTTTCTATTTGATCATCCAGTATATATTATTTTCTAATTATTTCACATTTATTTACTAATTTAGCATGTATGTGCCAGATGCATTAAAAATATGTTACAAAATTAAACACTTGTAACACAACAGCTCAGTTGATTCTATTATTATGTCCATTTTACAGGTGAGAACACTAAGACACAAAGAAATTAAATAAATTACTCAAGACCACACAATTTATGACTGGCAGAGCCAGGGTTCAAACCTAGATAATTGGGTTTCAGAGTCTACCTTCTCCACCACAATGTAATGATGACTCTCACATCATAACTATCTCCTCTGCCTGATTAACTTTCAGGTTTGTTGAAAACAAACTCCTTATTTGAAATCATCTCCTTTGGCTTCTAACATAGTCTTAAGGACAAGGTAAGTATTTTCTAAGGATGTATTAATTGATAGACAGAAACGAATCTATTTCCTGTGGCCAGACTATAGCATAATGTTTCAATTTCTACAAATATGTATTTGTAGAACTTACATTTTAAAACATAAAAATGTAATGCTTGGATAGACACTTAGTCATTGTATGTTGATAGAGCTTGTTTATACCTTATTCTATTTGGTTGTGATTGTCATGTTTTCGTGGTAAATGCCAAGTGTTATAGCAATATTTTTATATTTTACAGCTTTGGAAATTCTATTATGTTAGTGAAATTGCCAAGTTTTCTTAACATGACTGAGTAGACCTGGGGCAAGAAACCTCTAATTCATCAGGCTAACCACCAAAAGCCTAACTTATGAGGAGGCAAGATTTTACTAACAGAGAAAAAGCAAATTAGTAATGTCCAACTGTGTGATTCCTATGATGTGTAGCTTTTCTACTTCTCTGTCTAAATAAATATGTAGTGGCATATACATGGCATCATTTAGGCTGTATCTAATGTCATCATCTGACCTGGTATTTTCCCTTTGATAGTTACTAAATTCTTAATTGATTTTGCTGCATGTCAAGTATAATTCCATTGAAATTGGGGTCTGAAAAAAGCATAGGATCCACATAAAAGAAGACATTGAGAACTAAAACTACAAACTAAAATGTATTTCCTGCTATTTAATGACTAAACAAAGTAGCTACCTGTATAGCATCACATTGGTCACTTGAGACGGGTTTTCACACAAAACTTACCTATTTCCCATTGCATACATTAGATTTTCTGCCATTCCCCAGTATGGGACATTAGTCGTGGGCCTATCCACATTTTTTTAACCACCCCCATTTCATCATTGCCTATACTATACCCTACTTCACATGCACATTTGTCTATTCTTTCTTGTTGCTAGCCACGGATGCTATTCTATGGCTATTGGTATATTGTTGCTAGCTTCTTTAGTCTTTGTCTACCCAAATAATTGTTTTTGCAGTAACTTCAGTTTAAATGGATTTGTCCAGCAGCACTTAGCTCTGATCCAAAACTTCAACATAAAGTTGAGAACACTCTCTGGAGCTATAAAACGAATGCCTTGCCTCAAATCTTCCTATATCCTACTCAATTATACAAATGCATTGGAAATTTACAGCTTCCTTTGCTATCATACTTGTTGCGTACACTACTTGGCTCACTTTAGAAATAAAGGTAAAGCATATTTGAGAAGAAATAAGATACAAGCACAGACAAGTGCTCCCATGAGAAGATATTCTGTCTGGGCATCTGACTGAATCTACATGCATGATGGTTTTTAAAGGTAGTAGAGGAATGTTTAAGTGACTATTTGTTAAACTCAAGATTGAGGGACAATTTTCTAAAATATAAAACCAAGTAAAATGTCATTAAGGAAAACATTTTAGTTGTATAACATCACAAACAAATAATAAAAAGATACATTGGAAGTAGGGAAAATCATTTTAGTATATCAGGCAGATCATTGCAAGAAATCTTCCAAGGTGAATAGGTTAAAATTTAAAGAGGAGGGAGAAAGACAGGTGAGGGAGTGATAAAAATGTACAGGAAATCATTAGGAAGTCACTTTAAAATGTAATCAGTAAAATGAATGAGAAATAGAGAATTTCATTAGCAATCCAATAAATTCAAATCAAATCTAAAAAGATTATTTTTTCAAAAGTTAGACCGGCAAATAAAATATTGATAACAAAAAATAAAAAGGATAATAAAAATGATAATACATCAGTGCCAGAGCTAACATTTTGTAGGCTAATTTGGTAAGAAGTACCACAATTTTTAATGTGCAGATACATTGACCTATAAATGTCACTTCCAAAAATTTAACTGAAGGAAATAATTAGACATATTGTAAGTGATAAATGTGCAAGGAAATACACAGCTGAATTGTTTATAGTAGCACAGATAGCATTAGCCTAATGCTCATTAACACTATTTAGTTACATACTGTAGATCAGTACAATTTTAAAAATACTCAGAAGAAAAAATAATACATGTAGCTTTCTTCTAAATGTGTTAAAATCATATTAGGTGAGTACTTTCACCAAGATAGCCAAATAGGAACAGCTCCAGAGCGCAGTTCCCAGCCAGAGTGATGCAGAAGGCAAGTGATCTCTGCATTTTCAACAGACGTACCAGGTTCATCTCAATGGGACTGGCTGGACAGTGGGTGTAGCCCAAGGAAGGAAAACCAAGGCAGGGTGGGGTGTTGCTTCACCTGGGAAGGGCAAGGGACCAGAGAACTCCCCCTCCTACTCAAGGGAGGCCATCAGGGTCTTTTCCAGACACTTTAGCACTTGGGCTCAGATACCACGCTTTTCCCATGGTCTTTACAACCCAGAGACCAGGAGATTCCCACCGGTGCTGACAACACCAGCATGGCAGGTTTCCAGCACAAAACTGGGTGGATGTTTTAGCCAATGCCTGGAACACCTGCGAGACAGAACTGCCCATTCCCCTGAAAAAAAAGGGGGCTGACGGCAGGACCCCAAATGATCTGGCTCAGTGGTTTCCACTCCCACAAAAACCAGCAAAATGAGTCCCACAGGCTTGAGATTTTCCCAGCCAGCACAGCAGTTTGAGCTCGACCAAGAACACTTGAGCTTGGTGGGGGGAGGAAAGTCCGCCATTACTGAGGAAGTTCTACCCTTGCCTGTGTAAACAAAATCACAAGGAAGTTTACACAGCAGCTGAGCAGAGCCCACAGCAGCTCAGCAAGGCCTCTGCAGGCAGACTGTGACTAGACTCCCTCCTTGTTGGGCAGGGCATCTCTGAAAAAAGGCAGCAGCCTATCAGGGACTTATAAATAAAGCCCCACCTTCCTGGGTTAGAGAACCTGGGAACAGGGGCAGTTGTGAGTCCAACTTCAACAGACTTAAACATCCCTGCCCAGCAGCTCTGAGAGGAGCAACAGAGCTTCCAGCATAGTACCTGAGCTCTGACAAGGGACTGACTGCCTCCTCAAGTGGCTCCCTGACCCCCATATATCCCAAGAGACACCTCATACAGGAGAGTTCTGGCTGACAATGAGCAGATACCCTCTAGCATGAAACTACCAAAGGAAGGAACAGGAAGCAATCGTTGCTCTTCTGCAGCCCCTGCAGGTGATTCCCAGGCAAGCAGGGTCTGGAGTGGATCTCCAACAGTCCTGCAGCAAAGGAGCCTATTAGAAGGAAAACTAAAAAATAGAAATAGCTTCAATATTAACAGAAAGGATGTCCCTCAGTGACCCCATCTGAAAGTCACTGGCTACAGAGACCACAGGAGGAGAAATCCACAAAGATGGGAAGAAACCAGTGCAAAAAGGATGAAATCATCAAACTCCAGAATGCCTCTTCTCCTCCAAGGGATCACAACTCTTCACCAGCCAGGGAACAAAACTGGATGGAGAATGAGTTTGACGAATTGGCAAAAGCAGGCTTCAGAAGCTGGGTAATAACAAACATTTCTGAGCTAAAGGAGCATGTTCTAACCCAATGCAAAGACACTAAGAATGCTGAAAAAAGGATAGAGGAAATGCTAACTAGAATAACCAACTTAACATAAATGACTTGATGGAGCTGAAAAACACAGCATGAGAACTTTGTGAAATACACACAAGTTTCAGTAGCTAAATCTATCAAACAGAAGAAAGGATATCAGAGATTGAAGATCAACTCAATGAAATAAAAAAAAGAGAAAAAAGAGTGAAAGAAACAAACAAAGCCTCCAAAAAATATGGGATTATGTGAAAAGACCTAATCTGTGTTTGACCAGTGTACCTGAATGTGATAGGGAGAATGAAACCAAGGTGAAAAACACTCTTTAGGATATTACCCAGGAGAACTTTCCCAACCTAGTAGGGCAGGCCAACATTTGAATCCAGGAAATATACAGAATACCACAAAGATATTCCTCAAGAAGAGCAACTTCAAGGCACATAATCATCAGCTTCACCAGGGTTGAAATGAAGGAAAAAATGCTAAGGGAAGCAAGAGAGAAAGGTAGAGTTACTCACAAAGGGAAGCCCATCAGACTCATAGCAGATCTCTTGGCAGAAATCCTACAAGCCAAAGAGAGTGGGGGCCAATATTCAACATCCTTAAAGAAAATAACTTTCAACCCAGAATTTCATATCTGGCCAAACTGAGCTTCATAAGTGAAGGAGAAATAAAATCCTTTATGGACAAGCAGTTGCTGAGATATTTCATCACCACCAGGCCTGCCTTACAAGAGCTCCTGAAGGAAGCACTAACCATGGAAAGGAACAACCAGTACCAGCCACTGCAAAAACATATCAAATGGTAAAGGCCATCAAAACAATGAAGAAACTGTATCAACTAACAGGCAAAACAAACAGCTAGTAACAAAATGGCAGGATAAAATTCACACATAACAATATTAACCTTAAATGTAAATGGACTAAATGCCCCAATCAAAAGACACAGACTGGCAAATTGGATAAAGTCAAGACCCATCAGTGTGTGTATTCAGGAGACTCATCTCACATGCAAAGACACATGTAGGCTCAAAATAAAGGAATGGAGGAAGATTTACCAAGCAAATGGATGGAAAAAAAAAATGGGGGGGGAGGGTTGCAATCCTAGTCTCTGATAAAATAGACTTTAAACCAACAAAGATCAAAAAAGACTAAGAAGGACATTACATAATGGAAAAGGGATCAATGGAACAAGAAGAGCTAACTATTCTAAATATATATGCACCCAATAGAGGAACACCCAGATACACAAAGCAAGCTCTTAATGACCTGCAAAGAGACTTAGACTCTTACACAATAATAATGGGAGACTTTAACATTCCACTGTCAATATTAGACAGATCAATAAGACAGAAAATTTACAAGGATATCCAGGACTTGAACTCAGATCTGGACCAAGCAGACCTAATAGACATCTACAGAACTCTCCACCCCAAATCCATAGAATATGCATTCTTCTCAGTACCACATTGCACTTACTCTAAAATTGATCAAATGATTGGAAGTAAATCACTCTCCAGCAATTGCAAAAGAACAGAAATCACAACAAACAGTCTCTCAGACCACAGAGCAATCAAATTAGAACTCAGAATTCAGAAACTAACTCAGAACCGCACAAGTACATGGAAACTGAACAACCTGCTCTTTAATGACTACTGGATAAATAATGAAATGAAGGCAGAAATAAAGATATACTTTGAAGCCAATGAGAACAAAGACACAATGTACCAGAATCTCTGGGACACATTTAGCATTATCTAGAGGGAAATTTATAGCACTAAATGCCCACATAAGAAGTGAGAAAAGATCTAAAATCAACACCCTATCATCACAATAAAAAGAACTAGAGGAGAAAGATCAAACAAATTCAAAAGCTAGCAGAAGACGAGAATTAATTAAAATCAGAGCAGAACTTAAGGATATAGAGACATAAAAAACCCTTCAAAAAATCAATGAATCCAGAAGCTGGTTTGAAAAGATCATCAAAGTAGACCACTGGCCAGACTAATAAAAAAGAGAGAAGAATCAAATAGATGCAATAAAAAATGATAAAGGGGATATCACCACCAATTCCACAGAAATACAAACTGCCATCAGAGATTACTACAAATACCTCTATGCACATAAACCAGTAAATCTAAAAGAAATGGATAAATTTCTGGAAACTTACTCCCTCCCAAGACTAAACCAGGAAGAAGTTGAATCCCTGAATAGACCAATAACAAGAGCTGAAGTTGAGGCAGAAATTAATAGTCTACCAGCCAAAAAAAGTCCAGGACCAGATGGGTTCACAGCCAAATTCTCCCAGACATACAAAGAGGAGCTGGTACCATTCCTTTTGAAACTATTCCAAACAATACAAAAAGAGGGAATCCTCCCTAACCCATTTTATGAGACCAACATCATCCTAATACCAAAACCTGGCAAAGACACAACTAAAAAAGAAAATTTCAGGCCAATATCCATGATGAACATAAATGCAAAAATCTTCAATAAAATACTGGTGAGCTGAATCCAACAGCATATCACAAAGCTTATCCATCATGATCAAGTTGGCTTCATCCTGGGGATGCAGGCTGGTTCAACATAGGCAAATCTATAAACGTTGTCCATCACATAAACAGAACCAAAGACAAAAACCTCATGATTATCTCAATAGGTGCAGAGAAGGCCTTCAACAAAATACAACAGCGCTTTATGCTAAAAACACTCAATAAACTAGGTAATGATGGAATGAATCTCAAAAAATAAAAGCTATTTATGACAAACCCACAGCCAATATCATACTAAATGGGAAAAAACCAGAAGCATTCCCTTTGAAAACCAGCACTAGACTAGTATGCCCTCTCTCATCACTCCTATTTAACATAGTATTGGAAATTCTAGCCAGAGCAATCAGGCAAGAAAAAGAAAGAAAGCATATTCAATTAGGAAAAGAGGAAGACAAATTGTCTCTATTTGCAGATGACATGCCTGTATATTTAGATGACCCCATTGTTTCAGCCCCTAATCTTTTTAAGATGATAAGCAACTTCAGCAAAGTCTCAGGATACAAAATCAATGTGCAAAAATTACAAGCATTCCTATACACCAATAACAGAAAAACAGAGAGCCAAATCATGAATGAACTCCCAATCACAATTGCTACAAAGAAAATAAAGTACCTAGGAATACAACTAACAAAAGACGTGAAGGACCTCTTCAAAGAGAACTACAAACCACTGCTCAAGGAAATGAGAGAGGACACAAACAGATGGAAAAACATTCCATGCTTATGGTTAGGAAGAATGAGTATCCTGAAAATGGCCATACTGCCCAAAGTAATTTACAGATTTAATGCTATCCCCATCAAGCTACCATTGACCTTCTTCACAAAACTGGGAAAAAAAAAGCCTTTTTTTTCCAGTTAAACTTCATATGGAACCAAAAAAGAGCCCGTGCAGCCGAGACAATCCTAAGCAAAAAAAGAAAAAAAAAAAAAAAAAGCTGGAGGCATCATGATACCTGACTTGAAACTATGCTACAAGCCTACAGTAATCGAAGCAGAATGGCAATGGTACCAAAACAATGATATAAACGAATGGAACAGAACAGAGTCCTCAGAAGTAATGCCATGCACGTGGGAGGAGGATCCAAGATGG
>NW_022436969.1:1036837-1064091 GCF_009761245.1 Sapajus apella | reverse complement strand
ATACTTTACAAAAGAAAACATTCATGAGGCCAACAAACAAATGAAAAAATGCTCATCATCACTGGTCATCAGAGAAATGCAAATCAAAACAACATTGAGATACCATCTCTCGCCAGTTAGAGTGGCAATCATTAAAAAAAAAAACTGGAGACAACAGATGCTGGAGAGGATGTGGAGAAAAAGGAACACTTTTACACTGTTGGTGGGTGTGTAAATTAGTTCCACCATTGTGGAAGACAGTGTGGTGATTCCTCAAGGACCTAGAAATAGAAATTCCATTTGACCCAGCAATCCCATTACTGGGTATATATCCAAAGGATTATAAATCGTTCACTATAAGGACACGTGCACACGAATGTTCATTGTAGCACAGTTTACAATAGCAAAGACCTGGAATCCACCCAAATGCCCATCGATGATAGACTGGACAGGGAAAATGTGGCACATATACACCATGGAATATTATGCAGCCATCAAAAATGATGAGTTTGTGTCCTTTGTAGGGACATGGATGAACCTGGAAACCATCATTCTCAGCAAACTGACAGAAGAGCAGAAGATCAAACACCGCATGTTCTCACTCATAGGCGGGTGTTGAACAATGAGAACACATGGAAACAGGGAGGGGAGCACTACACACTGGGGTCAGTTAGGGGGAAATAGGGGAGGGACGGTTGGGGGTGGGGAGGTGGGGAGAGATAGCAAGGGGAGAGATGCCAAAGGTAGGTGATGGGGAGGAAGGCAGCAAATCACACTGCCACCTGTGTACCTATGCAACAATCTCGCATGTTCTTCACATGTACCCCAAAACCTAAAATGCAATAAAATAAATAAATCGGGGAAAAAAAAAACAAAATAAAGAACAAAAAAAAGAAAGAAAGAAGTAATGCCACACATGTACAACCATCTGTTCTTTGACAAAAGTGACAATAACAAGAAATTGGGAAAGAATTCCCTATTTAATAAATGGTGTTGGAAAAACTGGCTAGCCATCTGCAGAAAGCTGAAACTGGACTCCTTTCTTACACCTTATACAAAAATTAACTCCAGATGGATTGAAGGTTTAAACATAATACCTAACATAAAAACCGGAGAAGAAAACCTGGGCAATACTATTCAGGACATAGGCATAGGTAAGGACTTCATGACTAAAACACCAAAAGCAATGGCAACAAAAGCCAAAATAGACAAATGGGATCTAATTAAACTTAAGGGCTTCTGTACAGCAAAAGAAGCAATCATCAGAGTGACCCGGCAACCAACAGAATGGGAAACATTTTTGCAATCAACTCATCTGACAAAGAGCTAATATCCAGAATCTGCAAAGAACTTAAACAAATTTACAAGAGAAAAACAACCCCATCAAAAAGTGGGTGAAGGATACGAACAGATACTTTTCAAAAGAAGACATTTATGCAGCCAATAAACATATGAAAAAATGCTCATCATCACTGGTCATTAGAGAAATGCAAATCAAAACCACATTGAGACACCATCTCATAGTAGTTAAAATGGCAATCATTAAACAATCTGGAGACAACCGTAGCCAGAGAGGATATGGAGAAATAGGAACACTTTTACACTGCTGGTGGGAGTGTAAATTAGTCCAACCATTGTGGAAGACAGTGTGACTATCTCTCAAGGATCTAGAAATAGAAATACCATTTGACCCAGCAATCTTATTACTGGGTATATACGCAAAGGATTATAAATCATTCTATTATAGACACACATGCACACATGTTCATTGCAGTACTGTTTATAATAGCAAAGACTTGGACCCAACCCAAATGCCCATCAATGATAGACTGGATAAAGAAAATGTGGCACAGATACGCCATGGAATACTAAGCAGCCATAAAAACGGATAAGTTCATGTCCTTTGCAGGGACATGGATGAAGCTAGAAACCATCATTCTCAGCAAACTGACACAAGAACAGAAAACCAAACACCACATGCTCTCACTCATAAGTGGGTGTTGAACAATGAGAACACAAGGACACAGAGAGAGGAACATCACACACCGGGGCCTATTGGGGAATGGGCATCTAGGGGAGGGTTAGCAGGGGATGAGGGGATTGGGGAGGGATAACATTAGGAGGAATACCTAATGTAGGTGATGGGGGTATGGATGCAGCAAACCACTGTGACATGTGTATACCTATGTAACAAACCTGCACAATCTGCGCATGTACCCCAGAACTTAAAGTATATAAAAAAGAATAGAAAAAAAAACATATTAGGTGGAAAAAAAGAAACCAAAAAACTTGCACTCAATGACTGCATTTTTGTTTTAAAAGGTAGAGCGAAAGGAAAGAAAGAAGGAAGGGACAGAGACAGGGAAAGAAGGAGAGGAGTGAGGGACAGAAAGAAGCAAAAGAACTGAAAGATATGAAACAAATATATTTAAATTCATTATTCTTGGATCATAGATATTTATAACTTTCTTCTTTGAAGCTTCTAATATAGATATTTATATTTTAGAAAATTTTTGTCAATGATTTATGAGAAACAAAAAAATTAACAGTGACCCTACCAAAACACCCTGACCTCACCATAACCACAACAAAACAGCACAAAAATGAGCCAGGCACAGACACTCACAACAGTAATTCCAGCAATTTGGGAGGCCAAGGTGGGTGGATCATTTGAGTCCAGGAGCTTGAGACCAGCCTACCCCACATGGTGAAACCTCGTCTCTACTAAAAATACAAAAATTAGCTGGGCATGGTGATGGGCTCTGATAGTGGCAGCTACTCCAGAGGTTGAGGCAAGAGAATTGCTTGAACCTAAGAGGCAGAGGTTGCAGTGAGCCAAGATTGCATTGCACCACTGCATTCCAGCCTGGGTGATAGGGTGAGACTCCTCTGTATTAAAAACAAACAAATATATATATATACATATATATATATATGAAAATATATAACACACACACTTGTTTTATATACATATGTATATATAAAACAAACAAGCATATATATATACTTGTTTTATGTATATATATATATATAAAACATATATATATACTTGTTTTATACATATATATCCTTGTTTTATGTGTATGTATATATTATGTATATATGTTTTATGTCTATATGTATATAAACAAGTATACATATGTACTTGTTTGTTTTATATATATATATACACACACATATATACATATATACACACATATATGTGTGTATATATACACATATATATTAAAAACAAACAAGTATATATATATACTTATATTAAAAACAAACTCCGCATTAAAAACAAGCTCCATATTAAAAACAAAGTGTATACACACACACACACACACACACACACACACATATACATATAATATGTATGTACGACGGGGATGGATATATATATGTATGTATGATGGGGGATAGATATATATGTATGTATGTGTGTATGTATGTATGATGGGGGATGGACACAGCAAACCACCATGGCATGTGTACAGCTATGTAACAATCCTGCACAACCTGCACATGTACCCAGGAATTTAAAGTATTACAAAATTTAAAGAAAACCAATATAGAAATTATTTAGGAAAAGATATTGTCAGCCATTTTTAGTGGTATATATTTATTTTTGAAAAGTGACTTTATCATTGACTAGCAGAGAATACATTTTTGGTTTCTACGTTTAGATCTCAACATCTTCCTTTATGTTGATCCTATGCTTTTTGAGACTCCAATTTCAATGGAATTATATCTGACACTCAGCAAAATCAATTAAGAATTTAGTAACTGTCATAGGGAAAATACCAGGTCAGCTGATGTCATTAGATACAACCTGGAAGTTTCACAGATATAAATATCTGAAAATTTATTTCAATATTAAAAAACGATGTTAATATTAAGAAGTAGGAAACATCCAATAAATTGTAATACAGCTGTATAATGGAGTATTATGTAGGCAGTGAAAGAATGTGGTAAGTTGGCATGAGGTGGTACAAACAGTTGATTGTCATAGTGATCAGTTAAAATAAAACAAAGGTCAAATCACAGAATGGTTTATTAAGAATAATTCTATTGTATTAAGTAAGTTACTTGTGACTACAGGCATAACTCATTGTATTGTGCATCACTTTATCGTGCTTTGCAGACATTGTGTATTTTGCAAATTGAGGGTTTGTGACAACCCTGGGATGGACAAGTCGATCAGCATCATTTTTCCAACAGCATGTGCTCGCTTCATGTCTCTGTATTCCGTTTTGGTGATCCTTGCAATATCTCAAATATTTTTATTGTTATAATATCCATTATGGTGACCTGTGGTCAGTGGTCTTTGATATTACTATTGTAATTTTTTTCTATGAACCAAATCCATTTAAGATGGCAAACTTAATGAATAAACATTGAGTGTATTCTCACTGCTTTCACCAGCCTTTCCCTATCTCTCTTCTTCTCTCGAGACTTCCCTATTCACTGAAACATAGTAATATTGAAATTGGGCTAAATTAATAACACTACAGTGGTCCTTAAGTATTTAAGCAAAAGTAAGAGTCACATGTCTCTTACATTAAATAAAAAATTAGAAATGATTAAACTTAATGAGAAAGTCATGGTGAAAGCTGAAATAGGCTGAAAACTAATCCTTCTACACCAAACAGTCAAATTGTTAATGAAAAGGAAAAGTTCTTGAAGGAAATTAAAATTGTTCCTCCAATGAGCTCTTGAATTATATGAAAGGAAAACAGCTTTATTGCTGTCATGGAGAAAATTTGACCAGTCTGCATAGATCAAACCAGCCACAACATTACCTTAAGCCAAAGCCTAATCCAGAGCAAGGCCCCAACTCCTCAATTCTGTCATGGTTGAAAGAGGAGAAGAAGCTGCAGAAGAGAAGTGTGAAGCTGCTAGACTGGTTCATGAGGTTTAAGGAAATATGCCATCTCCAGAATATAAAAGTGCAAGGTGAAGAAGCAGGTGCTGATGGAGAAGCTGCAGCAAGTTATCCAGAAGATCCAGCTAAGATAATTGATGAAGGTGGTTATGCTGACCAACAGGTGTTCAATGTATACAGAAAAGCCTTCTATTGGAAGAAGATGCTATCTAGGACTTTTATAGCTAGAGATGAAAAGTCAGTGCCTAGCTTCAAAGCTGCAAAGAACAGGCTTAATCTCTTGCCAGGTGCTAATGCAGCTGATGACTTTAAGTTGAAGCCAATGCTCATTTGCCTTTCCAAAATCCCTGGAACCCTTAAGGATTATGCTATATCTACACTGTCTGTGCTCTATAAATGTAACAACAAAGCCCAGGTGACAGCACATCTGTTTACAGCATGATATGCTAAATATTTTAAGCCTACACTTGAGGCCTACCACTCAGAACAAAAGATTCTTTTCAAAACATTACTGCTCGTTGACAGTGCACTTGGTCACCCAAGAGCTCTGATGGAGATATACAAAGAGGTGAATGTTGTTTTCATGCTGCTAACACAATATCTATTCTGCAACCCATGAATTGAGGAGTAATTTTGACTCTCAAGTCTTATTATTTAGGAAATATATTTTGTAGGACTATAGCTGCCATAGATAGAGATTCCTCTGATGGATTGGGACAACATACGTTGAAAATCTTCTAGAAAGAATTCACCATTCTAGATACCATTAAGGACATTTGTGATTTATGGGAGGAAATAAAAATATCACTATTAAGAAGGGCTTGAAAGCAATTTATTCCAACCCTTATATGTAACTGAGAGGTCAAGACTTCAGTACAGGAAGGAAGTGTAGATATGGTAGAAACAGGAAGAGAATTAGAATTAGAAGTGGAGCCTGAAGATGTGATTGAATTGCTGCAATCTCATCATAAAACATTAAGGGATGAACAGTTTATAGAAAAACAAAGTGGTTTCTTGAGATTTAATCTACTCCAGTGAAGATGCTAAGAACATTGTTAAAATAACAAAAAGGACTTAGAATACTGCATAAATTTAGTTAACAGAGCAGTGGCATGGTTTGAGAGGATACATGCAATTTTAAAAGAACTTCTACTGTGATTAAAATGCTGTCAAATAGCTTTGCATGCTATTGAGAAATCTTTTTGCCAAGGAAGAGTAAATCAATGCAGCAAACTTCATTTTGTCTTATTTTAAGACATTTCCATGACCACTCCAGTCTTTAGCAACCCTCACTCTGATGAGTCAGCAGCCATCAACATTGAGGCAATTCCCTCCACCAGAAAAGAAATTATGATTCAGGCCAGGCACAGTGGCTCAAACCTGTAACCCCAGCACTTTGGGAGACCAAGGCCAAGGTGTGTGGATCATAAGGTCAGTAGATCAAGACCATCCTCACTAACATGGTGAAACCCTGGCTCTTTTGAAAATACAAAAAATTAGCCAAGCATGGTTGCAAGTGCCTGTAGTCCCAGCTACTTGGGAGCCTGAGGCAGGAGAATCGCTTCAACCCGGGAGGCAGATGTTGCAGAGAGCCGAGATCGTGCCGCTGCACTCCAGCCTCTGCCACAGAGCAAGACTCTGTCTCAAAAAAAAACAAAAAATGAATATGATTCATGAAGGGTCAGGTGATTATTAGTATTTTTTTAGGAACAAAGTATTTTTAAATTAAGGTGTTTTAGATGCAATGCACACTTAATAGAATACAGTATAGTGGTAACATAACTTTTGTGTGAACTAGGAAGCCAAAATTTGTATTGACTTGTTTATTGGGACATTTGCTTTATTGCAGTGATCTGAAACCAAATCTGTAATATCTACAAGGTATGCCTTATACCTGTTCTAGTATACAAAACTGACTAACTCTGGGAAGGAAAGATGATCAGAAAGACTGATCTTTCAACCTTTTTTCTGCAGTATATCTCTGTGTCTTTTTATGTGTGCTATTGGTTTGTCATATACTGAAGAAATATTTCATAACAGAACCTTTTAAATTACTGAGGAATATTCAGTTCTATAATGCCAAGCAATAAGGTAAAAATACATGGTCTTTCGTGATATGGTCAAATTCCTATTTCTATACTTATTAACATATAAAATGTATAATCAAATGGCTGTTAAAATTCAAAACAGAAGTAAGACAATCTAATACATTGATGTTATTATAACTTTATATATTGATATAAAAGGGCACTAAAGTTAAAGATAAAACTATTTTGTGTCATAGTATAGAGTAATTGTTAGTACTTAAATAATAATAATAGTAGTTATAATAGCTAACATTTGTTAAAGTTGCCAAAGGATTGAAATGTGCATTATTATCTCATTTGAGCCTCGTAACTGTCCTGTAAATTATGGATGAATGTAATATAACTTTAATGGAAATTATCCCCAATCCCCACACTCCAGAAACATAAGCATTAGACACAGATATAATGTTGCATTTAAAAACACATTGTAAATATAAACTGAAACACAGATTTAGAAAATATATTTATCTTAAACTTTACCCATTGGAAGTTTAGAAGGATAAAATGTACCATATTAACATAACCTATGTACAAGAGCAAACTGTTTATCTATATATAAAACCCTTGCTTGGAATTATTACCATGTGTAAATAAAGTCTAGTTTGCTCCATGTACAGTGAGTTTATACTAAGTAGGGTTAAAAAAAATCCCTTTGCTGCAGCAGTGGGTAAAGCTGCCACAAGCCACACTTGTTATCTGAAATACCACACATGTAGGATTCATAAGACACAATAATAACACAAATTTATTCCTTTTATTGTCCCTGTAAACCCCTTTAAGGAGGTTAATGTTTGTTTTTGTTTCCTGGATGAAATCCCAATCAGAGCCTGTAACTTTTCCTGTAATTTTCTGATTTAACAAAGGTCTACAGTCACATTAGTCTCTCCAATGGATCCAAGAGATCCACTCCAGTAACTGTTATTCAGGCAAACTAACCCTCAAAACTCAAAACTTCATTACAATTTGAAGTTCTCTTGTTTCTCTTCTTTGTCTTACCAAATGCAGGAAGAGTTCAGAGAAAAAGGGGTGAGAGGCTGCCTGGCACCCTTCTCCTTTCTCCTCTTCCATGCTTTGAACAGAAAGAAGCAGCAAAGAGCGGGCAGAGTCTCACTTCTGTGCTCCTTGTGAGAAGATGGTAACCTGTCCACTGTGTATCTCCCATTTCCCAGGAAAAAAAGCCTTTAGACAAGGCTTTCCTATCCTCCCAGCATACTTCGTTATCACTTCAAAGGACCATTGGAAGGGCTCATTTTTCTCAACTTTTATTTTAGGTTCAGGGGATACATGTGCAGGTTAGTTACATGGGTATATTTTATGATGCTGAGGATTGGGGTACAAGTGATCTGGTCACCCAAGTACCAAAAAAGTAGTTTTGCAGTCCTCATTCCCCTTCTCCCCTTCTCCATTATTCCCCAGAATCTATTGGTCCCATCTTTATGTCCATGTGTATCCAATGTTTAGCTCCCACTTATAGATGAGAACATGTGGTATTTGATTTTCTGTTCCTGCATTAATTCATTTAGGATAATGGCCTTCAGCTGTACCCGTGCTGCAAAAAACATGGCGTTGTTCTTTTTTATGGCTACATAGTATTCCATGATACATACATACCATATTTTCTTTATCCAGTGCAACATTGAGGGGCATCTAGATTGATTCCATATATTTGCTATTGTGAGTAGTACTACAATGAACATAAAAGTGTCTGTGTCTTTTGGTATAATGATTTGTTTTCCTCTGGGTGTTTACCCAGTAATGAGATCACTGAGTCAAATGGTAGTTCTAAGTTTTCTGCGAAATCTTTACACTGCTTTCCACAGTGGCTGAACTAATTTGCATTCCCACCAACAATGTATAAGCATCCCTTTTCTCTACAACCTTGCCAGCATTGGCTGTTTTGTGACTTTTAAAATTGTCAACTTCAAACGCTAAACAGGAGAAGCAGAGGGTGAGTGTGGTTGAAGGTGGAAAGTGAGTGAACAAGAAAGGCTGTTCCCTAAATGCAGAAACCAAATGAAACTAATTTGAGAAAATCCTCTTCACACACTAATGCGCCTAAGTCAGCATCTCTGCATGAACCCTGAAAGCTTTCTTAACTTTTAATATATATAATTTCATTTTAATTGTACTACTCAGATACCCATTATGTTATTTTAATCTTGGTTATCATTACATTTACATGTATACACATTTAGGTATACATTATGCATATCACATATATGTATTAAAGATATATGGCAACTTTAAATGAGCTTTTTAAAAGTAATTTTAGTGTTAATGTTAGCATGTAAAAAATTTAATATTTTCCAGATAAGAAAGATCAAGAAATAATTATTTTAATGATATTTTTCCTATATAGGTATAAATTTTTCATCTCAGAAGTTTTATTAAATAGCAACTAGAAAAACAAGCAATTGGTCCAGTGAAATTTTTTGAGTGAAAGTAAGTTGACATTGTCACTTTACATTTAAATATTTGTAAAATTTGTTGTTTCAGATAAAAGAAATTCAACCTTTATAAATGTTGACAAGACCAAATAGGGATGCATAAGGTAATGCTTACTTCCTGCATCCTTGGAAACCACCTAACTCTATGTTATCTAATCAGTAAATTCACTATCTACCTGCTACAATCAATATCTGTTTTTGAATTTCAGATATATCTTTTCCAATTCCTTGAAGGAAAAAATGGAAATGAGGAGCTTATCATTCACTTTACACCTTAGGGGAAAAAATGTACATTTCTATTACAACTTGGGCACCACAGAACAAGTATAAACACCTGAATTTAGGGTTTCTACATTCTAGTAGACAAGATTTTCCAGCTGACATTTGTTTGGCAACCAGTGGGAAATGATTCTCTTGTTACTCTGTTTATCTCTTTTGGCAAATGGTGTGGCCATATAAGCACCCTAAGTAGTTTATTTGTCACAGAAGCCAAATGGTTTTGAGGCCTAGGGTTCATGATATGGTTATGAATGAGTGCTAAGGAATTATTTAATCACAGTCTGGATAATTCTTCATGTGTTTATCTATCTTTACACTCATAAAGAAGATTATTTGACAAATTCCTGCATTCTACAAAATATATGCTGTGTGTCTACTCCATTCAAGCTCAATTTTAGGTGCTCAGGATAAAAATATAAGGGGAACATTAATACCTGCCTTCAGAACTTTATAGAATGGAGACAGGCATGCTAACCAAATGCTACGTATTGTTGCTTTAATAAAGTTACATTCCAGATGCAGAAAGAACTTAAGGCAGGTTGCTGACAGTTACCTGGGAGAATCCAAGATGTATTTAAGGAGCAGAAGAGCCTGGAGCTAAGACTGACAGGATGAATAGGCACTCAGGTGACAGTCAGCAGCAGACATGACAAATGAAAGGAATATTAGGTGTGAAAGCATGAAGAAGTCTGACAGGCTCTGGGAACACTAAGTAATTCAGAAAGAGAAAATGGGATGTGGAATCAGGTAAGGTATAACATTTATGGAAGTTTCTTAATAAGAAGGATCTATTATATTATGCAAACAAACAAAGTTTTATTATCTGATTAAAATAATTAAATTTTCAGCTTGTGATTGGCCGCATATATGTGGTGAATTACTCTGAAATGAGGATGGATTAGAGAAAGGTAAGCATAGAGGAAGAAAGGTAACTAAAGAGAATCATAGCAGAATCCAAGAGAGAAGTGTGAGAATTAGTGCAGGTCAGTGAGGATGGAGAGGAGGTGACCAAAAAGACAGACGCTTGAGGCAGTAAGAACATGTTGAGTTAATGATGATAGATGGTCATCAAGAGGAGAAATCCAGAATGATGCTCTTGTGTTTCTAGATTGGACTAAGATAATTATGTTAACAAAATAAAGGATATAAATGGGAAGTTTGTTTTGTTTTGTTAAGAGTTCGAGGAAAAGAAAGTTCTCTTTAGGTTACACCGAATTTAAAGCTCTTTTGTGTATTTCCATATCATGGAATAACAATATGCTAAAACCTATATTTTTCTGATTTACATGATTAGAGGGTTTTCATGAAATCACTATAAATGATCCGATACAGTTGGTATCTCATTTTTAACATTTAAATCGCTGATATCAGAATAATTAAGCCAAAAGTTCTGTTGGGATTTCACAATTTAAAGAAAATATAGAGTTAATGGTTCTCAAGGCCTTGAGTAGAATTATTTGTTAATGCCAGATTATCTTTTTTAGTATCATTCACAAAGGAATTCCCTCACAAATGTTTTTGAACATAGCTTATGTAGTGTACCCATTCACACTTTCCAGTGGAGTGCAGAGCAGGAAGTGTAAGAAGTTTCAGTGATAATAAGAGTGTTACCATCAGCAGCCGAATCACAGCAGGGTCAACAAGAGGCTGACACAGCCCCTGGAGTGTAGTAAGATAAATAACATTGCACTTACCAAATTGCATCTTGACCAGAATATTGGAGATATGGGTGGAAAGAAGATGTTGATAAATCATGTAGGGTCAAGGTAGAAGTTAATGAGAATCTCGCAGGCTAATATTGAATAACGCATGGTTGTTAAATCGTCTTTCAAAGAAGGAGGGTTTTAGCACATTCAAGACCTTTCTGGAAAGGGGCATTTAATTTCTGAGCCAGGGCTAACTTGTTAGTTATAACATAAGAAAGAGCTGGCTCTTCCTCAATGGTCCTCTTTCTCTGCCTTAGTCTCAGTCTCCTCCAAAAATTGTTAAAGTTTTTCTTGTTTGGAAAGGTGCCAAACTACTTGGCCTGCTTGACACTTAATCATTAGTATTCCCAGAGTGCACAGGCATTTAATCCAATGAATCCAAAAACGTAAATTTTAAATGTACTTATTTTTAAAAAGGGATTGACAGACTGAAAGTTCTTATTTTTCTTTCCATTTTTTTTTCCCTTCTACCATTTGCCATTATCTATGGTGTGCTTGCATGGGATAGAAATAACTCTTTTAGGGTCGGCACGTTTTATATTTGTGTGTTTACCTCCAATGTCCAAACTCGAACAGGTTTATGATTATGAAAAAGAGGCAATCTGCCAGGGATATTAGTACATAAATCATTGTCAGGAAACCAATCCTGTGTTTCAAAGCAGCAAAAAAGCTTTTAAAGTATTGATATAGGTCTAACCTAAAGAGAGAGCAGCATTTTTTCTTTTGTCCTATCTGGATATTTTGTAAGATGTGGTCTTTTTTAAAAGATAAAGAAATTCAATTGATTAAATATTTCTATAAATAGATTCATGCAACAGAGATTAATTAAAGAAAATCTGTCAAAAGTGAAGGTTTTTTTCTCTATCCATCATTGTATATGTCATTTTAAAATTTCAGACTTGGAAATGTAAATCATTCTTTTAGAACTAGGCACATAACCAAAACAACAACTAATGCATATTTCAAAAATAGCACACACAGAACAATCATTCTAACTCATGTTAAGAATTTAGAAGAGGAGTAAAGGTCTATTGTTTAAGTTGGTTGAATTCTAACATATAAATTATGCTGAGACATTTAAATGGTGTACATTTTTAAACATTATTCAAAACATCTTCATTAAAATGTTTATATTCAGCCTATTATATTGTTCCTTGGATTATGCAGTAAAGTTTGTTGGGTGACACACCAAAAATCATCTAAACAACAATGTTGAACAAAACTTTTTAGGTCATAATTATTTACCTCATTGTTAAGATATTTCTACATATTCTTCCTAAATAGGACAAGCTCAGAAACACAGAATCAAGTGGACAAAAGGCAAAGTCATTTTAAATGGCTAGTTCAATTAAATTCAAATTTTAAAATTCACTAAAATTTGAGACTTGGTTTAAGACTTGGCTCTGCTATTGGTTGTTTGTGTCTTGACTTCAAACAAGTTTTAAACCCTTCTCAGTTTTTCGCAGGTATAAACAAATGGAAAACAAAATTATTTCTAAGCACGCTTTCTATTCTATGGTTCAACAGCTCTATGATAAAAATCAATTTAAATGATGAATTATCATTCTTTTTATTTCTGAATGTCATACACTTTAAGACAACTCCTCAAATTTCCTTAGTATAAGAATATAAATAATATTAACTTTCATGAGACAAAAATTCTCTTTTCTTTAATGAACAGTCAGTCTACATGATGAAGGCAATAAACCGATAGTCAAATTAACCTTATCTGATTGGACACTGTGGTAATTTCTGTGGAAAGCAAGTGGAGGAAGGAAACTCACCTCAAAGGAAGCAGTGGAAAAAGTAGAAATAGAGAAAGACAAATATTACTTCGGAAAATTTCTTGCCCCGAAGAAATAATGCAACAGAATGGTTAACAGATTATGAAAATAAATGAGAGTTTGAATTATGGTACCATAGAGTGCTCATTGTCTGACATTGATCAGATAAATTATCCATCCCTTAAACCTCAGTTTCCTAATCTATACAATGCAGATAAAAACAGAAACCAAATCTAGAGTTGCTTTAAGGATTAAATGAAGTAATTCATTAAAGAGGTTAGCACAGTGCCTAGCAAGTGCTTGGTAGCTTGGACAGGTTTCAAGTATAGATTTTAGTCTTGCTGGAAACCTCAGAGATGCTTGAGAAATCAACCTTCAGTTTACTAGTCTTACAGAACATGCCGAACATGAGCAATGGTAATTCTACATTTCCTTGCTAGTGATGAAGAGAGAGATATGTAGCAGCATCTCCAGAGACACCCTAAAGCAAGATGACCACCAGAGGCTGGGAGAGAGCAATTTTTTCCATCTGATTCCTCACCTGCATGGCTGATAACAACAAGTAATGTAAATCCTCAAAGAGAATTGTGCAGGAAATAAAGTTGTACCTTCATCTGGAATCATCACACAGCCATATTTGGCAATGCAGGATGTATATTCTTTGCCATTAAAATTATTTTATTCTTTAACTTTTTATCATGCATATTTTCTTTCCATTTTTACAGCCAGAAGAAAAAGCATCAAATTTTGTGTTTCCTCTTAGCAGGCTTTATCAACTTTGATCAAAAGCCATCCCACAATCCCAGTTTTTTATAGAAAATCTCATGAGCTATCTTAAGTAGTGGATCTGAAAATGGTTAGATCAATCTGGGAAAGAGTACAGAGGGCAAATCAGAGGTGGCCTTAACAAAATATTACTTTCAGAAAGAAGAATGTTCCTGTATGCGCTTTTTGTTAGGCTCAACTGCTCAGATTCCTCTTATTTCCCCTTCAATATGTTCCCTGCAAACCCAGAAAACACAGTTTGTTTATACTCACTCACTTACAAGTGTGTGCTCCACTATCTTATTGGCTGGTAACAAGTAACAATCCCTGCTGAATCAGATTACTTTAAATAACTATCCTAAATCTGTGTTAAACATTAACCTGTCATTTTGTTGTTCCTGGGGTCTGTTTTTTTTAATAAAGATAATGCCTGTCTTTTTGGTCAAATATTGTCTTTTGAAGGAAATTCAAATGTCCTGAAATACAATTATATTTGTCATTGACTTAATAGCAAAAGCAAAACAATATTAAAAAAAATTTTCATTTAAATATAAAGAACATTTTAACATTAACCTAATTTTGAGGTACTGAAACTTTTAAATATTTTGTTGTTATTTAATTAAGCTTTTCTTAGTGCTAGCACAGTAAGAATGACAAGCAACTGTCTAAACCTCTAAATGTAACACCTTCAAAAACAATCTGTAAGTTGTGCTCAGTTTGCTATTGCTTTTTAAAGCTCAACTAGAATAAATATACTTAATTTGTGTTTGTTCAATGAGTCTTGCCTAAATTCATATCAAAACGACATAAATCATGGAGTCAAAAGTAGATTTGTCTATGCTGTTTCGTCTGGAGTCATTTTCTATACTGATTTAATTTAAATGATAATTGTTGATTTTTCTCTTCATTTTTCCTCTAGTCTTATTTCCATGCTCTCCTCTATTGCTGTTGCGTCTTTTGGTGAGTGTCAGGAACTCATATTACAAAATTAAAACACTTTGGATCATTGCATCAGTAGATAAGAGTAGTATAAAGCTGATTAAATTATTATGAGATTAAATGAAATAATAAGCTTTGAGTAATTACAACAGCAACCAGATTCATGACAATATGTGTAGGTGTATTCAGATGCTGCTGATTAGAAAAGCAGCTATTTATAAACTTGAGCAATGAATAAACTGATACTCTCCAAAATTTGTTTCTATCTTTTCAAAGTTGCAGAAGATACAAAAAAAAAAAAAAATCAACCATGTGTGCCATGAAAATATTTAACACCAATATATTGAAGTGGAAGAGTAGAGGAGATCATAAAGCTTATATGTTCTAATACAGAAAGCCCACAAAGGAGCATTTAAACACTGCGACAAATTTGTAAAGAAATGGTAACACTACACAGTTTTGCCACATATTAAGAGGAAGCGAGCAACTCTCCCACTGTTTTTGTCTGTCATTGCTGTTACATGTTCACAGTGGTTTTGCCTTGTGAATTTGTAGTTGCAGCATTCCTCTTGGTCTGATGCTGGGGAAAAGAAGAGGAGAATATGTAGTTAATGAATCATTAAGAACCAGAGAAATTAAGTAGAATAAGAGATCTCAGAGAGATGTCAGAATTATTTAACCCAGTGTGCCTGTCACTCCTGCCTTGAGATGTAGCATAGCAAGGAGCAATAGACTTCAAAACAGGAATAACTAAGAAGGCTGACCCTGGCCATTAAAAAAGGCTTTCTTAACACATATGAGGATGTTTAACAAAGAGCAGTGTTACTTGTAATCAAGGCTTTTTATAGCCAAAGGCTAGATTAGAGGAAAATGCTGAATGTCACTGAACTTTGTGACCAACCTGAGCAATCAAAAGGACACCATGAAGGTAAAGCTGTAGAAATTCACATGTACAGAGACTGCCAATGTGGAAGAAGTTAAGAAGTAACTCCAGTATAGTGTTAGGTCACTAGTAGCTCAAAAAATAATTTTGAAGATGTAGAAAGAACCTTCTTTGTGATTGGGTTAGAAACAAGAGGGTGACATATCAGTTTAACATAATTCAATGAGAGGGGAATATTAGAAGATCTTCAATCCCTACTAGTTTAAGAAGGCATTCTCAGATCCAACAGCAGTATCTGCTAAAGTTTTTATTGACTTTTCAAGTCAAAAATCAAGCCACAACATAGATAAACTTTGAATACACTCTACTCAGTGAAAGTGACTGGTCATAAAAGACCACATATTCCTTTCTATTAATATAAAATATCAAGATGAGGTAAATCCAGTGATTGCCTCAGTCTGTGGCTTAGGAAAAAAATGGGAGTCACTGCTATTGGGTGTGGGGTTTTGTTTGGAATTACGAAAATATTCTGAAATTAGGTAGTGATGATGGCTGTACAAACTCTGTGAATATACCAAAAAATAATGTATACTTTAAATGGGTGAATTATGTGATAGGGAAATTTTGTCTCAATAAAATTGCTATACAAAAGCAACAGGAAGAAAACATTGCCCACAATCTTAGATGAGATCTGAGAATTACATTGATTGAAGTGTTGACTGTTAGCATAATCCCTGCGGTAGGAAAATGACATGCATGGATGAAAAGCCTAAATAGTGTAACTATACTTATAAGAGTGTATATGGAATCAGTTTCTAAAGAACCACATGAATTCCCAAGTGTAATTTAGGAGTTTGTGAAAAGAGGCAGTAGAGACAAAGAATGTTCTAATGGCATATAAAAGAGTCTATCAAACATAGCAATCATTGTTTTTCTTTCAGGGCAGAAGTAGGAATTATTTCACTTCTTGATAAAGAGAAAGAATATCACATGCTTTTTTAAAGCCTCACAAAAACTTAGTCACATAATTTTTTGTACTTTCCATTTCTTGTTGAAGTAGCTGAGAAAATAGAGAGGCTGATTAATTTGAGCAATCCAGAGTCTATAGAGGACATAGCCTAGATTGGAATCCAGGCCCTTTAGCACTAAACCTTGTGGTTTTTCTGTATATCATGCTGTCTGTGGCAGGATTCCACCAATTTAACATACTTAGAGTTCTAGCTTTCTTTGCAGCCAATATCCTGCTGGAAATGACTGCACAATGAGAAGACGCATTCTACTTTGTGTGGGGATTCACTGAAGGTCGTGGCAAAAATATTAAAGGAAAAAATATTAGAAATACCTTTAAGGAATAATCACAAACCTTCTTGGAAGGAAAACAGGTTTTTGCATAGTTTCAGTGAAAGTTTCAGCTGAAGGCAGCCTAAATTCCCCTTACTTTTAGTTAATAAGAAAAGCAAATAGCTAGAGTATGTGGAGGAGCTTATCTGAATAACTTGTTTACTCAGGTGGTCTTAAAACTAAACTTTGAGCCAGATGGTCCTCTCAGGAGGTAGACCAATGAGACTACCCTCTAATGGTGTTTGCTTTAGGCCTCAGAACCTAGCCTTTAATCTTTCTCCACATGTGTGTTGACTTACAGCCTCTGTTACTAATTCTATACTGAATAAAAGTAGAGAAGGCCAGCTAGTCAAGGTTGTGTAGCTGTAATCTTTCTGTGAGTGGCTCATGATCCCCTAGCCAATTTGTTCACCAGAAATTTGTGTCTGAGTGCATTTATTTATCCTTTATGCAGCTAAGGTCTGTAGGACAGACCCCAGCAGATGGTGACCCCAACATGATGCCCTGTGTGAGGCAACTCGGCAAGTGAAGAGGACCCTGACGTGGCCATTGCTGTGAAAGGAGCATGACAGACCCCCTGAAAATGAACGTCCAGAAGACTGCACAGGCAAGTGAGTAAAACAGTAAGTCAGTAAGTCATTAGCACTCACTGATGATTACCAAGTTTGGGGGGGATTGTTCAGGCTGAAGTTTTATTCATAATAAAAAGTTATTAGCTCAATAAAACAGTATATAAAAATATTAAAACAGTTGCTTAAGGCTAGTAGAGTCTCAGTTTCACAGGCTCAATAAAAAACTTAACACAAGTTGTTGCTTCACTTCATCCATAATTCCTAGCAGAGAGTACACTAGACATAAAGCTCAAAGAACAAGTGAAGGGAAATCTTACATAACAGCATGCACAAAGGCAACAGTCCAAGTAACATCATCACAAAGTAAAAATAACAAAGAAGAAATAGAAGTTTTACCTGAGCCCTCTCCTCCAATAGATAAGCAAGCAGCATTACAAGAGAAGCTCTTAGCCTGCCCAGTAATACAAGATTGACAAGGCAATTGAGTACATAAAACAATAAAGGAAAACATTAGAGGCCGAAGCTGCAAGACCAACCAAGCAGTAAGCAGAGAGAAAGACTTAACAGCATGAAAGCTCGCAAACTCAGAGCCAGCAAATGCTCACAAGAACTCAGCCTGCCCATTAGCAAAGGCAACAATGAGCCAAGCCCAGCGTGCCAGAGTTAGCCTGCTAAGGAAGAGCAGGAGGTGCCCACAAGCAAGTCTGTACAAGAAAGTCCACCTAGCCAGCAACAGCCACCCACTGGCAAGAAGGAGCAGCACACGTGAAAAGCAGCTGCCATCCCAAGACACTTACTGCCACTACTCTGCAGTGCTGCAAGCAGTCCACCAGTGAAATTTCGTATTTTCCTTGTTTACAAGCTTTGCTAAGATTTAAGTAAAATTTAAGAATTTGTAAGACATTTTTTCTGATAATAGCGACTGCTGTTATTCCAACCCTGTTCTGGTACAGCTCTCTCAAAATCCTATTAAAGTATAACAATAGCCTCTGAAAAGAAAGAAATTACAGCTAGCCCATCAATTAGTGAAAAGCAATTAAAAGATAGACATATGGTTATGCTCCCCAGTAGAAAAGAATTTTCTAATTGACTGATAAATTGCAAAACCTGTTTTCTATCTTAAAAAGCAACACTATTAGCACAAGCCTTATTTACCTTTAATTTTCTAAAATTAGATGACAAATTTCAATCAACTGTAGAAAAGCACTTTGCTAAAACCTCTTTAGAAAGATTAAAGAAATAGAAAGAATAAGTAAAAGACAAAAAAGACAGAGATCAAAAATAAACTTAGAAAGTAAGACTAAAGAGAAAATAGTGAAAAAAAGAAAGAAGAAAAAAAAGACAAGCAAAAAAAGAAAAGTAAAGAAAAAAGAAAAAGTTAAAGCATGTTAAAGATTGTGAAAGTCATAAAAATGTTGTAAGAAAGAATTTATGCAAAAAAAGGTTTAAATTTTTTGATTTAGCAAAATGAACACAGCTTGAAGAAGATGGCTTTAGTTAATGTTTTTTTTCTCTGCCTATGTTATACTAGAACCTACATTATACTTTCATAATGCAAGAGCACTTGCATTTTTGTTGTGAGTAAAATTTGGTGCAATCACTCTGAAAATTGGTAGTACTGACTTAACGTGAACAAAAGAACACTCTATGACCAACCAGTTCTACTCCTGGTCATAGAAACAACAAAATACACACACATGTTCACCAAATAACATTTACAAGAATGTTCCTCATAGAACTATTGGTTTTAGCAAAACAAACAAACAAACAAAAAGCTTGGAAATGATCAAAAGGAAATATATTTGTTATGCTCAATTAGTGAAATACTATAGAGCAATCTCCCAAAAATCTGAAAACATACACTGCAACATCAATAAATCTGTAAAACAAACAAACAAACAAAAAACACTATTGAGGAAAAAAAGGCATAAAGGGTCTTCAACAAGTTTATGGAAAATATGTATTTTGAAAAAATTATGTATAAATTTCAAAACACTTGCAACAAAATAAACTTATAGTAACTTTTTACAATATGTCTAAACTAGATCTGGTTTGAGGCACTAAGAATATTAGACATCAAAGAGAAGCATGAATTCTATTAAAGTTGAAACAAAAACATCAAATTCTTGGGTATAAGAATGGCGAAATTCTTTATGCCTTACAGTTTATAAGAGCAATGACCACAAAAAAATTAACAGTTTATAAAGTAGATAGGTTCTTTTATTATGAAGCAAGATGATATGGATGATAAATCCTACAGTGGCAGACCATTCACATCAATTGGTGAGGAAAAAATCATCTTGCTTGTGCCCAGATTGAACAGGACTGACGATTAACAATGTAAACAATAACCAATGCCATAGACATCTCATTTGGCTCAGCTTGCACATTTCTGACTAAAAAAATTAAGTTTGAGCAAGCCTTTTATTCAATGGTTGCCAAAATCATTGTGTTCAGATCAGCTGCAGACAAAAGCAGAGCTTTCAATGGAAATTGTAAAGATGTGGGATCAAGATCCTGAAGTTTTTCTCAACAACTAATAACAGAAGATGTAATGTGGCTTTACCTGCATGGTTTTGAAGACAAAGCACAATCTAAGCAATGGTTACCAATAAGTGGGAGTGGCCCAGTCAAAGCAAAAGCAGACCTACAAGAGCAAATGTTATGGCAGCAGTGTTTTTGGATGCTCAGGCATTTTACTGCTAACTTTCTGGGATACCAAAGAACGATAACATATGCTTATTATGAGAGTGCTTTGAGCAACTTAGCCAAAGCTGCAGCAGGAACATGTCCAGGAAAGCTTGGCCAGAGGAGTTGTTCCCCACCACCACAATGCTCCTGATCATTTCTCTCAGCAACAAGGGCAATTTTGTGAGTTTCAATGGGAAATCATTAGGCATCTACCTTATCATCCTGATTTGGCTCCTTCAGACTTTTTTTTGTTTTCTAATCTGAAAAAATCTTTTAAAAACACTAATTTTTTCTTTAGGTAAGGATGTTAAAAAGACTTCATTCACATGATTAAATTCTCAGGATCTTCAGTTTTTTATTTGTTTGTTTGTTTGTTTTTCTGAGATGGAGTCTTGCACCCAGCCTAAGCTAGAGTGCAGTTGCACAATCTTAGCTCACTGCAATCTCTGCCTCCCAGGTTCAAACAATTCACCTGCCTCTGCCTCCTGGGTAGCTGGGATTACAGGCATGTGCCACCACACCTGGCTAATTTTTGTATTTTTAGTAGAGACAGGTTTTCACTATGTTGGCCAGGCTGGCCTCGAACTCCTGATCTCGTGATCCACCTGCCTCAGCCTTCCAAAGTGGTGGATTACCAGTGTGAGCCACCATGCCCATCCAATCTTCATTTTTTTAGTGATGGACTAAATGGCTGGTAACATTACTTCCAAAAGTGTCTTGAACTTTAAGAAACTTATATGAAGATACAAAGTTGTATTTTTTATTTTTCTTTTAATTCCATATTTCCACAAACTTTTAAAGTCCCCTTGTATGATTCTATACATACAGTATAATACAATATAATTTCATTTATAGAGTTCAAAACCAGAAAAAATATATTATAGAAAAAATAATCTAATTACCAATCTAGTATTGTAAAAACTAATTTAAAATCAGGATAATGGTTAATCCTGTGTGATTTGGGAGTATACTGCTTGAAAGTAGAAATGAGAGGGGCTTCTCAGATACCAGCAATGCACTATTTCTTATACGGATGCTGGTTTTGTGAATATGTTTGCCTAATAAAAAATTGAACAAGCTATACACTTATGATTTTTTGCCTCTTTATATATGTATAAATATACATATTCAAATATACATAGTATGTGGGTTCCTTCAGGAGAGTTATCCTGAATTCTTAGCTTTTTGCCAACAATTTTGTGTGTAAAATATGCATGTGAGAGAGCTTCCCCAT
Organism: Sapajus apella; assembly: GCF_009761245.1. Taxonomy (NCBI): domain Eukaryota; kingdom Metazoa; phylum Chordata; class Mammalia; order Primates; family Cebidae; genus Sapajus; species Sapajus apella. The sequence goes on along the minus strand of NW_022436969.1, from coordinate 1,042,517 downwards.
TACACAGTGAAGCAGGTGCTGGGAGAAAACCTGTACTATAATAATTTATGTGCTAGTTTATTTCAATCTAGCATCTACACAGAATAACACAACACGGCACGGTACACAAATAACACCTGACATTATCTGAGAGGTCATTTTGACACCACAGAGATGCAATATAGTCAAAGAAACAAATGTGTGCTTGTGATAATATTCCAGGAAGTATTCACGAGCAGGTGGCACTGAGGAGGTAATGTTTCACAAGAGCCAACAGTGTCGAGCACTTGGGCCACAGCTTTCTTGGCAAGAAGAAACAGTAAATGCCAAACCCCTGGGGCGAAAAGCAACATGGAATTTATAAAAAATAGAACAAGGCCTGTTTGCTAGCTACAGTGGTGGCACAGAGAAATGACAGAGATGATCAAACAAGCAAGAAGTAGCGGGGTAATTCAGGTCAATGCAGCTAAGAAAAATGAGTTTTAGTGCAACTCTGAAGTCATTGGAAGGTTAAAGAAGGTCAGTGACATGATCTAAGAGGCATTTTTAAAAGTTCACTCTGCCCGCTATATAGACAATGGGTTGTTGGGAAGTAAGGTAGAAGCAGAAAACCTCATACAACGCTACTGCTGAAGACCCAAGGAGAGGGGAGGCTAGCTTAGAGTTGACGGGATGTGTTGAAGGTATGTATAGCGGTGATGCACATAGAAGAATCAAATGTTTGGGGGCTTGAGAAAATCAAAGGATAGTAGTGCCAATTACAGAGAACATTTTGAAAAGTCAAGATCAATTGAAAGGATATGTATGTAGCATTTAGCACTAAATGTGGAAATGCTTAATGTCAGTGTTTGTTGTTGCTATCAGTATTGTATTTTATTGATAGACTATAAAGCTGTTAAAATATGATCTGTACACTTGACAATGGTAACTGTAGAATGCTCCTTGCAAGGTTTCTCGACATCAACATTTATACTTGAAGGAAATTCTGAAAGGAGCTTCCACTTTAAAGGTGATATTGCTAAAAATTTAGAAACATAAATGATTTCTCTCAAGGCCAACTTTATTCCCAAAGCCAGAGTGTCCTGAAGCCTACTCTTATGAATATGAAATCTGTTTAAAATTGCTCTATAGTGAAGTTGAAATATTATTTATAACTAAAATTGGCAGTAGCCATTTGCACCTTCTCGAAGAAATGGTTCAGCTCATAGGAGTTGGAAATAAATCTCTATTTCACAAATGCTAAAACTTCTTTGATTTTTTCGATGTTGCTAAATGGTAGACACTGAAGTGGATAATCTTTTTTTTTCCCCCATTTATTTATTTTATTGCATTTTAGGTTTTGGGGTACATATGAAGAACATGCAAAATTGTTGCATAGGTACACACGTGGCAGTGTGATTTGCTGCCTTCCTCCCCATCGCCTACATCTGGCATTTCTCCCCTTGCTATCTCTCCCCAGCTCCCCACCCCCCACTGTCCCTCCCCTATATCCCCCCAACTGACCCTAGTGTGTAGTGCTCCCCTCCCTGTGTCCATGTGTTTTCATTGTTCACCTATGAGGGAGAACATGCGGTGTTTGATCTTCTGCTCTTCTGTCAGTTTGCTGAGAATGATGGTTTCCAGGCTCATCCATGTCCCTACAAAGGACACAAACTCATCATTTTTGGTGGCTGCGTAATATTCCATGGTGTATATGTGCCACATTTTCCCTATCTAGTCTATCGTCGATGGGCTTTTGGGTTGGTTCCAAGTCTTTGCTATTGTAAACAGTGCTGCAATGAACATTCGTGTGCACGTGTCCTTATAGTAGAATGATTTGTAATCCTTTGGATATATACCCAGTGACGCGATTGCTGGGTCAAATGGAATTTCTATTTCTAGGTCCTTAAGGAATTGCCGCACTATCTTCCACAATGGTTGAACTAATTTACACTCCCACCAACAGTGTAAAAGTGTTCCTATTTCTCCACATCCTCTCCAGCATCTGTTGTCTCCAGATTTTTTAATGATTGCCATTCTAACTGGCGTGAGATGGTATCTCAATGTTGTTTTGATTTGCATTTCTCTGATGACCAGTGAAGATGAGCATTTTTTCATTTGTTTGTTGGCCTCATGAATGTCTTCTTTTGTAAAGTGTCTGTTCATATCCTTTGCCCACTTTTGAATGGGCTTGTTAGTTTTTTTCTTGTAAATCTGTTTTAGTTCTTTGTAAATTCTGGATATCAGCCCTTTGTCAGATGGGTAAACTGCAAAAAATTTTTCCCATTCTGTTGGTTGCCGATTCACTCTAATGATTGTTTCTTTTGCTGTGCAGAAGCTGTGGAGTTTGATTAGGTCCCCTTCATCTATTTTGGCTTTTGTTGTCAATCCTTTTGGTGTTTTGGTCATGAAGTCCTTGCCTACACCTACGTCCTGAATGGTTTTGCCTAGATTTTCTTCTAGGGTTTTTATGGTGTTAGGTCTTATGTTTAAGTCTTTAATCCATCTGGAGTTAATTTTAGTGTAAGGTGTCAGGAAGGGGTCCAGTTTCTCCTTTCTGTACATGGCTAGCCAGCTTTCCCAACACCATTTATTGAACAGGGAATCCTTTCCCCATTGCTTGTTTTTGTCTGGTTTGTCAAAGATCAGATGGTTGTAGATATGTTGTGTTGCCTCCGAGACCTCTGTTCTGTTCCATTGGTCTACATCTCTGTTTTGGTACCAGTACCATGCTGTTTTGATTACTGTAGCCTTGTAGTATAGTTTGAAGTCCGGTAGTGTGATGCCCCCTGCTTTGTTCTTTTTGCTTATAATTGACTTGGCTATGCGGGCTCTCTTTTGGTTCCATATGAAGTTTAAGGTGGTTTTTTCCAGTTCTGTGAAGAAGGTCATTGGTAGCTTGATGGGAATAGCATTGAATCTGTAAATTACTTTGGGCAGTATGGCCATTTTCACGATATTGATTCTTCCTAACCAAGAACATGGAATGTTTCTCCACCTGTTTGTGTCCTCTCTTATTTCATTGAGCAGTGGCTTGTAGTTCTCATTGAAGAGGTCCTTTACGTTCCTTGTTAGTTGTATTCCTAGGTATTTTATTCTCTTTGTGGCAATTGTGAACGGAAGTTTGTTCTTGATTTGGCTCTCTTTATGTCTGTTATTGGTGTATAGGAATGCATGTGATTTTTGCATATTGATTTTGTATCCTGAGACTTTGCGGAACTTGCTTATCAGTTTCAGGAGGTTTGGGGCTGAGATGATGGGGTCTTCTAGATATACAATCATGTCGTCTGCAAATAGAGACAGTTTGACTTCCTCCTTTCCTATTTGAATGCCCTTTATTTCTTTTTCTTGCCTAATTGCTCTAGCTAGAACTTCTAATACTATATTGAATAGGAGAGGTGAGAGAGGGCATCCTTGTCCAGTGCCACATTTCAAGGGGAATGCTTGCAGTTTTTGCCCATTCAGTATGATATTGGCTGTTGGTTTGTCATAAATAGCTTTTATTATTTTGAGATACGTTCCATCAATACCTGGCTTATTGAGGGTTTTTAGCATAAAGGGCTGTTGAATTTTGTCAAAGGCCTTGTCTGCATCAATTGAGATAATCATGTGGTTTTTGTCTTTGGTTCTGTTTATGTGGTGAATTATGTTTATAGACTTGCGTATGTTGAACCAGCCTTGCATCCCCGGGATATAGCCTACTTGATCATGGTGGATAAGCTTTTTGATGTGCTGTTGCAATCGGCTTGTCAGTATTTTATTGAAGATTTTTGCATCTATGTTCATCATGGATATTGGCCTGAAGTTTTCTTTTCTTGTTGAGTATCTGCCAGGTTTTGGAATCAGGATGATCTTGGTCTCACAAAATGATTTGGGAAGAATTCCCTCTTTTTGTATTGTTTGGAATACTTTCAGAAGGAATGGTACCAGCTCCTCTTTGTATGTCTGGTAGAATTCGGTTGTGAACCCATCTGGACCTGGGCTTTTTTGGAGTGGTAAGCTCTTAATTGCTGCCTCAACTTCAGACCTTGTTATGGGTCTGTTAAGGGTTTCGGCTTCTTCCTGGTTTAGGCTTGGGAGGAGGCAAGTGTCCAGGAATTTATCCATTCTTCCATGTTTATTAGTTTGTGTGCATAGAGTTGTTTGTAATAATCTCTGATGATGGTTTGAATTTCTGTGGAATCTGTGGTGATATCCCCTTTATCGTTTTTTATTGCATCAATTTGGTTATTCTCTCTTTTCTTTTTTATTAATCTGGCTAGTGGTCTATTTTGTTGATCTTTTCAAAAAACCAGCTCCTGGATTTATTGATTTTTTTGAAGGGTTTTTTGTGTATCTATCTCCTTCAATTCTGCTCTGATCTTAGCTATTTCTTGTCTTCTGCTAGACTTTGAGTTTTTTTGATCTTACTCCTCTAGCTCTTTTAATTTTTATGACAGGGTGTCAATTTTTGATCTCTCCTTGCTTCTCATGTGGGCACTTATTGCTATATATTTTCCTCTAGAGACTGCTTTAAATGTGTCCCAGAGATTTTGGTATGTTGTGTCTTCATTCTCGTTGGTTTTGAAGAACATCTTTATTTCTGCCTTCATTTCATTGTTTATCCAGTCAACATTCAAGAGCAAGTTGTTCAGTTTCCATGAAGCTGTGCAGTTCTGGGTTAGTTTTTCTAACTTGATTGCACTGTGGTCTGAGAGACTGTTTGCTACAATTTCCATTCTTTTGCATTTGCTGAGGAGTGATTTACTCCCAATTATGTGGTCAATTTTAGAGTAGGTGTGATGTGGTGCTGAGAAGAATGTATATTTTGTGGATTTGGGGTGGAGAGTTCTGTAAATGTGTATTAGGTTGCTTGGTCCAGGTCTGAGTTCAAGTCCTGGATATCCTTGTTAATTTTCTGTCTGGTTGATCTGTCTAATATTGACAATGGGGTGTTAAACTCTCCCACTATAATTGTGTGGGAGTCTAAGTGTCTTTGTAAGTCATTAAGAACTTGCCTTATGTATCTGGGTGCTCCTGTATTGGGTGTGTATATATTTAGGATCGTTAGCTCTTCTTGTTGCATTGATCATTTTACCATTATGTAATGTCCCTCTTTGTCTCTTATGATCTTTGTTGCTATAAAGTCTAGTTTATCAGAGATGAGAATTGCAACTCCTGCTTTGTTTTGCTCTCCATTTGCTTGGTAAATCTTCCTCCATCCCTTTATTTTGAGCCTTTGTGTATCCTTGCATGTGAGATGGGTTTCCTGAATACAGCACACCGATGGGTTTTGTCTTTTTATCCAATTTGCCAGTCTGTGTCTTTTGATTGGGGCATTTAGTCCATTTACATTTAGGGTTAATATTGTTATGTGTGAATTTGATACTGCCATTTTGGTGCTAGCTGGGTGTTTTGCCCTTTAGCTGAGGTGGTACTTGTTGTTCCTTTACATGTGTTGAGCCTCTTTCAGGAGGTCTCATAGAGCTGGCCTGGGGGTGACGAAATCTCTGAGTACTTGCATGTTCCCAAAGGATTTTATTTTTCCTTCACTTATGAAGCTTAGTTTGGCTGGATAGGAGATTCTGGGTTGAAAGTTCTTTTCTTTAAGGATGTTGAATATTGGCCCCCACTCTCTTCTGGCTTGTAGGGTTTCTGCTGAGAGATCTGCTGTGAGTCTGATGGGCTTCCCTTTATGGGTAACCCGACCTTTCTCTCTGGCTGCCCTTAGTATTTTCTCCTT